>NC_140953.1:48337308-48907718 GCF_014529385.1 Adiantum capillus-veneris
ATTGGAGTTATACTTTTTTTTACATTTTCCAAAATGGCCATGTATTGTAAATTCCCGATTTATTTCGAGCCATTGTAAATGTGTTACGGGCTCAATGGGAGTTCCAAGCTGTAAAGAATAGGTCAGTTAGTGTGCCTAGGTTGCATATTCAGTAAGTTGTGGAGCCCTAAAGGCCTTGGGCACCTGGACATTGCATATTTTTATCCTAGGTATATAAGGCAGTGTAAAAAAAATTAGGATTCTCAACCTCATTTGTTGAGACCACTCTTTGGTGAGAGCTCATGAGGTGTGTGGCTATGGAGTCATTGAGCTTCTCCTTGCTCATGTTACTTGATTAACACTAATCAAAGCTTAATTTCTTTCACTATGCCTCTCTCATACTTCTTATGATTTTTAATGATGCTTTGATTAGCTAGACCGTAACTAATTAGTGGTTAATATTGCTCTAATATTGTGTGGTTGCCCTCTAATCTTTGTGTGTGCATATAGGTTTTATTGGAGTGTGAATGCTCGATAGATCTACGTGTGTGTGTGCTTGTGATTAGTGTGCTGCATGATAGGATTAGTGATGTGTGCATCTTGCAATTGTTAGTGTGTGTGATTGGGTTGATTTGAGATGAAGTAAAGTAGATGTGGAGATTCCCAGACATTGTGTCTTAGCTCCTCCATAGGCCGAGAAGCCCACTTCATCGAGTTACCGTTCGTGTTGCCATGATTAGCTCACTAATTGGTGAGTGTTTCCATGCCCTAGCCAGGTAGCTCATTCCTCCTGATTGACAATTATTGTTGGTCATTGGAGCTATACTATGATGGTACCCCTAACATTTGGTGTCGCTACCAGGGAGCGATGGCCTTCGCCAGTGTAATTTTGGCATAATCAAATGATTTTCTCACTAATTTCCTTACTAATTGCACTTGTGTGTTTATGGTTTTGTGGATTTTGGATGTGTGTGCATGAAGCAATGAGTTCAATTTTTCTTAATTTGTCACCATATCTTGCTAATTGTGTCGCTATACACTCTAATTTCACACTAACCCCTTGCTAATTTCACTAATTTTTGCTAACTTACACACGAATTTTCTACTAATTGCACTAACATTTTGTGCTTATGCTTTGTTATTTTCCTAATTAGAGGTTTGGGTTGCATTCTAACATTGTCGTTTTGTGCTAATCGCTTAATGATCTGTTGATTTTGGAATCCAAGATTAGTGCTTTGGAGCATCGACAAAATCGGCCCACACATGGTGTAATCGGCAATTGGATGGTTCTAATGGACTCAAGCTCTGTATGGTATGCATAGCTGCTATCAAATTGATGATTGAAACTTCTGATTTTGCACGTTTGCATGCCATCATAATGCTGAAATTTTCCTAGAATCGAATGTGCAAAGTGATGGTTTCATGTGTTAATGTGCATTGTCAATTTGCCTAATTGCATGCTTAGATGGTCAATTGCAATTGTGTGCATTCTAATTGAGTGTGTGTATGCTTAATTTTAAGTGTGTGTGCACCTAAAAATCAATGTGCGCATAATTGTTTTGTAAATTTGATGATTGGGTTGTGTTTTGGTCAAACCCAATTAGAGATTTGTGAATTCAATTTGCAATTTGGACAAGATCAACTATTGTGTGTGTGCACATAAAGATTGGAAAAAACTGCCAATTATTAGTGTGGGTGTGCCTAAAAAGTGCTAAATGTGCATGATTAATTTCATGTTTGATTGCGAAATGAAGTGTGTAATTGTTATTTGCTGCATTTTTTAGATCAAAACAGGGTTTCATACACTCCGTTTGCATCAATTTTTGACCTAAAATTGGCGGTTTGATTGCCTAGTTTTGAATTTTTAGGTCGAAATTGATTGGCAATTGATCGATGTTATATTTTTTCCAAAAAATATCCAATTTTTTTGTATTTTTCGGATAATTTTTGTAATTTTTTACTAGTTTTTGCATTAATTTTGTTAAAAATTGATATCTTGCAATCTTGACGAGCTATTTTGTGTGCGTATTTACGACAACATTTTGAGCGCATTTATGTCCTCATTGGTCGAATTTTGAGCGTTTCGCTATGTTCGGAGGTCAGGTTGTTGATTTTGTCGTAATTGATATTTTCGACAAAAATTGCTATTTTTGGTGTGCTTATGCATGTCGAAAGTGTTTGATTGTGATTGCCAAATTCCAATGATTTTTTTAATTTTCTAGAATTTTTTGGATTTTCGGATTATTCTTCACGTTTTGGCTAATTTTTGGACTAATTTTGGCATTTTCGAGCTTTTTTAAAAAAATTTGAAAAATTGGGTTTGATGGGCGTTGACCGTTGATCACTAGCTTGGGCGTATGCTCCGACAAATTTCGACAGTCGTGCAGACTCAGCGGTCAAATTTTGAGTTCGATGCGAAAATCCGACTCCGACGGTTTGTTTAGGCGAGAACTCACTCTTGCGACTATTAAGGTTTCAAATAATTCAAAAAAAAGAAAACATAAATCCCTCCTCCCAAGCCATCTTCAGCGCGCTCAAGATCGTATCCTCATCTTTGGACATCCACTTTCTCTCTCTTCTCTTGATCCGACTCAAGCGCATGAGATAGCTTTTCCCACTCTCTCACTTTCTCTCTCCGCTTAATATACTCTCTCTCTTACTCTCTCTTTCTCTCTCCTCCCACTTGCTCCCTTTTTCTCTGCCTTTCAACGTCTGTGAACTTTGAACTCTCTCTCTCTCTCTCTCTCTCTCTCTCTCTCTCTCTCTCTCTCTCTCTCTCTCTCTCTCTCTCTCTCTCTCTCTCTCTCTCTCTCTCTCTCTCTCTCTCTCAACTGCCCCACCTTCAACACCCTCGTGGCATGACTCCACCCCACACACACACACGCACACACAAACCCATTCTCTCTCTTCTCCCTCTCTCTCTCTGTCTTCTGACAGGCAAGAGCGGTAAAAACGTCCAATGTCTCTCTCTCGGCCTCTCTTTGTGCTTCACCCTGCTGTCCCGGCTTGCACATTGACATTCACCCGCCTCACACGTCCTCGTCTACTGCAACAGGTTCTTCAAGATCCCCGCCATCAACATAGATCAACACACCCACTTTCTATGCTCTCTCTCTCTCTCTCTCTCTCTCTCTCTCTCTCTCTCTCTCTCTCTCTCTCTCTCTCTCTCTCTCTCTCTCTCTCTCTCTCTCTCTCTCTCTCTCTCGTACCCTGCAGTGTGCACCACTTCTCTCTCCCTCCTCTACTCTCCAACGCTTGTAGTGCAACTCCCTCTCTTCACCTCTTGTTGTCCACGCCTACACGCCCATGCACACCCACGCGCCTACCCTCTCTCTCTCTCTTTCTCCATCCGCGTACAGAGACGCCAAGGACCCACACCCCTCTTTTTTTTATAGAATAGGAAATATTTTTATAAAAAAAAAACTACAACATTGCCTCACAGGTGGGGAGAGAGGCTTCCCCTAGTCGAAATATTACAAATCAAAACAGGGAAAGGCCATAACCAGCCTTTCTCTAGAATAGGTTCTCAGCATAATCTCCTTCCATGTCTGCCATCTGTATTCTCTTTGGATGAGATACAGAGGCCCATTACCCACATTGTTCATTTGCTCAAGACAGGAGGTATTCATGCGTCGAAATTGCGACAGGGTTAAAAATAGCAGATTTTTAATGAAATTTAGCAAGTGTGAGTTGCAGAACTTGTAAGAGTTTCAAATGTGGACCTAGAAATAGGGGAATCATCAACAAGAAGTTGGTAATTGTTCGAACCGAGATCATCACATTTCTAGCCTAGTTCTAGAAGGTGTTGCCATAACTTAGTCAAGAAGCTAGAAGTGATCAGCACGCTAGAAATTGGCTAGTGCAAGTAATTGCACTGTAAATTGAGCTTCCAATTGGATGAACAAGGACACAAATCACGGTGGATTGCAGATTAGGCTATTCAAGGCCTACATTTTTATCATTCCAAAGGTTGCAATCAAATCTAACACATTCAAGTTAGAGTTAATTGACTCTTGTGAGTCTAAAGAGCAATCAACTGCCAAAATTGCTTTGCTATAAGCAATATTGTCAACCCGAGCAAGAGAAAATTTGCTAATCAACACCAAGATCTACTAAGAGACACTTTTTACAGAGCAAGCCACAATGAACTCAAGTCAAGCCGAGAATTCAAGTATATCAGAGCAAGCTAGTAGTAGTGACAACATAGGCATAAGTGCAAAAGAGCAACTTCTACAGCTCTATGGCTACAAAGGAGACAAGGTCTTATATGCAAATTCAAAAGGCCATATATACCTAATGAGCCAAAATCCTATTGATAAAAGTGAAGCCAAATTCAAAGAACTCCCACATGTTCAAAGACTTCAATGGAGTCAGGTATTGCAAGCTCAAAGACGAGGTACAGATAGAAGTACAAAAATTTGATCCAAGTGGGTATCCAAGGGGTATCCAAAAACCTGCACAAGCCAGCAAACCATCCAATTGGTGCATATGCAATCAGGATCATTGTATATGGATTATAGTGGTCGAATCTACAGTGGAGAGCCAGAAATGGAAGATCCAACGGATCAACCAATAGAAACCAATCTAATCAGAGAACCAAGTCAAAGACAGTACAAAGGTCAAAATGGAGTAGTCTTCAGCGTGATGCTCAGTGTTCAAAAAGAAGAACCTAACAACTTGGCAAGTACAGAAGCTGAAACTTCTCCGCAAAATCTTGATGGGCGAGCCAGTTGAAATACCACCAATCATGACGGTATTGCTCAGATTGTGAACGAAAAGGTGGACATTTTTCAAAAGATTGTCCAAGAAATTCAGACAACAGGGATAGAGCAATTACAAAGCAAAGCATGGAGTAAACTAAATATGCGAATCCCGATGTAAGTGTATCTAACTTGTCACTTTTGGTGCAATCACATGTTTATGCATTACCATTAGAAGCACCAGTAAAAGCACTGCAGGTTCAAAATCAACATAAAGATGAACAAGCGCCTGAAAAGCTTAAAAGTGATTCTTTGAACAACAAATTCTTGCGTGAACTTGGTCAAAGTGTCTAGATATCACCGAATGTTGAAAAGATTGTTAGGTTTGCAAATGATGTTGCATCCACTGTCACAAGTGTGCAATCATTTATGAGTCTAAGAGACACATCAAAGAGAATGCTTTTAGCATGGTATGGTACACATAATTCATATGCACACTATGTAGACCGAAAAAAAACTGTATAAAAAAGGTTCAACCAGTGTTTGAACGGCCCACATACCAGCTCATAGAAGTGCGCCCAGTGATAGATCGGGAAGGATGGTTCATTTTAAAGGATAGAATCTAGTATAGCCCATCCTCTCCAGAGCTGAATGAAATTACCCAAGTGAACCCATAAATATGTTCAGAACCAAACTCTCCTCCATCAAAAATCAAGCTTCATTATTGTAACCAAACAAGCATATACTTTGAACAGTTGTAGATATAGACGAGAGTCTAAGATCTATGATGACTTGGGTCCTAAAACCACAAAAGCTCATATCATAGGAGACCCATGGGATAGAGAATATCATGTGAAGATAATGCTACCTACAGCTTGACTTGGGGAATCATATGTCATGTTTCACAAAGGTGCATAGGAAACTATGCAGAAGGTTTATAGATGCCAAACATCAATAGTGCTACCCACATTATGCCTGTTGGGGTATAAAGCCCAATGTGGTCGCCCAGGTAAGTGGGCGGGCCGCCAGGTATGTACACATATTCTTTTGTAAAAACCTAATAAGAACTCACTATGCTCTACACATTACTGTAGAGCGAGTTCACCATATCGTCGTGCTCTTCTTCTCGCACTCTCTCTCGCGTCGCACTTCCCCTCGTACTCCTTCAACTAGGTTGTTGGGGTATAAAGCCCAATGTGGTCGCCCAGGTAAGTGGGCGGGCCGCCAGGTATGTACACATATTCTTTTGTAAAAACCTAATAAGAACTCACTATGCTCTACACATTACAGTAGAGCGAGTTCACCATATCGTCGTGCTCTTCTTCTCGCACTCTCTCTCGCGTCGCACTTCCGCTCGTACTCCTTCAACTATTATCAGAGCTCATATCGAGGCTCGGGGCAGCACTGCAGGAGGCTAGAGTCACCAGCTCAGATTGGAGTGAAATTCGACAGGAGAAGACACGGCCCCAAATCCTGTGGGTGAGGCCGAAGGGCTTGGTGTTCTCAGAATTTCATTCTGAGGTCATCTCGACCACCGTTCGGCTTCGACAAAGGTTTGCGCAGGCCATTTTCGACTACGTGGTCTCAGCGGGTGCAGATCCGACTCTGTAAATTTGGGGTTTTCGGCCTACGACTGCAGGTGCTGAGGATATCGACACTCCCAGAGTGTTGATTTATGGTTGTCTACACATCGAAGGACGGCTCACAGTTCTTGGAGGCGTGTCACATACGACACGGGCGCTTCTACACACAGACTGTAGGCGACATCCACTAGTTCATCAGGTAGCTTGTGCTTGCTGCTTGATATTCCAGATTTCATCCTGACATTGCAGGTACTTCCACATGGGATGTATTGTCAGAGATGATGTATGTCTGTTGAGGGTTTGTTGGCTGTGAGTCACGCAGCAAACAACCGTCGCAGCGGTTACAACATACAATGGGAAATTTGTGGATGTATGACTTTGTCGGAAGTCTATGTACTGTCAGATTTACTGCAGTCTTTGTTGAGGGTCGAGTGAGGTTTTATTGAGTTGGGGGATTCTCAAATGTTGAGATCCTTTCGGTGATACAGGTCTTGGAGCGATCCCTCGAGCACCCTTAGATAGGCAGCTAGGATGTATTGACTGTGAGTTAGACAGTTGGGATTGCATCTTTGCTTTACTGCCGTTGAGGCATTGTCGCAATTTATGCTTACAGGACAGTGATAGGATAGTCAGAGACAGTACATGTGCAGGACATGTTTACCCACAGCTTCAGTGTCAGAGAGACAGTGTTTTTTGAGCTGTTTTTTGGTTTGTTTTTTAGTACACCAGAGCCATTTTACAAAGAAGACTCTGCCAAAATTTATGAAAAATCTGAAGCTTTCTTGGTTCATTTGACAGGTTGATATTGGTTCAGAGGTCAGTTTACAGGGGAAACTCTGCTGAATTTTTCCCAGGAAAGTAAACTACTGTGAAGCGTAGCTATGGCTGGATCACAGGACACTGCTCTTTACAATATCAAGAAGCTGGATGGAACCAATTTTCCATTGTGGAAGAAGCAGATATCAAGAAGCTGGATGGAACCAATTTCCCATTGCTAAAGGCAAGAGTGACATAGAATGCTACCATTGTGGCAAGAAGGGTCACATGAAAAGAGACTGCAGAGAATGGAAAGCAGAAAAAGGCAAAGAGAAAGCTGAAGACCATGGTGAGAAGAACAAGTCCTCACTGAAGATTCAAGAAATAAATGTGACAAACACTGTTGCAGAGGATGACAGTCTAGTGTCACGAGACATCTACTTCTTGAAGAATACAATGGACTCAGCTCTTCTTACAGCATCTGATGGAAATGCACTGAGTGACTGGATTATAGACTCAGGGACATCACTTCATGTGTCTCCAAACAAGGAGTGGTTTACCTCTTATGTGACCACTAAAGATCATGTTCGGCTAGGCAATGGGCAGACATGTGAGATCTTAGGTGTTGGAGATGTTCAATTGAAGTTTCAGAATGGCTCTTCTTTCACGCTGAAGAATGTGAGACATGTTCCCGCAATTACAAAGAGCTTGATCAGCACAGGTTTACTTGATGATGCTGGCTACGTCACCACTTTTGGACAGAACATGTGGAAGATATCCAAGGGTTCTATGACAGTAGCACATGGAGTAAAGTCTGGAGGAATTTACATGATTTATGTATCAAATGTCTCTAAAAATGTAATCAATGTAACCGAGCAGCCAAACGTTTCTTTGGGGCATAGCCGGTTAGGACATATGTCCAAGAAGGGAATGGAAATCTTGTCTCGTTCTGGTTATTTGCCTGGCTTTTCATTTAATGTTTTGAATTCTGTGAACATTGTCTGTATGGTAAGCAAACACAGCAGCCACATAAGCATAGAAGCAGTAGAAGAGATACACAATTGGCACTTGTTCATAGTGATTTGTGTGGACCTATGCCTAACCTATCTCTAGGGGGAGCTTCTTACTTTATGACATTTATAGATGATTACTCGAGGAAAGTATGGGTTTTACTTTCTCAAGAACAAGGATGAAGCGTTTAGTGTTTTCAAAACGTTTGTGACACTTGTGGAGAATCATAGTGGCAAGAAGCTTAAATGCTTACGCACTGACAATGGTGGAGAGTATGTTTCAAAGGCCTTTCAGGACTTTTGTGAGTCAAAAGGTATAAAACGTGAACTTACTACTCCTTACAATCCTCCTCAAAATGGTGTTGCTGAGAGGATGAATAGGAACATACAAGAGAAGGTCAGAAGTATGTTGTCTAATGCACAACTGCCAAATGGGTTTTGGGCTGAAGCTGTATCAACAACTGTTCATCTTATATATAGATCTCCTAGCAAGGTTTTGCAGAAGGATTCAGTGCCAGAGATGGTATGGTCAGGCAAAATTCCCTCGTACAAGCATTTCAAAATCTTTGGCTGTGAGGCATATACTCACGTTCCAAAGGAATTTAGGAACAAACTTGAGCCAAAGAGTAGAAAGTGCATCTTTCTAGGCTATGGTAATTCTGGTGAGATGGGGTACACACTTTGGGATCCCGAATCCAGAAATTTTGTTCGCAGCAATGATGTTCACTTTAATGAATCCAAATATCATTCTAAACTAGAGAGGGTTGAGGAGATTAGAAGAGTTGTCTTCCAAGAAGATGGACCTGCACGTGCAAGACAAAATGTCAGGGCTCAAGAGGAGCAAGGGCAGGATAGAGTGGAACCAGAGGTTGTGGCTGAGCCTGGGCCACCTATCGTGCGTAGATCTGGACGTGTCACGCGACCTCCTGATAGGTTTGTTCCATCCATGAACTATGTCATGTTGACTGATTGCAATGAGCCTTCATGTTACAAGGAAGCAGTGCAAATGAAGGACTCCGGGAATTGGCAATTGGCCATGCAGTCAGAGATGACAGCTCTGCATAAAAACCAGACATGGAAGCTAGTTAAATTACCACATGGCAAAAAGGCTCTACCTTGTAAATGGGTTTACAGGTATAAGATCACCGCTCATGATAGTCAGCCAAAGTACAAAGCAAGTCTTGTTGCCAAGGGCTTTAAGCAAGAACAAGGCATTGACTTTGATGAAGTCTTCTCTCCGGTGGTCAAGATGACTACATTGAGATGCTTTCTTGCATTGGTTGCCATATTAGATTTGGTGTTGCACCAAATGGATGTCAAGACAGCGTTCTTGCATGGTGATTTAGATGTGGAAATTTACATGCAGCAGCCAGAAGGGTTTGTTGAGAAAGGCAAGGAAGATTTGGTATGCCAGTTGTTAAAGAGTCTTTATGTCTTAAAACAATCACCGAGGGCATGGTACCATAAGTTCCACAAGTTTATGCTTTCTCAAGGCTACAAACGTAGTGAGTTCGATCACTGTCTATATACAAAGAAGGCTAAGGATGGCAGTTGGCTGATCCTTATTTTGTATGTGGATGACATGTTGATTGCTGGCAAGCACTTGGAAGAAATTTCAGGTTTGAAGTCAAAGATGGCAAAATCGTTTGACATGAAAGACATGGGTGAGGCAAGTCATATACTTGGTATGCGCATTGAGAGAGACAGATCAAAGAAGTTGATTTGGTTATCTCAAACAGAGTATATTGACAAGGTTTTGCAAAGTTTCAATATGGAGAAGGGAAAGGCACTGAGTGTTCCATTGCCACCATATGTGAAACTTAGCAAACAAGATTGTCCTGTGTCTGAGGAAGAACAGGATGAAATGGATAAGATTCCATATGCGTCTGCAGTGGGTAGTTTGATGTATGCAATGATTGCTACTCGCCCAGACATTGCATTTGCAGTGGGAGTAGTAAGTCGATACATGTCAAACCCAGGCAAGAAACATTGGGAGGCAGTGAAAGGAATATTGAGATACCTGAAAGCTACAAAGAGTATGCGTATATGCTATGGGAGTCAGGAGCTAAGTGTAAAGGGTTTTACAGACTCGGATTATGCAAGTGACTTAGACAACGGAAGGTCTACGTCAGGGTATGTCTTTACATTGGCTGGTGGAGCAGTATCATGGCGTTCGAGATTACAAGATTGTGTTACTCAGTCTACTACAGAGGCTGAATATGTTGCAGCATCAGAGGCATGCAAAGAATCAATTTGGCTTAATCGACTAGTAACAGATTTGGGAATCAAAGAAGACATGCCTGTGTTATATTGTGATAGTCAAAGTGCTATACAATTGGCTCGCAATCCAGTTTATCACTCAAAGACAAAGCATGTGGATGTGAAGTATCATTTCATCAGGGAAATGCTCGAGGATAAGCAACTTCAGCTTGTCAAAGTTCACACCACAGAAAATCCTGCTGATGTACTTACAAAAGGACTTCCCTCAGAGAGCTTTGCGCATTTTCGCAAGCAGTTAGGTGTAGGGTAGTACATCACTTCTCTACATCTCTTGTATATTAGCTTGTATAGTAGCTTCTCGCACACTTAAAGTACCACATTGGACTTTAAGTGGGAGGTTGTTGGGGTATAAAGCCCAATGTGGTCGCCCAGGTAAGTGGGCGGGCTGCCAGGTATGTACACATATTCTTTTGTAAAAACCTAATAAGAACTCACTATGCTCTACACATTACTGTAGATCGAGTTCACCATATCGTCGTGCTCTTCTTCTCACACACTCTCTCGCGTCGCACTTCCGCTGGTACTCCTTCAATGCCTTCACAATCCCAAAAGGTGAGATCAAACCAAAGTCAAATAGTCTTGAGCAAAGCCCATGGACAAAGCTTTAGTGATCACCCTAAGAAGGGGGGGAGCTGTAAATTCATTAAAATTAGCTCTAGTACTAGGAAATGCAACACAATTAGAATCCCTAGAACTTCTAGTCAATAGAACCCTTCAAAGAAAAAACCATTGAAAGACCATATGGTTGTTGGAAGTTTCCATTGTTGACCCAAATTTCCTCAAAATCTAATGACAAATGCTTGTATGAAGATCATCAAGGACAAAGGTTCCAGTTGATCTCCATAAATCAAAATCAAAAGCCGACAAATCCAATAGTGCTTAAGCGATTGCATGTGACCAAGCTCACATATGCATATCGAGATGCACATTGCAAAGAATACCAGCAGGTTTATGACCTTGTACAAACCCTTACAAATGGCGAGACTAAAGTCAAAGATTTTCTCAAGATGGTGCAAAACCTCAAGCTGCCAGAACAGGTGAAGCATAGCTCAATTTCAACGGAAGCTAAAGATGAGAAAGCTACTACCAAAACATCCTCCAAAGAGACAAATTCTATCAAAAAGTATAGTGGATCTCTATAGATCAAAGGTTACTCAATTGTAGGTAGACAATGCTCAACAATTTTTGCAAGCAAGGAATGCAGTATCAAAGCAAAACGAGCCAACGTCGACTGAGGTAGGTGGTCAAAGCAAAGAAGTTGAAGAAAAAGTTCAATCCAAGGACACTGCCAGACCAAAAGCAGTTAATTCAGACACAAATCTTGAGAAGATCAAGTGCAACATTACTGGTGAAAATGAAGAAAAGCTGTCAAGTGAAGTAAAGCTAGATTTTCAGCTAGACAATAACCTCATGTCTTTTCGCACTTGAAAAAGTGTGGTCAGCCACAACTAGAAGATGCTCCTGAATTCATTGACAAAACTGAAAACAAACGAGTAGAGTGCTAGGGAATTCTCTTCACCACCATTCAAATAGGTTCACAGTTCATCACAACCCATTTCCACATGATCACAACAATGGATATACCAAACGACATCATTGTGGGAATGCCAAAAGAAAAAAAAGAATGAAGACCAAGACTAATCACCCGCGGACGACAGCACAAGGTCCTCGATTAAAACTCGAATGGAGATCGATGCCAAGGTAAACGTTATTGAAGATGATTCATCTCCATTGAACAGAGCCTCAAAAGAGCTTAAAGCATATCAAGCACTATCAAGTGGAGATAAAGCAGAGCAAAGAGCAACCATGAAATCTATTGAGCAAAGAATGCCACCCAAGCCAGAAGTTAAGAAGAACGAGGTTGCAAACAACCAAGAAGCAATAGGCAATCCAAATACCTAGACATTCCAGTTGAATTAATAGATAGAAGTCAGAGTGGAAAAGAAAGTCTCGAATTACCTTCCATAGAGACACAATTAGATCAAGATGAAACCATGGCAAAATCAGGAGAGAAATCTTCAAGAAAACCTCCAATGAGAATAGCTATAGTCCCCACCAGTGCAAATGGAACACGTGTCAGATGAAATTCTCTATTGGATAAAGAATTAGAGTGCAATATGATTGCAGAGAACATCCAAAAGATCCTTCAGATCACTCCATGCAAACATGATAGCAAAACAATGTTAGGTATGCATACAGGTTAAGAAGACATAGTTGTTATTCTTAGCATCCAATCATGAAGAGGAGGTAAAGTTTCAAGTAAAGTCTTCAAAAGACATGCTTGCAGATGTCATCCTTAGACATCATTAGTTAGACCAACACAAGGCCTATAGAGAAGATACAGTGCTAATACTCTCTTTATTAAGAGATAGCAAGCAATAGATACAAGTACCATTAATGCTAGAGTCAGAGTTGCAAAAGTCATAGGAATGAAAGACAAAATATTGCAAGCAAAGGTAAAGCGAAAGTGGATCTTCCACCGACTAACACAAAAGATGTAACAACATATGCTTCTACATCAACGAACCCTCACGGATCAGCTTATCCAAGCAATTCATGCTTTCAAAACTTCCAGTCAGTTGCTAACCCAAACACAACCTCTAGGGAATCATCCGAAAAAGCAAAGATATTTCAGCCCAAGTACTCAAGAAAGCAAAAGAAAGTCAAGCAAGTGTTTAATCTGAGCAGTTTAGTAGACGTTAGTGATCCAGTTTGGATTAAAGTAAAGAAATCAACACAGAAAGACAAACACAAGGGATGGATAGCATGACAATGGAGCTTAAAAAAACAAGAGTACTATAGAGGTAACAGACAGCTACGGGTACCAAAACCGCGGGTTAGAGCATATGAAGTGAAATCAAAACCCTCCCAAGAAAGAAGGCCCACTAGGTATCAACCTCAACAATATATATCCCATGATACCTAAGAAGAAAGTCTACAACAAAATGACATCAAATGCTAAAGTCTACCACAACTCTCAAGAGGATACAAAACAAAGACGAATCTCAAAGAATCTTCCTCTTGGACAAGGATTTTACAAAGGCTATACAAAGATTTGGCAACTAGTCAACAAAAGACCAACTGCAATTACACCAGAACTACATGAAGATCTCAAGAGCTCAACAAGACATAGTGCCAAGCAAAGTCAACAAAGAAGCTATGAAGGTAATGGAGATATTTGGAATCCTAAGTCTTCCAATGCTCCGAGTCAAAAGCTAGATGCCGACAGCCAACAAAGGCCTACAACAACATCAAAGACTCCTTTCAACAGGCCTAATTGGAGAATCAAACAAACAATGGAGTCTTCACAGTCAAAGAAGGACAACCTAACCATCGCGAATGCAGATTCGAAGATGATTAAACAGGTATGGCAAAAGAAACCTTCAATGACAACTTGGTCCTTCAATAATCCTCTTTTTGAGGACTCAAGCTTACTTTTACCTGAAGAAATGTTTCTAGTAAGTTGAAGAATGTGAAAAGTTAAGTCGCCAATGTGCAAAAAACACTCTTTGGTATAGTCAAAGTCAAGTTGCTGAGTCAAAAAATTAGCAAAGCTTCAAGTCTTAATAAACTATGTGTTGAGTCGTAGTTATTAGGTTTACACTCAAGCTGGACGAGTTGAGCATATTTAAATCGTGTCACTCATGCTGGATGAGATGAGCATCAGAGTCAAAGTCTATTAACTCAATCATGGTGGAGTGACGTAGAGTCTAACACTCACGAACAGTGCACAGGAAGATGAGAGCACATATCCTTGACAACGAAAACCCTTTTTAAAGGGATGCTAGCTTGTAAAGCCACGTGGTATGCTTTTATAGCTACACCTTCTTTCTAAAGAACCCCTCCAAAATCTTTCTTGTACAACGTATTGATTCCATGCATTTCCGTGTATGCATATAAGATGTCTCATCATTGGACATATGCATTAGACACTCTTTTATGATTCCACCTATGCACCTTGAGTGGACTACAGTAGGGAAACCAAAGTTTCATCATGCTAACCTTTTATTTGCTAACCTTTTATTTCCATATCCATCAGCAAATAATCCCTTACGCACTTCATTAATATTTCTTATGCTAACAAGTACTCTAATAATGCGCGTATCCCAAAGGTACTTTTTTCCAATGGATTTTTTTCCTTTGGTCATCCAGGTATTAGACCCTAATTTAGAACCTCATCATTCTATACATACCCTTAACAAATTCACATCAGAAACAAATTTGGACCAATGAAGATCCTACAGCAAAATGAACCTCATCAACAAATTCCACAATAAATGAAGACAGCCCATCACCAACCACTCAAAAACCTTCCACAGCCTCCAAGGACACTTTTCAACAGTGTTTGAGGACGGGTACTAAAATCAGATGGGGAGAATGTTAACTGAGCCGAGGTCAACTAAAAGAAGCTGCTAAAGATCGAAGTCGTACAAAGGCATATCCAAGACAAATGCAAAGAAGCAGTAAAGATTGGAGTTATACATTTTTTCCATTTTCCAAAATGTCCATGTATTGTGAATTTTTTATTTATTTTAAGTCATTGTAGTATTTGAAATGTGTTACGGGCTAAATGGGAGTTCCAAGCTGTAAAGAATAGGTCAGTTAGTGTGCCTAGGTTGCAGATTCAGTAAGTTGTGAGTGCTAAAGGCCTTGGACACTCGGACATTGCATATTTTTACCCTAGGTATATAAGGTAGTGTGTAAAAGAAATTAGGGTTCTCAGTCTCATTTTTTTATACCACTTTTTGGTGAGAACTCATGAGGTGTGTGACTATGGAATCCTTGAGCTTCTCCTTACTCATTGACTTTATTAACACTAATCAAGGCTTAATTCTCTTTCACTATGCCTCTCTCATACTTCTTATGATTGTTAATGATCCTTTGATTAGCTATATTTTAACTAATTAGTGATTAATCCCGCTCTAATCTTGTGTGATTGCCCTCTAATCTTTATGTGTGCATGTAGGTTTGATTGAGTATGGATGTCTGATAGATCTATGTGTGTGTGCTTGTGATTAATGTGTTGAATGATAGGATTAGTGATGTGTACATCTTGCAATTGTTAGTGTGTGTGATTGGGTTGATTTGAGGTGAAGGGAAGTGGATGTGGAGATTGACAAACATCGTGGCTTAGCTCCT
This sequence comes from Adiantum capillus-veneris, assembly GCF_014529385.1. Taxonomy (NCBI): domain Eukaryota; kingdom Viridiplantae; phylum Streptophyta; class Polypodiopsida; order Polypodiales; family Pteridaceae; genus Adiantum; species Adiantum capillus-veneris. The sequence continues at coordinate 48,352,756 of NC_140953.1, forward strand.
CCATAGGCCAAGAATCCCACTTCATCGAGTTACCGTTCGTGTTTTCATGATTAGCTCACTAATCGGTGAGTGTTTCCATGCCCTAGTCGGGTAGCTCATCCCTCGGGATTGACAATTATTGTTGGTCATTGGAGCTATGCTACAATGGTACCCCCAACAGAGACCTCCCAGCATGGCCCATGTCATCTTCGTTCTCATGGCACCCACCTCCCTTCACATGGCTCCTCCATGTCTCGCATGTACGTTGGTAGCCCGAATAAACATCGATCTTTCTTTTATTAAAGAACTTCTAAGCCCCCTTCCCATAAAGCCTCTGCAACTTGTATCCCGGTAGCTCTGGTCTTCTCCTCTGGTGTGTGAACTCCCAGAGCTTAATCCATACCTTTGTACACAATGGCCTTTGACTTGAGTTGGTGTTTCACTTATCTCTGTAACTCACCAAAGGAACTCAAAGATCCTAGAAAGTGAGCCCGTTGATGTACAAGCATAGTTCAGAGTAGCCAAAAAAGAAGAAAATCATCATAATGCTTGGCTATGCACACTCCTATGCACACTCCAATGCTTTACTTGTCTTGCATGATGGAGATTTTCATGCACGATGCTCGACTTTAAGCTTCAAAACGTAATGCGGGCTGACCACAATGAGCTCAGCTTTGAAGCTTCTTCTTAGATACACCTCGAATCCGCTTTAGCATTAGCATAGTCATTAGGGAAGTAGTCGATCATAAGGTTGTTCGTCTTTCGAATACAATTGCTGAGAAAACCCTGGGATCTATCATGTTTGCCCAACCCTCTAGTTCAACATTCATGCTCAACAAAACACCATCTATGAACCAAAAGCCTGGTAAAAAAACATTGTGCAAACTGACCTTGCTTGAAGACAAACATCTATACAAAGCTATGTACAAAATTGGCCAAATGTGTTCCATCATGGAGATCCTCCTGGATCAAAGGAAAAGCTCTCAGCCTCCCAGCTTGAAGACCTACTCCCACCTGGATCCCAAACAAACTGGACATATCTTCCCTTCCCACAAAAAATGGTCAAACCTCGATATAAGCCCTCACTAGCAGCGCATATGGTAAGCTCAGAAGTCTCATCCATGTTACCATGAGCAGGAGAACGTATAAAGGAATCAATAAGGCCCAAATTACACTCCATTATTAGGCACACAAAGGCTTTGTACACATTATTGGCATCTGCATTTGTATCATAAACTATGGGAGAGCTCTTCACGTGAACAAGAGGCCTATCTTCATTGAGCAAACTCTCCAAAACATCAAAATCAACCTCGCTAGATATGCATACATCACCCCGAGGTGAAGTAGGACAGAAATCACGTCCCACCCTCTTGATTTGGCAAGCCAGCTTCTGATACCTCCTTGAAATCTCCCATTGAACTGGGCACACCATTTTGATGTATACTCTTCTCTTCATTGTCTTGCTCTCCTATAGTATGAGCTTCATCGAGTAGTGCATCTAAAAGCCTTTTAGAGGTCCCAAAATCTTTAGAACTAACCGAGCTTTTGTCGCTCCAATCATCCTCAGATTCACTTGCATATCTGTTATCGGTACAATTCGATGACTCCACTATCCGAGTTCGCCTTTGCTTCAATGGTCGATCACATGAACCTCTTTTGATCTTCAGAGAAGGCTAGAAGTAGGGCCAGCTTATCTCGTACCAGCTTCTTTGCTCCGTTGTTGACAATTGCAGTAGAGTTTCCATGCAACTCCACGAAGCCCTTGCCATGCATAATCTATCTCTGCTTCATCGCTATAGATCTGCAACTACTCCATCTCTAGCTCCACGAGCAATATCCAGGGTCGAATCCTTTGCCTTGGTGCTCCACTAAACCACCTGTCAATCTTGGAATATGCCATCTGCAACACCTTGGCCTTTAAAAATTTAGCACGGTCGGAATTGCCCTTGAAGACTTGTTTGGGAGCTTAACGATACTAAAAAAATCCCATTCCGCAACAGGGTCGCCAGAAGATGGTGACGCTCAGGCAAACACACCTAGACCCAATCCTCTTCCTTGTAACTCAGAAGGACACAATAGCCGGCTCTTTAGAAGAGAACACTTCCAAGAAAAGGCTTTCACTCCTAAGCACACAAACATGGTAGACTCTCTCTCTCTCTCTCTCTCTCTCTCTCTCTCTCTCTCTCTCTCTCTCAGACACACACACACACACACACGTGCGCGCGCGCGCAACCGCCCACCCGCTTGAAATCCCTCTCGTGTTTATCCAAGAGAAACACCACTAAAAGCTCAAAACCTGGTTTTTTTTTTTAGAAGATTGTCCCAAAACTATCTTATTTACATAGAAGACATGAAATTAAACACCCATTAAAAAACACATGTGGTTGTTGGATCCGTCTAAGTTCACTTTGCCACTTGGACTGAGGTCGGTCTTCTGGACTTCTTCTTTCAAACGAGCTCCTCCTTTAGCTTTCGCGAACGAGCGACCCCTTGTGATCATGCGCCATTGTAATGTAGATCTATGCAAGGGCAACCAGTGATTTGCTACCACCAGCTGTTGCTCTCACTCCCCCATCTCTCTCTCTCTCTAATCTCCCTCTTCATTACCAGCCCACTCTCTCTCTCTCGCCTCCGGGGGCAAGAAATCCTCCCTCTGCATGGCAACACCCTTCTCAAAATTCAGCATCCCAGCGCTCACTCAATATGAGCCCTCAGCTCTTTCAAGGCAACCCAGCGCTCCCGATATTTGCCTTCAGCTTCCCATGTTGACTGCATGGCAACCTCCCCTGCAGTGGCCTTATTGAACTTATAAGGTGCACCCTCTCTCCTCCTCCTCCACTTAGCGTTCTCCGATCAGCTTCAGCCTCTTCATTTACTAAGCACGGCCACCATGTGTGCTAGTGAGCCTGCCAATGCTTTTAACTACCTGCTCTCAACTCGAGAGCTGCTTCTTGGCAAATTTTGCAGTTCTCTCAAAGCATCCTCCTGCCCCTCGGCTCTCTGGCTAACTCTTGTGTGTATTGGAAAGCGGCCCCCTGAGCATGGCGACCCCCTGCATCATTCCCTCCGAATTTCTTGGTCTGAGCAGTCGATCCCTCTTAGCTCGGACTCTCCTTCAACAGCAACATCCTTTTGATGGCTTCCATGCACCCCACAATGCTATAAGAGATCTGCTCTCTGGCCGCCCCTTCACCCCTCTCTGCAACTCTGGGCAGCTCGTCCACCCGCTCTCTTCATTCACTTCCCTCTTAATCGCCTCGTGTCGCCCTCCTTCTTCCACTTGGGTTCCAACTGGCAGCTTCCAGAGAGACCTACCAGCATGGCCCATGCTCGTCTTCCTTCTCATGGCGCCCACCTGCCTTCACGTGTACGTCGAGTTGACCGGTAGAGCCGGTCGCGGCCTGTTTTGGGCCAGCATTTTTTTTGGGGAAATTACCAAAATACCCCTCTAATTTGTAGAAATTCCCAAAATACCCCTCAAATTTCAAAAATTCCCAAAATACCCTTGTATCTATTTTAGCTGGATAGTTCACAATTTCCTAATATTTATTCTTTTTTGACAATGTATATCCTTTTTTTATTGCTTAGAATGTAATTTGTCACAAATTACCTCCCAAAAAAAGACAATTATGTCTAAAAATAATGAAGCAATTCATCTCCAAAACATACATAACCAGCTCAACTTCTAGTTTTAGTATCTTGTATTCATAGACAATCAGTCTTCTTAATGAAAAGCTACATTTTTTTCAATCTTTGGATAAATTTACTCTCACAACGAGGGGTATTTTAGGAATTTTGGAAAATTTGAAAGGCATTTTGGGAATTTATGACAAAATATCAGGGGTATATTGAGAATTTTTTTAATTTGAAGGGTATTTTGGGAATTTCCACAAATTAGAGGGGTATTTTGGTAATTTTTCCTTTTTTTTCTCAAAGTAAATACAGCAGGTTGCACAACGTTTCCAACGTCTGCGTGCAGCTTAAAGGTACAGCAACTGCCTGCCAATAGAAACATTCTGAGTTCGACACGTGTGCACCTCCGCGAGAACACTTTTCGGCCTACGGCCCCCACTCGGTTGCAATTGACTGGCAACCTGCTCCAGCTATTGTGCCACGCAGGCAAGCAGGCCGAAATATAACCAAAAATCTTTACATGGCTCCGACATGGCTCGCCTGCACGATGGTAACCCGAATAAACATTGATCTCTTCTATTTATATAAAAAAGATCTTCTAAGCCCCCCTTTTGTGTGAGAACTCCTAGAGCTTAATCCATACCTTCATGCACAATGGCCTTTGACTTGAGTTGGTGTTTCACTTATCTCTATAACTCACCAAAGAAACTTGAAGATCCCGGAAAGTGAGCCCGTAGATGTAGAGGCATAATACATAGTAGCCAAAAAAAAGGAAAAATAATACATAGTAGCCAAAAAAGGAAAAACTCATTATAATGCTTGGCCGTGCACACTCCATTTAGCTTGTCTTGCATGATGGTGCAATATACAGAGAATCTCCAATTAGAAGGTCATTTCCAAGACTCATTGGATATTATCTTACACGATGCTGGACTTTAAGCTTCAAAACATAATGCAAACTGACTACAATGAGCTCAACTTTGAAGCTTCTGCTTAGATACACAGAAGACATGAAATTAAACACCCATTAAAAAACACATGTGGTTGTTGGATCCTTCCCAGTTTGCCACTTGCACCGAGGTCGGACTTCTTTCAAACAAGCTCCTCCTTTAGCTTTCGCGAACGAGCGACCCCTTGTGATCATGCGCCATTGTAATGTAGATCTATGCAAGCGCAACCAGTGACTTGATACCACCAGCTGTTGCTCTCACTCCCCCATCTCTCTCTTTCCCTAATATGTAGCTTCTCCTATTGCATGCTCATCTCCACCCACATCCGTACTCCCTTTATAGGCCCTTGGCCCTCCTACAAGAGACCCCTTGATATGCATGACTATTTTAGGGCCTTGCCCTCCCTGGTCCTACCATAGGCCTAACAGAAATGTTTTTGTCATCAAAAACAAAAGTGGAAAAGTTTTCTTAAAGAGACTAATGTTTTCCACAGTGGTGCCTCCCTCAAGTCCTAGCTGTCCACTTGACCAATAAATGATAGTCAAGAATATGTGCATCTTCATATGTTTTAGTAGGAGGTTCCATGAAACCAACAAGAACATCTTGATCGTCTACATTGTTGTCCCTTTGTAAGCATTTTCAAAAACGGCTTAGATCCAAAATTGCATGAATCCAATAGTGTGTAGACTCGATTTATAACTCACTTGATTATTTTAAATGAGTTACCACAGTTAAGAGGTAGCTAAACAAATGACCTTTTCAAACTTTCTGAAGGTGTTGGAACACGTAAGAATACCTCTTCGTAACTTTCCATGAAAGTGACTTGGCGACATGTCTCATCAACATAGTTCTTGTATTCATCTGATCGACAAGCAACATTCAGCATATCCATATGATTATGGATGAAGTCCTTGACTTGTTGACATGCCTCATCATTAGCCAACCCCATCCTAATTGGTGCTGAGGTTGAAAACCGTTCATAAGCATGAAGGGACTAAACTTAGTCGTAACATGCTTGGCATCATGATAAGAAAACTTCAAACTAGAGAGGGAATCTTTCCAATTAGATTGTTTCTTGCTAATGTATGCTCTCAAAGTATTCTCTAGCACTTGATTAACACTTGCAAGCTGCCCATCCATCTCTGGATTATCAATAGTATTGATATTGAGTTGCTCCCAATTGTTGCTCCCAACTGTTTAAAGATAGTCCTCCAAAAATGATTGGTAAACAATCAATACAGATTATTAACAACCAGCTTGGTTAAAGAGTAGACTTGATTGGAATAAACTTGTAAAGTTTAAGCAATCTATCTATACAAGCACCCATTCCGAGCCATGACTCTATATGGTGGTTGGTAGACCCACAAATCTCATAGAGCTACTACACTTGTGGTGCTAAAAAGTTGTATAAGCTATCAAATCCATGAAGTTGCATGCCGCTGCAAACATGCCTTTGCTAAACACTAGGACCCATAACATCTAGTGTGCATGCATTTAGCGAAAACGTATCCAAGTCTGCATTTCAATGACTAATGATTTGTAGTTGCCAATGCTCATGTCGGATGTTATGCTCATAGCATACATGAAAGACGAGGGAATAAGTGTTTAAATAACTCTTCAAAAAGAACAAAATACTTCCCTCTACATTTTAAGATGGCCCTACTAAAACATTTGGACCATAATAGGATGTAAACATAAATCACATCTAGGTACAAATAATGAAACATTTTCATTAATAGGACATAGCTTTTCTATATGCGTAACAGAAATGCAAAATTGCAACCTAAAAACCTAAAACAACCATCCATTTAATGTTGTAACAATATTCGTTACATTAACAAGTAATACTAGATATCTGACCATTTCTGGCCCTGAAATTGTTCCCAATACCACGCGCTCAAAATGGTCTAATAAATGGATTTGACCACCACCTAAGGGCTTTGTTGCGAACATAATTGGGAAAATTGGTTTCGATGTCAGTCCCAGAGACTCATATCCTCCACATGAGAGACTCATATCCTCCACATGTGGAATATGTCTCTTATATTGATATCAGTAAATGTGGCATCCATCAAGTACGAGAAGTACCTGTGTGTGGAAATAACTAAAAACAATCATCAACCATAAGAGTGATAGGGACCCTCATAAACCTTGCTCCACATTGACTAAACCAAACTCCATGAGTTCCTTGACCATGTCGTACACCTTGTGAGTGACAACATGTGCCAAAAAATGATTGCCACCTTGTAGGCCTATGACCATCTAAAGAGAGGTAACCACAAAAAGAGTATGAAATACCCAAAGTGGACCTACAATTCCATCATAGCAAAATTAATAGGGAGAAGGAAAATTTAGCAGAGGAGGCACCCAATACACCAACCTCGAATCCTTTCCATAATGGCTACCATGTAGCTATGCATGACCATGTCATGTACATCAAAACAATTTGAGCAACAGTGTTGTGCGACTAGGAAAACCCTTAGTTTTCTTTTGTCCAAGAACCCTTGGTGTTTCCTTGGCAATCTAAACCCCTTGTTCAAATTTTGAAAAGAAACTACTTAAACCACTAGGTAGTTGAGATACACTTAGTCACTACCCTTTGGCAGTTGAGAAGGTCTTTACTTCAGATCCCAAGTGTGAAGAGGCCAAAAAGTGACCATACTAATTAAATGATTTCTTCATTCATAAGTTAGGTTGTACCAAAAAAAAGTGCTTCTATAGACACACCCAGTGCTGTAGACAAAGCAAGAGATCCTCTCAAGTTGAAATCATATCCACACCTAGATCTTTGAAACAATTATATCTCTTGGCATCGGTGAGTTCTCTTCGTATTGGATACACACACACACACTCCGATTTTTGACATCAACAACCAGTTTTCCTAGTTTGTGGCATCAACTTCTCCTCCACGATATCTACATACACGGGTGAGGTGCCTCTTCCATAGAGGAGTGACAATCAACATCATCATGAGGATTGACTTGACGACATCGTTCTTTGGCATTGTAGAGAGCGAGATAGAGATCGAGACTATTTGTTGGCAATGGGAGGCAGGTAACATATTACTATTCGTAACAGGTCTAAAAACTTATGTGTAGCGGAAATTAGCATGAACATAGTGGGCATTTCATTAGAATATATTCCTAATGAGAATTACAAGAGTGCTTGGGTGGAGAGAGCAACAAAAAGCATAACACCTAGTTAGATAGCATCAACGATACTTTCAAAAGAGAGAGAAATTAAGCTATTGACAACAGTTGAGGACCAGACTTGCTTGGAGCCGGCGGTCCCCCCTCCAAAAGGCTTTGTATTATGGTTTCTCCCATCAAGAGAGACATTGTACAATACAATTCTTTGTGTTCCTTCAAGACTAACTAGTGCAATGAAGATGAAAGCTTCATGCACTAAGCAAAACACTTAACAAACACAACTTTAATTATCCTCGTTCTCAGACCCAAGACCTCACACACCTTCGAAGATGGTGAGAGCTAGCAGGGTATGAGAGTAGATTGAGAGGAAGAAGGAGTATCTTACGAGAAAGATGTACATCTACTCACATTCATATTAGCATAGCTTAGCTTAGTAATTAGCTTGGTAGAGGAGATGAGCATGCATTGAAGCTTGGCTCTTGGTTGGATTTGCATCCACATGCCAGGAGAGTGTTGATGTAGGCTTCTATCTCACAAGCTTGGAGTAGGTGATGAGCTCTCCATTAAAGCTTGGGAAGAGATAGTCTTCTCTTTCTTCACACATGAGATTGTGTGAGTGTGTGTGTGATAATGCTTTGCAAAAATCAGCCCCCTCTCTCTCTTGCTATTTGCTCTTGTTGAGCCCTCATTGGCTCTCCCCAAGTCAAGCCAATGATTATTAAGCAGCATAAGTGATAGCCTTCTTACATATGTCCCCCTTTTCCCTTTTGTGAGAGCTTTAGGTTATTAAATAATTAAACTAAACTCTCATTGGACCCCTTTGCCTCCTGGCCCATAGGAATCAGGCAAGCCATTGGGCTCCTGAATGCTCATTGGACCCCTTGTGAGACTGCCCAATAGTCTTCTAGGAGACTTAATTCTCATTGGTTTCTTTTATTAAATGTTTTTAAATTAATTAAACTAGATTTACTCTAGCTTAATTCTCATTGGTCCACTTCAAGGGTCATCCAATAGAAACTGGGCACACCTTGTGGGCATCTGGACTAGGGAGATGACATGTGTCCCTCATTCCCTTTGTGTAAAGGGAGCGTGTGTGTGTGTGTGTGACTTTCTCTCTCATCCCCTACTCTCAAGGCTCGCCCCCTCCCATGTAGGGATATACAAAGACTTTTTAGTCACACACAAAGCATCCAATTTCCCCTAGGTTTGACCTTTGGACACAACCTTTGAATTTTGGAACCTTAGCATTTTGGAAGTCTTAATGAACTGAACCTTAGGGTCTTTTTAGCCCATTGTTGCACATGGCTCTTTTGCAGATGCCCCCCCCCCCCCCCCCCCCCTTTGGATCCCTATTGTGGCCGGTCTGCTAGCTTAACCAATATTCTAGCTTTTTCTCCCCTGGCACTTCCCCACATTAAATGATCAGTTTAATATGAGAAAATCATTTAGGAGAATTAGATATTGATTATTATGACATTACCTCTCTCTTGAAATCATAGTCGTCCTCGACTATGGTGTAGAGAAGATAAAGCATATTCATGAGTCCTTTTCTTAGCGGGTAGAGGATCCCTATGTTACCCTATGACATCATTCCACAATGGATGACTAGTCCATTTGGCGCTTGAGAGCCTGAGGCTTCCGCAAGCATGTTTGCACATTAGTCCTATCAGTCTTCCATAGTAGAGTGACAAGCTCTACTTGGTGTTTGGGAGACGTCGTCTCCGCAAACTTGATCTAAGCATGCATACTACTTCATTTTTGTGCACAATAAAGAAAAAGAGATTCTTATAAGACAAAAAAAACTTTGTTCATTTTTAACATTTTGTACATTTGCTTACTCTTGGGAAGCATTGTAAGCAGTGACAAGGTTTAGGTTATCCTTTAATTGTATGCCTTGCATCCATCTAGCGTCTTCAAAAGGATAATTCTTAAACTTAATAAGATATCGTCGGATAGTCTTACCGCCCCTTAATACCTTGTCTTCATGTCGGAGAATGGACTCGGGCTGGAGCACCTCCTCTTGGTCCTCCATCTCCAGTGGGTCTTCAATAGTTGGTTCTTGAGGTGGCTCTCCTTTGTAAGGCTTTAATAGGCTCACATGGAAAGCATTGTGTATGAGCCAATGATTGGGCAACTTGAGTTGATAGGCCATCTCATTGATTGGCACTACAAGAGGTTGTGTGCTCTTGTGACGCTGTTAGCGAAGGAAATACACTGGGTTCTTATAACCCCCGGCGTCGCTAAAACCGTCGCTAATAGCGTCGCTACGAGAGCGTCGCTATATGCGTCACTATAGGCGTCGCTATATAGAGACGCTCATAGCGACAGTCATAGCGACGGTTATAGCGACGTTTACACAGAAGTCTATAGCGACGCTCCAGAGCCATAAATAGCGACGGTTATAGCGACGCCCGAGAGAAATTTTTTTTCTTGACAGGACATTGAATGCCCTGCCATGCATCAACCATATTGTACTTAATTCACTTTTTAAAAAAAGTGCAAGGGTAGATAATAGACCCAAAATAGTCACCCACAAGATGCATTGTTTGCAAAATTGACAAGCGTAAAATTGACAATTGTACACATCATAGGCAAAATGAATTGATTGGCAAATGTAATAATGACAATTGTACAACATCATAGGCATAAAGAATTGATTGGCAAAATGAACTGCAGTGACAAATGTAATAATATACATGGTTCAAAAAGACGTATAAAATCAGTCTCATGATACATAAGCTATGAGAAACCCTAAACTAATGCTATCTAGCTACGGCTAAACTGACGTCGTCTAGTCAGACGTCTCATCGCGTCCAAGCGGCGTATCTGTCGGATTCTGCAAAAAAAAACAATAAGACAGCTTTCAGTAAGTATAAACATATAACGACATTTATAAAACAATACAAAAAATAGAAAAGAGTAAACCCTAATACTAACCATGCCGCCGCGAGAACTGAGAATGTCCATCAGGGCGTTTAAGCCCTTCCTGCCTGCGTACTCGCGCTCGTACGGTGTGGGATCACGTCCTGTCATCGACCACTGTCAAAATATACAAAGATTTCATTATGTTAGAATTAAAAAACTCATAAACCCTAAACTATCGAACACAAAGAGCAATGCGAAAACACTTACAAAATCGGCCTCAAATGATGCCCATCGACCGCTCCCCAAGTGGTGCGAGCTCCCTGCCTCTACTCGCGCTCTGGTTGCATCCTTTTGTTGCTTCCACTTGTCGGGATTCTCGCGCGCTGCTTTCTTCGCATTCTTCCAATCTTCTTTGGCCAACCAATCTGGCCTATTCCACCCATGCTTGATTGCTTTTTGCACTTCGGAACGCTTGTGTTTGCAGTATTCGCGCATTCGAATCTTCATCAGGTCTTCATTGAAGCGCTGATCCCGTGTTGGAACGGGAAACTCATGATGAAGTATGCTGATGACTCTGTCTTTTAAATCACTTGGTACTTCACTCCATTTGTTTAGTATGTAGCGTCTAAACAACTGAGAGCAAAGACCACGCATGCGCGAGATCACCTTCTTGCCGTCATCATCCATGATGATGCCGTCGCTGAAGTCAATGGAGTAAGGCAAGCCCTCTGGCCGGTGACGTGTGAACCTGGGTGTCCCGGCAGGGGTCTCTAGCGGCGTGTCGATGGGGGTACGGACGTCAGGTGTCTCCACCGGCGTCTGGGCCCCGAAGCGAGGAGTGTCGAGTGGGGTGGCTCCTGGCGGAGTAGGTAGAGGTGTGTAGCTGCTAGGAACAGTCAGCCGCGCAAAACCTGGCGTAGATGGTGATGCTGTGGCTGGTGTGGGGGCGGGCAAAGAAGGGGAGGGTAAAGAGCCTCTTCGAACACGAGGCGGTGTGGAGGCATCGGCGGCGGAATCCCCACAACAACCGCCACCTCCACCACTAGAGCGCCGGTGTCTAAACGAGTGTGAAGATCGTCTCGTCGACACCGAAGCTTCGGAGCGCGTCGAATGCTCCGAAAGAGAGGGAGATGCGGATGGAGTAGGAATGCGCGATGATGCGCCAGAGCGATGACGCTCCACGTACCACTGTCTCTGCTGCGGTGACAAAGAAGAAATAAACTCCTCATCATCCATACCTGCATTAAACACACGAATATTTAAACTTAATATTGAATGAATAGAGTAGACAATGACGCAAAGACCATTAAATACAATGACGTAATGACGCATATAAATACAATGACGCAATGAATTGAGTGATAGAAGAGGCAAGTCGAAAACTCAGAATTTTCAATCAAAAGATGTGAGCGCGAGTAGAAAAGAGCGTTATACACCATGGAAGGTACTTAGAGAGCCAGAGCTTTTACAACACGGAGCAAAATTGTTCAAATACAATATTTGTGGCTTTAAGAGATCTCTCTCTCATCCTCGCATAACTCAGCATAACTTCCTATATCTATATAGAGCTCTCCGTTTAAACACATATCCTCTGTTTCATTTTGTAGATCCTCTGTATGCACCCCATATAGAGTAGTAGCATCTTGATGCTTGTCTGGCACCACCGCAGCGGCTTCTGATTGAGCATCTTCTCTGATCTCCTCCATTGATGCCGTTGTGATTGGCACATGGTAGCCTTCATACGTCCTTGCACTACGAGGGCCTACCTCTATGACGTACCACCAGTTTGATGTAGACTTTGTAGGATGAAATATTACCTGCCAAAGCCACATAACTTACATGAGAGCTTTCAAGCACATAACTTGTAAAAGGGGGATGTTAACTATTTACATACTTACTTGTTCACAATGCTCGGGTAGTACGAAAGTGTCTCTTAGGTCAGTCCATCTCTTAGTAGAATCCACCTCAAGAAAACCAGACTCTCCTCTACGCACAGTAGCGTTGCGACCCTCCATGATTATCTTGAACCATTGCACGTCGAACAAGTCGACAAAAAATCCTCTGTAATCGATCCTCAAAATCTCTTGTAGCGTGCCGAAGTAAGTGAGTTCCGCCACCACAGGATCTGCATCAGAGGAACGTCGTCCACTAGACTGTTCAAATTTTGCCATGATTCCACAATCTTGAGTAAAACGCTTTTTGTCGATCCGTTCCACCCTAAAATGTCGACCTTTACACCATGCTGCTGTGTATGACTTATACTACAACGAACAAAGATTATGAGTGGCCGTTCAAACGTTTAGAAATAAAGTCACTAGCTAGTCGTACATTGCAAACTTACCTTGGTCGCGCAACCCCGAGAGTACTCCCACTCTTCCTCAGTCACTTCGTCACCGCATTGTTGTGCGCTTTTCAATTGGTTGTGCAACCATCTTAAGCTCATGAATGTTGGTAGGCTCTCCAGACCTGTCGGATAGTGCATCGGTGGTCGTCTTCCCCGTCTCCACTCGATTCGTGCCCTTTGTCGCTCTTGCTTTGCATCCTCATCTTGTGAAATCCACTTTTGCATCACTGGATTGTGAAGCATGCAAAATTGGTTGATTTTAGCCTCTAGATCTTCCGTCATCTTCTTCTCAACACCGAGATTGCACATGACAATCCCAGATATGCGCTCATCATCTATGGTTCGCCATAGCGTGTCCCGGGCTTTATCAAATCCGTCTAGCCACTCTCCAATGTACACTAGGGACTCTGATACCAACCAACCTTCTGCCATGCTACCCTCCGGACGTGCCTTTTGACGCACATATCCCTTAAGCGTTTTCATGAAACGTTCTAAGAAGAACATCCATCTGGAATGAACTGTGACAGCTATTTCCACCTCATCAACTATGTGAACAAGAAGATGCACCTGAATGGTTAGCATGGTAGTAGAAAAATGTTTCTCAAACATGCACACAAGCTCCGCAGCATTTAGTTTGGCGAATGGTATGGAGTCTACGTTGATCTCCTTTTGTGAGATCCATTGCACCAGCTTTGCAAGTTTGTAGATTGTGTTACGGACGTCGAGAGACAAACATCCCTCAATGGCAACCGGTAAAATAAACTGTAAAGTATGTGCAGCAATGATATTAAAGTCCACATTTTATGCAATGATATTAAAGTCCACTATGAACGTACCTGACACATTTTATGCCAATCGTGTGACTTCAAACCGGTAAGCTTTCCTTCTTTAGTAAAACACGTTCGGAGCGAGTGCATTACGCTAGTGGGGGTCCGCAAAGATCGAATGGTCTCTTTTACTTTGCGTTCTTGGGCTCCTGTGAAAATCCATGGTGCTTTAGGGAGTTTTATCGATCCATCAGACGCTGTTTGCGGCCAATATTGCTCCATACAATCCACATTTCTAAGGTCAACTCTGGCTCCCAAAGTATCTTTCTTGCCGGTCAGATGGTCCCATAGTAGATTACCCACATTCTTGAATATGTGCATTGGATCGAGCAAGTGATTGATCATGAGTCGGGGCCAGTATGGTAACTCGTACCATAGAGATAGTCTCTTCATCCCTGGAGGCAATCCGTCATCGCACATCTCCTTTTGCTCTAACCATGCTTGTGCAGACATCCTTGGTGGCTCTCTTCCCAAAAAGCTGTCGCGTAACACATGATTCTCTGGAAGATACGCTTGATGACCTTCGTAGATTTGCTTCTTCAGTGAGGGCGCCCTACGTGCATTCAGTCTAGGTCCACATGTGACACATGCTCTGTATCCACTTGTTTGAAGCCCTGCATGTATACACATGATAATAGATCAACTATGGAAAAAAACAAGATTTACAGTGTCTGAGTGAGGAGTGTCAATAGATCACCTGAGCATTCTGTTAGCCCGGGATAGTCATGCATGGTCCACATTAGAATGCCTCTTATCAAAGCATTCCGTCGTCCTGTGTGTCGGCTCATATCTACCACCTCTATGCCAATCCACAATTGTTGTAGCTCTTCCAATAGTGGACGAAGATACACATCCATATTCTTCACTTTATATCGCCCTGGCACAATCAAGCTTAGCCATAGGTGCCCCTTCTTCGTAGTCAACCACGGGGGAATGTTGTAGTTGACGATGACAATGGGCCATACACTGTAAGATGTTGATCTTTGACCAAATGGATTTACGCCATCCATAGCCAGGCCTAAGCGCAAATTTCGAGCTTCCCTGGCAAAATCGGACCATGTTCCATCTATATGTTTCCAGGCTGCGCAATCTGCAGGAATTCGTAGCACACCATCCGAAGATTTATTCTCCTCATGCCATGATGCTAGGGCGGCCATGGACTTACATTCGAAGAAATGCTTGATGCGAGGAAGCAGAGGAAAATGTCGCAAAACCTTTTGTGGAATTTTTGTCCCGTGGAGATCTACTCGATATCTTTCGGAATCACAATTCGGTCACTTCTCCATGTCTATGTATTCCCCTCTGAAAAGAATGCAGTCATTAGGACAAGCGTGGATAGAATTGTAATCCATCCCCAAGTTTCGCAAAATCTTTCTTGCTTCATCTCGGGAATCTGGAATCACATTGTCAGCTGGTAGTATGTGCTCTTTAAGCAATCTACACAACATAAAAATACGATACAATCGTGTAAAAATCTATCAGATCATTATACATTTAGAGTTTTATTAAAGTAAACTAATTGTAATAGATCACCTGAAAAGCGTTGTGACGCTAGTGTCACTCCATCCAAACTTTGCCTGCTTGTTGAGAAGAACCAGGAGTGCTTTCAATCTAGACATACGTGCTCCATTATACAATGGCGTATCGGCTTCACTTTTCATATCATCATAGATAAGCCTTTCTGAATCCATGATCGTCTCGATCATTTCATCAATCTCGGGCTCAAACATTGCCTCGTTGGGAATGTGCTCTGCATGATCATCCCCCGAGGTGTCAGAGGCTACATCTTGTGGCCTCACATATGCTGCTTGACCAAAGCGCCTGTGAACACGTCTATTGGGTTGCAAGATTGCTGCTTGTTGGCCAGCGTCAGAGTCCGACGAGTTATAATTGGCAACAACTCGATCTATAATAGATGGATCGAACTCGCCAAATTCGCGAACGTGCTGCAAAGAAACACGTCTTGTCCGTCGCACAGCATGCTTGCATTGATTACAAGGACATAAGACCCTCGTTGAGAGATAGGTGTTTCGGTTGGACGGTCCCACATCCTCGTCACTACTCATAAAGAGGATAAAAATCTTATAACCTGGACAACAAATTTAATATTCTATTGGCATTCTTCGTCTTATCTCTCTCTCTCTCTCTCTCTCTCTCTCTCTCTCTCTCTCTCTCTCTCTCTCTCTCACATTCTCTAGTCATGTCCAATCCCCGCACACCTCGGTCTAGAGGTGCACGGAGATCAGAACCACCGGGTTATAATCTCGTCTTTATTGGTCAATACCTATATTTGTGGGTACAAGAAATCTACAGACCCACGTCTACATGATACTGCATGTAGTGGACAAAACCCCTTTGCCTCTTCTCTAGCTGTAGCACTTCACAGCATCTTAACATCTTTTCACAGTAGATCTTTTCACTGTTCGTCTAACTATAAACCCTAAACCGTAAGTAATTCTTGCGTGGACTCGATCTAACGTAAATAAGCGTAAATCTAAATAAACGTAAATCTAACTAAAAATAAACCTAAATCTAATTTAACGTAAGTCTACATCTAACCTAATCTTTAACGTCTTTTGGGATAGTTTCCTACGACATTAAAACTCTCTTCTTCTTGTATGTGTGTGTGTGTGTGTGTGTGTGTGTGTGTGTGTGTGTGTGTGTGGGTAAACCTAAATAAACCTAAGTCTAATCTAATATAACATAAATCTAAATCTAACGTAAATTATGTTATATTAAAAACAAAGAACTAAACTAGCAGGGATTATAAGAACCTTAAAACTGATTTAACACATAATTTTTCACATAACTCGGCAAGAGTTGGCATTCTCATCACTAAAGATGTGAGAGTTAACTTCCGGCGGTGACGTTGCCTCATCTCCATCCACATCTGACGACAGCAATTGGCCCTTTGGACCATTCTTGCTCTTGTTACTAACTTTGAAGTTGTTGTTGAATGACTAGAGGTTGTCTAGATGGTCATTGTCTGGGATGTAGTGACTCTTGCCGCCTTGAAGATCCACCTTCTTCCCTATCTTCTAAAGACATTTCACCAGTACTTTTGGATCGACGGAGCCCACCATGAGTGAAGGCAGCAATACCCTATATTCCATTGAGGGCTTTCTTCACCCACTTCATGCAGGCATCGCAGTCTATGGAGACCTAAATCTAATCTAATATAACGTAAATCTAAATCTAGCGTAAATAAACGTAAATCTAACTAAAAATAAACATAAATCTAATCTAATTTAACTTAAATAAACCTAAATCTAATTTAACGTAAATCTACATCTAACCTAATCTTTAATGTCTTTTATGATAGTTTCCTACGACGTTATAACTCTCTTCTTCTTGTGTGTGTGCGCGTGTGTGGATGTGTGTGCCAATAAAAAGATATAAATGGTATAACCTTTCTATCACCCATGCCAAGTATGATAGATTGGTTATGCCATTTCCCTCTTGAATAATAGGTCTTGAGTTCAACTCCTCGTCGGCTAGATCTTTAGGTCTTTTAATTTTAATTAGTTTCCTACGACGTTAAATTAATTTCTCTCTCTTTCTCTCTTAATGTGTGTGCGTTTTTTTGTTTATGCATGTTTTCTCTCTCTTTTCCTCTCTCAATGTGTGCGTTTTTTATTTATGCATGTTCTCTCTCTCTTTTCCTCTCTCAATGTGTGCGTTTTTTGTTTATGCATGCTCTCTCTCTCTTTTCCTCTCTCAATGTGTGTGTGCATTCTTTGTTTATGTATGTGTGTGTGCGTTTTTGTTTATGTTTGTACTCTTTCTCTCTCTCTCTCTCACTCTCTCTCTCCCTCTCAAAAACACTATGTGTGTGTGTGTGTGTGTGTGTGAGAGAGAGAGAGAGAGAGAGAGAGGGAGAGAGAAAGAGGGGAAGGGAACATGAGAGTGAGGAGAGGGAAGGAGCATACCTGGCTCTCCTTCCTCTCCTCGTGTGTGTGTGTGTGTGTGTGTGTGTGTGTTTGTGTGTGTGTGTGTGTGTGGAGAAGAAAGAGAGAGAGAGAGAGAGAGAGAGGGAGAGAGGGAGAGCGTTACCTGCTCCTTGCTTGAGGGCGCCGAAAAACTCAGATCTGAGATCTGAGTTTTTGGGCGCTCTCTGTTATTTTTTTTAGCCCAGCCGGCGTCGCTATGAGCGTTGCAAATTTACTTGTAAATTTGCGACGCTTATAGCGACGCCAGGAAATATTTTTTTGAGCGTCGCTGTGTGAGCATCGCTAATATGAATAGCCTCTTGTAGTGTGGCCTAAGAATCTGGAAGGGACCATAGTACCTTTTTGCTAGTTTAGCATAGTACTTTTGGTGGCCCGTAGGATTCCTGCCCGTCGTGTGCCTTAATCGAGCCTTGGGAAACTTTAACAAAACCCAATCGTTTTCTTTAAAGGTTTGGGCTCTTCTGTGCTTGTCAGCAGCAGCCTTTTGCCTTTGCTGTGAGATAGAGATAGCATCCTTAATCTTTTGAAAATATTCTTGTAGGTCTCGGCTATACTCATCTGCAGCGAAGATCTTCCCATGTACCTTAAGTAGCAAGGGACTTTTTGATCTTCCCTCAATTACCTCGAAAGGTGCTTTTCCCGTGGAAGTATGTACAGTGTTATTGTAAGCATACTCCACTAAGGGTAAGTACTTCTCCCATTGGGATCTTTGGTCTACTTCCGTTACATAGGCTTTTAGTAGATCAAGAATGGTTAGGTTAGCTATTTCACTTTGGCCATCCGTTTGTGGATGATAGGCCGAAGAGAAGTTTAGCCTTGTCCCTAAATTCTCAAAGAGACCCTTCCAGAAATTACTGGTCATTCTAGGATCTCTATCCGACACTATGGACATTGGCAAGCCATGGTACTTGAAAATTTGTGAAATGAAGAGGGTTGCCATTTGCTGGGCTTTGATAGTCTTTTTGACAAGTATAAAATGAGCTTGTTTACTGAACCTGTCTACTATCGTCCATATTCTCGTATTCCCATGGATAGACTTAGGCAATCCAAAGATAAAATCCGTGGATATGCTCTCCCATGGTGAATTAGGGATTGGCAAGGGTTGAAGCAATCCAAGTTGCTTCCCTCTATCAAATTTTGTCTTTTGGCATACCACACATTTAGAAACATACTCTTATATGTTTACTTTCATGGTAGGCCAATAGAAATATGTTTCAATTCCCTTTAAGGTAGACTGAATCCCTCTATGCCCCGCATAAGGTGGAGCATGAGATTCATACATTACTTTCTCACGTAGTGAGTTAGTAACGCATAGTCTATTGCCATGGAGAAGATAACCATCTTGTAAAATAAATGGTTCTTCTTTCTTCCCCAATGCAAGGGCTGAAATCACATCTCTAAAATCGAGATCAATAGCGTACTCATCTATCATTGAAGATAGATCATTGTGAGTTGCTATGGAAACCGCATTCACTCTCGGCCGTCTTGAGAGTGCATCAGCTACTTGATTATGCTTGCCAGCAATGTGAGCAATATGAAAATGAAAGTGCAAAAGGAAATTTGCCCACCTCATTTATTTGTCGGAGAGCTTGGTCTGCGTCATGAAGTACTTAAGACTTTGGTGATCCGTTCGCAGAATGAAAGGAGTCCCCAATAAATAGTGCTTCCATGAGTCTAAGGCATGTAGAACTGCAAGGAGTTCCTTTTCATATATGCCTAGAGCTTGCTCAACAGGGTCGAGCCTTCGACTCTCGTAGCCTATGGCATGCCCTTCTTGGAGCAAAATAGCTCCAAGGCAATCACCACAAGCATCACATTGGACCTCAAATGGTTTTGAGAGATCCGATAGTGTAAGCACAGGTTGAGAGATAAGCTTTTCTTTAAGCTTTTCGAAAGCATTGTTCTCCTTAGCATACCATGTATACCTAACGCTTTTCTTTGTTAGGTCATGTAATGGTCCCGCAATTTGTGAGAACTTTTCTATGAAGCGTCTATAGTATGCACACATACCTATAAAGCTTCTTAGTTCATGAAGATTCCTTGGTTTAGGCCATCCTTTTATTACCTCTAACTTAGATGGATCCATTTGGATGCCATCTTGAGAGATAATATGACCTAAATATTGAATCTCTTGCAAGAAAAATTCACTTTTCTTTCGATTAACATAAAGTTTATTCTCTCTTAAAACTTCAAATATTACCTGGAGGTGTTGCTTGTGTTCCTCCAATGAATTAGAGTAGATGATAATATCATCAAAGAACACTCCAGTGAAGGTTCGATGAGGCCTGAACAGCTTCTCCATCAAGCGGTTGAATGTGGCTGGTGCATTGGTCAAGCCAAAATGCATGACAATGTATTCGTAAAGACCAAATGTGGTGCGAAATGCGGTCTTTACAATGTCTTGATCAACTATCCTTATTTGATGATAGCCACTTTTTAGGTCAATCCTATTGAAGTAGGTCAATCCTTGTAGCTTATCAAATAGGTCTTCTACCCGTGGAACGGGAAACCTATTCTTGATAGTGATCCTATTTAGTGCTCTATAGTCGACACACATACGATATGTGCCGTCTTTTTTTTGCACTAGTAGCACAGGTGAGCAAAATGGAGATGAGCTTGGCCTAACCATACCCTTCTCAACTAACTCATGCACTTGCCGCATAATCTCCTCTTGTTGAGCTTGAGAAACTCTATAAGGAGGTTTGTTAGGCGGTGAACTTCCTGGAAGAAGTTCAATTGCATGGTCATCATTACCTCGTTTAGGAGGTAGCTCACAAGGGATGTCGTCAATAAAAACATCTTGAAACCCCTTGAGAAAATTGGATAACTCTAATTCTTTTTGGTTGCTTTTATTTTCTTTTGCTAAAGCATTAGGTTCATTTTGAGAATCTTTAACAAAAATCATGTACACGGAAATAGAGCTCTTTATTGACTTGTTGAAAGCTGGTGTATGTACAATGGGGATAGTGTTACCCATTTCCTTAGCATCTATATACATGTCTTTTTCCCTGAACTTAAAGGAGATTCTCCTTTCAGGAAATTTAACATCGGCAGCCAGGCGGTCAAACCATGGTGCCCCTCGGATTACATCCTCATGCTTAAGAGGAGAGATAAAGAAGTCCTCTTTGTCCACATAGCCTTGGACATGAAGCCTCAATTTCCCAATTAAGGGAGTGACTGAAGCTTCCTGCCCCTTGAAGGCACTGTCTGCGGGTAGGACATCTCCCATCTCGTAGGATTGTATGCCTAGCTTGGTGGCTAACTCCATAGATATAAAATTGTGAGTAGAACCAGGGTCAAAGAGAATAAAAGCATCATGTTCTCTTACCTTTCCCCAAGCATGGCATAGAGGAGATCCTTTGTGGTGAGTTTGGTGAGTCTCCTCCTCTTGGATTTCAACCAAGGAAGCTCTAGGAGGATCTTGGTGATTGTTCTTTTGGGGACAAGCGCGGTACGCATGCCCTTGTTCGCCGCACTTGAAACACCGGTTATCCTTACGATAACGCTCAAGCTCTTCAGGAGAGAGTTTATTCTTACCTTTGTAAACTCCCTTCTCTTTAGCTTTGTTGGAGTTGCCCTTAGGAGACTTTTGAACATTGTCCTTCCCCTTAGGCTCATTGGAACCCTTGTTTTCCGGGGGCTTATTATTTCTTTTAGCCCCCGTTTGGAAATTGATTCGAGAGGCTACCATAGTATGGTGTATTACCGCCAATATGGTACGTGGCCTTTGGGAGTTGACATACTCCGCCATTTCTTCGGTTAAGCCCGCACAAAATTGTTGCTTTTGCTCTCCAAAATCCAACTTTTTGAAGACAGTGGCTTTGAGTTGTAGGTCCCAAAACTTGTCTACATATTTATGGATGGATTCATTGGGAGAGAGCTTTAAGCTTCGCCATTCGGTGAGTACTTTGTCTTTGGCATCGGTGGCCAAAAACTGCTTCATAATGGAAGCTCTTAAAGCTTTCCATGTTCGTGGAGCTTCACCGTTGGCTCGTAGGCTAGACCACCATTGTCTGGCGGACTTTTGAAAGTGCATAGCTACATGGCGTAGCTTAGAGGACTCCGTGAAGCCCTCATCTCCAAACGCCGCATCGAATTGCTGGATAAAGGCCAAGACTTTGTCCGTAGCACCAAAGGTACCATCATAGGTAAGGAAAGAGATGCTCTTCCCTCCCTCTTTGAATTTCTTCAGCTTGGATGACCTCTTCCATGCAGCATAGGATTTCCTATGGCCTCTTCTTTTTGATGGTTCAAAGGTTGCACCATCACTTTCTTCAGAAGGTGAAGAATTTGAAGAAGGTGGAGAAGAGGGTGACCTCTTTCTCGCCTTTTTCTTGTCTTGATCTTTGTCGTCTTCACCATAGCTTTCATAACAGGAAGAGGATGAAGAAGATGGAGAAGAGGGTGTCCTCTTTCTCGCCTTTTTCTTCTCTTGCTTTTTATCATCCCTCTTTGAATTATGGCGTGGAGAAGAGTGTGATGGTCTTCTCCGCTTTGGTGGTGATGGAGAGCGTTTAGCCCGCCGTCTTCGTGGAGCCATCGCTGTCGAGGTGGCGGAGGACTCGCTTCTTTCTCGTTCCTTCAGTGGAGGCTCTTGAGTTCTCCTTTGGGAGGGAGATGCATCATCAAGAAGTAAATTCTTGAGCCCTTAGTACGGATTCTCTTCTTCTTCCCGAATCGGAGAGAGACCTCTTTTGGTAGTCTCACAAGGAGGCTTCCTAGGTGTTCTCTCGTCATGGCGATGAGCTTGGAGAATCCCGTGAGCACGGAGCTGCCGTTGCACTTCACTTTGGAGAGATGGATTGCCCATGGCTTGTTGAAGCCTAGTAACAAGATAGTTAACAAGCATTGAAGCATCATTAGTAGCTTGCTCATGAGCAAAATCAAAGTTATCAACATTAATTTCACTCTCTTTACTATTGTCAGCCATTCTAACAACCTTTAGGTGTAAACTTTTTAGGTGTACTTTGGCACTTCAAGCCCTAGTTGCTACTCCTCTTTACCCCTTTAGAAAAAGCACTCAAGCTATTGTACCCGCGGCTCGAATACCATTAATTGCAAGGAATAGAAGAGAGGGTCTTTCGACACCAAAACAGCACCGACTCCTGTCAAGCTTCTAATAGCTCAATAGTGGTTAAGCCGTAGGCAAGCCCCGTAGGACTCCACTATTAAGACCATAGCTCTCGACGGTGATGCCCCGTTAACTGCACGAAGGCAGGCGCACTGCAAGGCTGAAAAATCCCTATTCTACTTACTCACAGGCAACTAATAATACCAACCATTTATAGCTAGCTTGAGGACCTCCCTTCTTGAGCAAGAAAAGAGAAACCTTGTCCTCTGATACCAATGTAACATTCTAATGGTCTAAAAACTTATGTGTAGCGGAAATTAGCATGAACATAGTGGGCATTTCATTAGAATATATTCCTAATGAGAATTACAAGAGTGCTTGGGTGGAGAGAGCAACAAAAAGCATAACACCTAGTTAGATAGCATCAACGATACTTTCAAAAGAGAGAGAAATTAAGCTATTGACAACAGTTGAGGACCGGATTTGCTTGGCGGCGGTCCCCCCTCCAAAAGGCTTTGTATTATGGTTTCTCCCATCAAGAGAGACATTGTACAATACAATTCTTTGTGCTCCTTCAAGACTAACTAGTGCAATGAAGATGAAAGCTTCATGCACTAAGCAAAACACTTAACAAACACAACTTTAATTATCCCCGTTCTCAGACCCAAGACCTCACACACCTTCGAAGATGGTGAGAGCTAGCAGGGTATGAGAGTAGATTGAGACGAAGAAGGAGTATCTTACGAGAAAGATGTACATCTCCTCACATAATCACTCATATTAGCATAGCTTAGCTTACTAATTAGCTTGGTAGAGGAGATGAGCATGCATTGAAGCTTGGCTCTTGGTTGGATTTGCATCCACATGCCAGGAGAGTGTTGATGTAGGCTTCTATCTCACAAGCTTGGAGTAGGTGATGAGCTCTCCATTAAAGCTTGGGAAGAGATAGTCTTCTCTTTCTTCACACATGAGATTGTGTGAGTGTGTGTGTGTGTGATAATGCTTTGCAAAAATCAGCCCCCTCTCTCTCTTGCTATTTGCTCTTGCTGAGCCCTCATTGGCTCTCCCCAAGTCAAGCCAATGATTATTAAGCAGCATAAGTGATAGCCTTCTTACATATGTCCCCCTTTCCCCTTTTGTGAGAGCTTTAGGTTATTAAATAATTAAACTAAACTCTCATTGGACCCCTTTGCCTCCTGGCCCATAGGAATCAGGCAAGCCATTGGGCTCCTGAATGCTCATTGGACCCCTTGTGAGACTGCCCAATAGTCTTCTAGGAGACTTAATTCTCATTGGTTTCTTTTATTAAATGTTTTTAAATTAATTAAACTAGATTTACTCTAGCTTAATTCTCATTGGTCCACTTCAAGGGTCATCCAATAGAAACTGGGCACACCTTGTGGGCATCTGGCCTAGGGAGATGACATGTGTCCCTCATTCCCTTTGTGTAAAGGGAGCCTGTGTGTGTGTGACTTTCTCTCTCATCCCCTACTCTCAAGGCTCGCCCCCTCCCATGTAGGGATATGCAAAGACTTTTTAGTCACACACAAAGCATCCAATTTCCCCTAGGTTTGACCTTTGGACACAACCTTTGAATTTTGGAACCTTAGCATTTTGGAAGTCTTAATGGGCTGAACCTTAGGGTCTTTTTAGCCCATTGTTGCACATGGCTCTTTTGCAGATGCCCCCCCCCCCCCCCCCCCCCCCCCCCCCCCCTTTGGATCCCTATTGTGGCCGGTCTGCTAGCTTAACCAATATTCTAGCTTTTTCTCCCCTGGCACTTCCCCACATTAAATGATCAGTTTAATATGAGAAAATCATTTGGGAGAATTAGATATTGATTATTATGACACAAATAGCTCGGTCTACTAGAAATGTACCTACTGCTAATAATGCTCCAGAGGGAGCTAGTGATGCTCTTGAGAGAGCAGAGCCTAGAAATCAGGCAGCAAGGAGATATACATGTGTATTTCATGTCCCTAAGTGGATTCAACCTGGATTAGACTATTTATTGGTAATTGATTGCAAATAGCCTACCTGCTCTACCAAGAGGCTATTGAGATGGAAGATAGTGTGAAGTGGGAGCAAGAAATGCAATGTGAATATTACTCAAAAGTTATGATAAACGAAACTTGGGAATTGATGTGAGTGCACGTATGCGGTGCGTGTACGGAGAGAGAGAGAGAGAGAGAGAGAGAGAGAGAGAGAACATAGGATGTGGGTGGAGCAGCTCACCACATTGTGTGTCTATGAGAGAGAGAGAGCCCCTTATTTTTTAATCTAGTAAAGAATAAGGTGTATACAAGTGATGGACTGTCGAACGCCTCTTGCGTGTCCGGTTGGGGTAAGAGGCAGACTGCCTTTACCCTAAAAATATCCCACTTGAAGGAGAATGTGTCGAAAAGTGGTACTACTTTAGGATCTAGTAGTATACACAAAAGGTCTAGAAAGATATCTTGTCTCAACCTATGTCCACTAGCTCTCTCAAAGCCGATGCATGCCATCGTGTAGGCTCTAGCAATGTGCAAAAGCATATATCCTCGCTAGAATTAGCATGCATACCTGCACTACTCCATGATGCATCATGCTAGTGTCAGTCATCACACGACTGACAACCCCAACTGCAAATGCTTGCATGCAACTGCTATGTCGGATCTCGACACTAAGAGGTCGTATATGAGAGTCCGGAAGGCTTATGATAAACGCATAATCTCTGCTAGCATATCCATGCCAACCGCATCAACACCATGTGCAGTGACCTCTGCCAAACTATCTACAGCAGACGCAGGTATCTCAATCCTCACCACATCACCACTGTAATTAGTCATGTGTCAATCCTGACTCTAGCCTTAGTCGTCACTCCCTCATCATCCATAGGGATTGTATCCACATGTCCTGGCATCACCATATCAGCCTCTATCGTGAGCATGTCAATGAACTCTATATCGCTCATCTCCGTGATAAGAGGCATCTTTTGTCAGGACAACGGCAAGGCCGGACTAGACAGTATATCTGTGACTATGCCAAAATCATTGTTCCTATGACGGATCAACTTAAAGAAAAAGGTAAGACCTTTTCTTGGGAAGAAGCCCAAAAACGCACTTTCAAACAGCTCAAGGTAGCTATAGCCACTGCTCCCATCCTAGCAATCATCAACCCACTTAAGCCGTTTGTGGTAGAGATTGATGGTAGTGATAACGCCATTGGTGTGGTACTTCTTCACGAGGGAAGACCTATAGCCTTTGAAAGTAAAAAGTTAGTTAGAGCTCAACAAAATTATTATGTTTATGAGCGAGAGCTCTATACCATAATTCACGCTTTGCGAAAGTGGCGACAGTATTTATATGGTGCCGAGTTTGAAGTAGTTTTTGACCATGAGAGTATCAAATCATTTACTACTCAAACAGACTTGAAGGGTCGTAAAGCTACATGGGTAGAAATCCTTCAAAATTATGATTGTAAGCTACAATATTGCAAGGGGCGATATAATGTAGCAGCGGATGCACTAAGTCGGATGCCTCAGATTAATTCACCTGCTTTCACGAAACTAAAGAGTGGATTTTTGGAGTTATTACGTGGCAAGTGTGCACACGATCAATCATATGCTAAAGTGTAGAGTGCAGTTTTAAAAAGGGATCCTCACACTCACATGTCTCTGAACAGTCAGATCAACATGTCTCTGCATGCGCAGATAGAAACTCTAACACACAGAGCTCCACCCCTACTCAAGAAGAGCTCAAGAGATGGAAGAATTTTTGCATTGATGATGGCTACTTACTCCACAAAGGTAGAGTATGTGTGCCAAAGGACTCAGACATTAGGCGCCAAATCTTATTTGAGTGTCACGATAGTCCAAGTGCTGGTCATGTAGGTATTTGTAAAACGTATGCCTTAGTTCGACAGCAATTTTATTGGTTGGGCTTACATCATGATGTTCAAGAGTAGATACTAAACTTCCAACAGTGCAAAGTTAATAAGGTAGAGCGCCTCAAGGTAGGTGGCCTTTTACATCCTTTAGAGATTCCACAAGGTAAGTGGTAGAGTATCTCCATGGATTTTGTAGTAGGACTACCTACTACAAATCGTGGCCATGATGCCATTTGGGTAATTGTAGACCGTCTTACAAAGATGGGTCGATTCATTCCCACTAAGACTATGGTTAAGACATCGGAATTAGCACGGCTATTTGTAGAGCATATATATAAACTCTACGGTCTTCCAGCTAGTATCATTAGTGACAGAGATCAAAAGTTCGATAATCACTTCTGGAGAGCTGTGTTCCAAAAAGTTGGAAACTAAACTTAATCTAAGTACGAATGATCATCTAGAAACGGATGGTCAAACAGAAAGAGTTAATCAAGTGCTAGAGGATATGCTATGAGTGTACGTTAGCAAGAAGCAAACCAATTGGGAAGACTACTTACCTATATTGGAATTTGTTATAATAGTTCAAAGCATGTGACTACAGGGTTTAGTCCATTTTTATGCTTTTATATGGATTTCAACCTAGATCACCCGTTACGGTGGGGTTGGCTAAGGAGAAGATACAGCAAGTGAAGGATTCTCTCCAAGACCATTTTGACATGCTTCAAGTTGCTCGACAGAACGTTAAGCAAGCTCAAGATCGATATAAGAAGTACACACATGAGCATCGTCGTCTTGCTACTTTTGAAATAGGAGACAAGGTTTTGCTCAAAGTTTCGGAGCATTCAGAAAGTCTGAAGATGGGAAAGTTGCTAAACTTTCACTATGCTATTGTGGATTGTTTACCATTCTCAAACATATAGGTCAAGTGGCCTATAAGTTAGCTCTCCTAGAGCACTCACGAGTTCATCATGTTTTTCATGTTAGCCGTTTACGAAAATAGCTAGGACAGAATGATAACGTCATTGACACATGTGTGTTAGTTGACCTTATCGAACCGCCAAGCATTCTTCATGAGCCCGAAAAGATTTTGGATTCTCATGAGCTTCGCACCAGACATCATGTCAGATGACATGTGTTAGACCTGAAGAAGGTTCTAAATGGGAGAATGTCTCCGCACTTAAGAAACCATTTTCTACGTTCGTTTTCGAGGACGAAAACGATTCTCCAAGGGGGGGGTAATGTAAGGACATGTGTCTTATGGGCAAGGCCACTGGCACGGCCGGACAGTGTGTAGGCTAGGGGGAGGCTATAAGATAGCACGGTTGGGTGGAGACTAGCACACGCATTACCACCGCCCTTTCACACATAAACACTTTGGACTTTTCTTTAAGCGGATACACCCATGTATGCCTGGAGTAATTATCAATGAAAGTCACAAAGTAAAGGTAATTGCCCAAGTATGGAGTTTGCATGGATCCACAAACATCATTATATACAAGTTGCAACATGCATGTGGTCCTAGATGAACCATCCTTTGGAAACTTTGAAGGTTGCATCTTACCCAAGATATAGCCTTCACAAACATGTTTGGCAGGTGCTTCAAGAGGCGGCAAAGAAGCAACCATATCAATCTAAAAACGCAACAAACTGGAAAAATTTAGATGCCCCAAACATGCATGCCAAAGTTTTGCATATGAAACAGCCTTTGAATCCACAACCCACTGGGTGTTCTTTCTTGAGCCACTCTGAGAGAGAGAGAGAGAGAGAGAGAGAGAGAGAGAGAGAGAGATGACAACCTTCGTAGGTACGTTGAGAGGAGAGAGGGGGTCGTGTGGGAGCATGCTCTACGTCGCAATGCATGGCAGCAAACGGAGTACCTGATCACACAATCTGGGTGTGTGTTGTATGTGTGTGTGTGCACATTGTGTGATAGCGTGTCTTTTGTCATATTGCATGGCAGTCATAAGGTACCTTACCACACAATGTGAGTGTCAGCATAAGCTGTCCTACGAAACAGTGCTTACCACGGGGGCATCTCCTCGGTGACACGGAGAATATGGTGTCCTTGTGGTGGTAAGTATTGGTTCATTGTCTGGGTACTACGTTGATAACGCGGCAATTTTAGTATCCTTATGGTGAGTCAACTTCCCTTTCCCTTTCCAGAAAAACATACATGGGCATCGGTCAGTAACGCGGCTATATGATGTTCGTATGCAAGCCATTATTGCTCTTTAGATTTGGGCGACACTCGATCGGTAACACGACTAATTGAGTTTCGTTTGTTAGAATCATTTATTTTCACATAAATACGGCATTCAGGTCGTTAACCCGACCGTACAAACGTCATATAATTCGTATGTGTATGTGCAATTCATTTTTAAAAGTATTAAGTATATGAGATACTTGGTCGGTAACGCGACTGTGAAGAGTATTTCATATGCAAATGTTTGAAGTGTTTTTAAGTGTTTTTGTGAAAATATATACCATATTCAAAAGAATGTTTTATTCATCAATCATTGTTGCTATTTTAAATGCTACATCTACATAAGTAATATTCACACTCGTAGGTTCTCTATTATATTCATTTAGTGGCTAGATTCCTCCCAAATGAACCCTTGCTCCCTCAATTTGTCATTTACTGCGGCAAACAAAAGGCCCTGCATCGGATTCGTACCCCCATCCTTTGTTTACTATCGCAACCTTCGATCTACACCAACTGAGCCTCACCGCTTGATTTCTCACAGAGAGTGCTCAGGTTTTTAAAAAAATTGTTTTTGATGTTTGCTTCTACTTGTCCACCTCCCTGTACCCTGGTCTGCCGCCTCGCACATGGATTACTGCTTCATCCCCGTCCTCGTCTCTGCCTTCACCTTGTGCTTTGTCCCTCCCTTCCTACTTTGCCCGACGCTGCATCTGAAAAGATTCGCCTTTTTTTTTTCTTTTTTTGAAATTGTTAGGACATACTCACATTATGCTATTTCTTTATGTCTACAAATAGCTAATATACTTTCAATTTAAAAAAGTATATGCATACATTTTGCATGTAAGACGTCCATTTTAATCTTTTTACAGAGCAAGACATTCTTTGCAAATTGCAATTTATGAGTGGTTTGTATACTATCAATGTTTTAAAATGAGCTAAAATGAAATTGGCAATATGTACATCACAATGCATATGTATTCTATTGGCAATTTTTTTTGAAGTGATAACGTGAAAAATATGAACTCACGTTTTATGTTCTATCATAATATTTTGAAATGTTTTGGGTTTTTAACTTGTGTTGTTGGATCGGGATGATTTTCTTAGGAGTTACTTGTTTCTTTTACATTTTGCACTATTAAACATAGCATTTTAAAGTGAAAATGATTATCAACCTGAATAAATATAACCTTGGACAATTTTTGAAGTCTTTAAGTCACAGGTATGGTTTGTTTGAACTAGTGTGAGAGTGCAAGGTGCAAAATATGAACTCATGTCTCATGGTTTATCACATGTTGAAATGTACTTTTGACATGTATTGTTTTGTCTAGATGGTTCTCTTAAGAGTTACTTGTTTTTTCTGCATTTTACACAAGTAAACATAGCATGTTAAAGTGAAAATGGTTTTCAATTTGTATCAATATAATCGTACACATTTTTTTGAAGTATTCAAATCACGGTTATAGTTTGTCTGAACTAGTTTGAGAGTGCCAGTGCACCCATGAAACTGTATTTGATATGCTGTTTTTTATTTTCTAGTGCAAAAATGATGCCAGATCAAAAGAAAACTATTATGCATGCCATTAAAAAAGAATGTATTTTGGCAATATCATCATGTGTAGATAGTCGCATACAAAGATCAATGAAAGTGATGTCTTCATTAAAGACCTCACTAGAGCTATCTGGGAGAACATAGAGTGTAGGCTGTGAGGTTAAGTCCAGTATGAGTTGCTGATTCCTACAGGGATCCAAGAATTTGACCCCCACCACAAGGTCAGGACAGTGTTGGGCAATATGAAAGTCTATTGCAAAGACTTAAAAGAAGATCTCCCTCCTACCTTTGATATGGCAAAAATAGAACTGTGGGACAAACCATGGGAGGAGCAGAAGGTCAAGATGAAGTGGGTGAAAGCTCAAGACCAAGCTTAATTACCCAAGAGATTGAAGGTGGCTCAAGATGAGCAAGCGATTGTGGGTGGTCGATTAGATGCCATTGGCACCCGTAGATTTATGCACACAACATTGAATGCCAAGTGTACTCATTTGATTGGCATTTCCCACGATACCCTAGTGGAAGGTGCAAGGGTAGGAGCAGGCTCTTTTGGTGTATGCACATTATACACCATTAAAGGCATTTCTTTCTTTCGAGAGCACATTACATATGTAGGAAATGCTACAAGGGAGGGAGTGAGGCAAAATTTGATAGATTTTAGACAAAGCAATGGATGCAAACACTTCACCCCTCCATTGTAAGATGCATTGGCTTTACCACTGAGGCTCCCTGGATCACAATCTACAATGGGGGCACCTTGGGAGACATAATGTGCCGCCTGCCATTCGCCCACGGAGCGTTCAGAGGCTACATGC
Organism: Adiantum capillus-veneris; assembly: GCF_014529385.1. Classification (NCBI taxonomy): domain Eukaryota; kingdom Viridiplantae; phylum Streptophyta; class Polypodiopsida; order Polypodiales; family Pteridaceae; genus Adiantum; species Adiantum capillus-veneris. The sequence continues at coordinate 48,383,958 of NC_140953.1, forward strand.
ACAAGATGCAACATGGTTGGAGGTCTCTGTCGCCAGCAAATCACTGCTTACCATAGATAGAGACTGCATGTATCAAAGCAGTGATTAAGAAGATGCCAGCAATCTTACACCATTTTATTGGTGGCATTGAGATTGCTCTCAGTTGGTATAGTCCATAGGGACCTGCACCCTTTCAACATAATGTTAAACTTTACTCGTGCAAATAAATTATGCGTCGGCATCATTGATTGGGGCATGATGCTTAGAATGCCAGCCAAGAACGTATTAAATATGTATTTGCATTCAAGAGCTCAATTCGACTTTGCAATTTTGGAGGCAAAGGAAGCAGGGGAAGGAGAGATTGCAAAGCGACCATGGATTGCTCTAGAAATATATGATCCACGGTGCGCATATGCATACACAAAAGAAAGCAACATTTATGCATTAGGTTTTCTATTGGATACGTTGATAAACTTTGGAGTGCAGCTAGGAAAGTCTATTTCCCAGAAGAAGTATTTTACCACCCCGATCAAGATGCTATTCAGATAAAAGTCGACTGCTGGATGAAGTTAAGAGAGCCGGAAGCTAGAAGAAACACATTAGATGTTTTGATCTTTTTCAAAGAGCATCTAAAGATAGACCCTAATCCTGTCCAGCGAGGGCTTGTTGAACTTGCGCCGTCTTTTTACCCGGATGGAATATTTTGTACTTTGTACTTTGTCTTGTTGTCTAGGTATTATATTTGCATTGAAGTCTATTTTTTTGGGTTTGGGGGGGTTCACCTCATTGATTCATTTGAACTATTTTTGAATTTGTATGTCTTTAGTCAATTGTCTTGTGGTTCAATTGGATCAGTTGTGATTTTGTTTTTTGCATCAATTGCAGAATATTTGACTGAACTAAGATACGCCACTTGTGGTATCTTTGAAAAGCTAAATCATGAGAACAATTTCTTGTCAAAGATAGTGAATATTTGTCTATTTGTCCATTATAGTTTTAAGATACTATGGTTGATGAAGAACAAGATTGTGGTACCCAAACAGTGCCAGATGATCAATAGTAAGTCGCTGTTAATACGTTTCAGCGCATGAAATCTCTATCGCACAGTATGTCCGCACAACAAGCGATGCGCACTGCTCAACGACTATCAAAATGGGCAAATCTTAACCATTTTTAATGGAAAGATATCAATGGAAAGAAGAAGTATTTCACCACACCGACAAAGAAAGATATTTTAACGACACAATTGGTAAAGAAAGACACAAAAATAACACGGCTATTTGTAGCAACCCAAATATCCCAAGCATCCCAGTTCCTAATGGAGAAAAGTATTCATCGCTTTAGCCACGATGTTCAAAATTTGACACAGCAAGTGAATCCTCCGTGTGTACAAGGGACACATATTAGTCACCTTGTCCTGCATCCAGAGTTGGTTCCCACGTCACAATCAGATGCATCTTCATCTTCCCAAAGTCCAGTTTGCTACAAGAATTTTGATGGATGGAGTGGATTCTATACATTGGCATGTGGTTATTAATACCACCTCGTGTGTTTAATTTTTTTAATGCACAATAGTAGCCGATGTGCAATGTGTTCACAAGATATTCCACAGAGAATATATTATATGTTTGGCATGACAAGTGAGTATAAATTCAAGCAAGCCCGCCAAGACACCCCTAGCACAATTAGAAATCGATTTGGTAACGAAGATGCAAGTTCTAAGTAGAATAATTGAGATCAACATATTATGTATAATCACTACTATGAAGCATTGTATTTGATCAAAACACACTAAATACAAGCTCTTTCATAATGGTTTTTGACACAATCTTCATTACACTCTCAAGCTATATTGAATCTGTGAAGTTGTTATCTTGTTTTGAGTGTGAGTGTTGTGGGTCTTCATGTAATTCAACTTCCACATCTATTATCAGATTCTCTTCTATTTTGTCTATAGTGCATTGAGATACACCGACATAAAACTCCTCTTTGTCTTTGTTTTGACAATCGTACACCTAGACTCGCATTTCCTTCTCATAGCCAACACTTTCATTGTGATGAAATGTCTTTTTGTTATAAAACATATACACTAATTCTTTTTCTTTGTTTACTAATAATCTGTTGCGAATAGTGCTATGAACATACTTGTACATACTCCGATTTCTCTCTGAACTTGAGTTTGCTACATATTATGCTAGTACTTTCATTGCAAGCGGACGTAAGGTCAAGTAATGCTCTCGACCATTCATCCTCCACCACTTCCATGAAGGTTTCTCTTATGCCATTGACTGTATAAAATCATTCACAAAAGGGCCTTCTTTTAGTTTCTTTGATACAATCAATTCGGTCCTGAACATTGGAGTAGAACGTGTTGACCACGTATTAGAAATCACTGACCACCTCTGTATTGGACATCATATCTAAATTTCTATACTTTGGATCGAGCATGTAAGCCACACTATGGAGTGGACTATGAGCTCTCTCCCATATTGCATAAAAATACTTGGCCAAAATTCTTCGTTGTTTGACAGAGAATGGTAGTTGCCACACCTTCTCTACTACAAACTCTTTTAGCTCCTTAGGATCAAGACTTTGTTGGATTGACCACCATGTCATCCACACTTTGCCCATATTTGGTGCCTCCTGATCAAGGTTGCAAATTGAGAACATAACGGGCATCATTACATGGTATGCATCCATTACATTCCTCCACCAAGCAGCCTTGTTTATGGACCCATGTAGACATGTAATTTTCTCTTTCACTTTTTCTTTCTGCTCAAGCTGCCATTCATCAAAGGCCGTGCAATTAGAAGGATAAACTTCCTTGGTTTTGCATTCACTTTTATACATTGGAATTACTTCTCTGCAATAAGTACACTGTGATTGAACATGCACATTCTGTACAAATCGGCACTCTTTGTCATTTCAAGATGAATTTCACAACTTGTCGCATTGTTTCAATTATTTTGGCAAACTATGTGGTTTCTTCACTAGTGTACCAATCCTTCAGCACTAAGTTTAAGTTACGCGTATTACAACCATTGGCAAAAATGTGTGGAAAGCACTTTTTTAATAATTTGCTAGCATTTTTACAATTCTTTGCATTGTCCATGACTACTTGAATGACATGTTCAACATCGACTTCTTTGATTGCATTAATCCAGACCTCAAAAATGTCTTTACCACTTTTAATTGCACCAGAACTGTCAATCGCCTTTATGTACTTTTCTCCCCTTGGACAAACCAGCATTACATTGATCAATGGTCTTCTTTGAACATTAGACCAACCATCACTCACAATTGTGCATCCTGAAAGTGAAATATTTCCAAGCATTATTTTGGAAACACGCTCTTTGACTTCGATGTAACAGTTTTCCAGGAGATCATTTTGTATCGTGTGATACAAAGGGGCTGAAAATCCTGGGCCAAACTCACCGATTTTCTTCCAGTGGCCTTCCAATGATTGTTGTCTACCATGACTAGAGCACTAAATGTCTATGTCTACCAGAGTGAAAAAAAAATCACTTTGGCGAGTGTGTTTATGCTTCTTCTAGAGACTGCATTCGAAAGCTTTGATGCAATGATTTTTGATGCATTTTCCAAGTCCACCTTTATTGTGACGCTTAAAAGGAACGCTGCTTGATATTTCCTCTCCCCGCACACGCTATTCTGCAGGGTTAGTTGGTGTCACCACAAGATCAGTAGAGTTAATATTTGGCTCTGACTGCTCTTGACTTGCATCCAACAGAGCTATGTATCCGATGTCTCTTGCCACCCTTTTTGGTGAGATCTTCTCTCAAACGCTTAGCAATTGTAGGTGCCTTAAGATGTTCATATTCTCACAATTATTTTTAATGCTACCCAAAAAATGGTCCCTAATACGTGGTGCACCACCTAATTTTGGAGTGCAGCATAAATTAACATTGCCACTCCATATATCAACCGCATATGTTGTGAGCATAATCCCACTCTTTGTCAGGGGCTTTTTTACTCTTTGTATTATTCGTACCACTTGTGTCGACATTTAACTCCATTGCTTTCGATTTAATACTGAAGGCATACGAACTAGATGTTCAGTTTTAAAAACATTTTTCTTCTTTTTGATATATATATTAGAGAAACATTCACTAAGAAAGTAATCAAATCTGCACAGTATGAGATTTATAATGCACTCTAGTGAATCCACATATCGATCATAACCTTTGCATTAAGGATACAATAGTTATTGACCACTCGAGATAGATCCATATCCATGTTAAACAATTTTTCCTTTCCACTTGGCAAGTGTGAAGTCATCCTTGCATCCTCCTCATCTGACCACATGTGGGCATTGAGATATCAACTTGTGCCAAATACCTTGAAATGTAAACAAATGCCTCTTGTACGATCCACCCTCCGGCCATACATGCCTCTGGCTGGGACCTTAGCCACACAAAATCTTTGAGAGTCTTTAAAAACCTCTCTACAACATCCATCGTTCATACACTACTCCACATATAGTGATCTCCTCAACCACATGAACCAAGAGGTGGATTTGTCTAAGAAGAATGGATCAAGGAAATGCATCCTCAATGACACACACGATTTCTACACCAAAGCGTTTGAGCAGTAGGGATGGCATCTATTTCAATTTCTTTGGAGCTTACAAATCTACAAGAAAACACACAAGAGTACACTAAGTGCTTGTTGAGGGTATTGTGTACATAGAGAAGTTTAGGTGTATGGAGATGTGGTGTACCTTACTCACTCTCTGAGTTTGAAAATAGCTTCCCTCACTTTCTTGTCCTGGCATATGCACATACTCACCGGCAAAATGAACTACGATGTCAAAATAGTAAACGAGGAAGTGAGAGAAAGTCATACGCACAAATCAATATCTAGACAAAATGAGGGAGAGTGAGATAATATAGAGAAATAATTACAACTAGCATTGTGTGCCAATCATGAGACTTCAACCCATACAATTGAATGCTTTCACCTTTGTTTGCTTTTGTGAAAGCTTCCTTTAGTAACCGCATGTATCTTGTTGGTATGCGAATAGACACAATGGCACTCACAAGGGCAAGGTCGGGCTAGGCAGTGTGGAAAGGGAGTCCAACTAGGACAAAGGGCTAGGAGCCATGCTATATAGTGGGTGGTTGGGAGGTGGACTCCTAGGTTCTAGTTCCCCTTGTCTAACATTGGTATCAGAGCAAGATTCCTATTTTTGGGAAGGGACAGGCGTGGTGTTGGAGAGCCACACAAAACTTTGCATGCTTTGCATGTCGGGGTCAAGAGCATCATGGAGCTCATCCCCTGTGAAGAGGACGACGAAGAGGACTCGGTGGGAAACCCCACTTGCGAGGAGAAGGGGCCAACACGGGACCTGCACCAAATTGCCTCCTCTCGGGCTTGACGGCATCGCGTGGGCATCTTGAGCATTTCACGTGCCTGTTGGTAAGCGCTTTGGACCAACACCCACACCGGGGTGGGCTTTGCTTGCCTTGCGCTACCTGCGAGCTTGCCATTGCCTGTGTTTGGCGTTTTTTTTCACACCCAGTGGGCGCCCAACCCTTTGGGTTAGTGGGCACCCTAAATTTTTCCACAAACAAGGGACGGTACCCACAGCAGGGTATCCCCCCTCCCTCTTCCGAAGCTTCGGGTGAAGCTAGGCATACCGACAGGGCCAAGCAAGGGCAAGGCCGGGAAATACAAAGGGCAAGTTGCCATTTTTGTTGCGTATACTGCATATTAGTTTTTCGTAACTTCATTCAAGTTGTAGGCAAGTTATCCAAAAATGACTGTTAAACTTGGGATCACGATCACTGACAATGTTACTTGGCAAACCATACAACTTGTATAGATTGTCCACAAATAACTTGGCTAGTTCTGGAGCCTTAACCATTGATTTGGTTGGATTAAGCTTACATAGTTTAGTCAACTGGTCTATGACCACCCATACCGAGTCATGACCTCGTATAGTGGTTGGTAAACCCACAATAAAGTCCAAAATACAAAGACCAGTGCAGTACGGGTGCTCAAGGCAAACACACCTACACGAACAGATTGTTTTCTTGGAAACCGAAGCAAGATTACATCCTCAACGGCGATTGGAGCACGAACAAAATTAGCACGACTAATTACCGGTATCAACGGGATTCTTTATCGGTATTTATCGATTGCGGTACATCCTACATCTACGGCACATATTATTGACATCGGGTATTTTTCTTGCTAGTCCTTTCACTGCACTATGTCCCTATGGATTCAGATATCAATATGACTTTTGATTTCAAGCAAAATACACATGATCCTGCCCATGATGGCTCGCGACCGGATGCTCTCACGGAGAGTGCCGCGACGCTACGGCAGGTGACGACACTTATGAATTGCTCGACATTCAAGAATTTCGTGCACTTCAGACACGCATATCAATCATGGAAGGAAATTGTTAATCTTTAAATGAAAACATCACTAAATTATCCACGTTAGTGATCCAATTAATGCAACAACAGTCCAAGGGTCCTGTTGACATGCACATGCATGAGCACAGGGGCAAGGCCCTTCTAATCAGGGACAAGGTCCATCTGTTGATACTTTGCACATTGCTACACAGGGGCAAGGCCCTTCTAATCAGGGACAAGGTCCATCTGTTGATACTTTGCACATGCATGAGCACATTGCTACACAGGGGCAAGGCCCTTCTAATCAGGGACAAGGTCCATCTGTTGATACTTTGCACACTCTCACTACAAAAGAGGTGGATGAGTTGTTGAAAAACACCAAACCAGCGACTTTTAAGGGAGAGGACCGCGATCGCAATAAGGATGCAGTGAATATCTTTCTCAGCAAGTGGGATGGAATTCACGCCTTACGGCGTACTCCGGACGTAGTCAGAGCACTGCAAACAAGTTTAACTCTGGAAGGCAAGACCTACAAATGGTGGATGTCTCTCAAGGAGAATAATATCATACCACAAAGTTGGGCAGCTTTTGAAACTATGTTTCGCAAAGAATTCTTGCCTATAAATGAGGCAGATCGGAATTGGACGGCTTGGGACACGTGTTCCATGCGCCAATACCCATCATTACTTGAATATATATCTCACTATCAGGATGTTATCCTCAAGTTGGAAGGCCTAGATACCTTTCAGCAAGTATGGGGGTTTATACGTGGTCTGACACCAGAGCTTAAGAAGCATGTCAAGACCCAAGACCCTAAAACACTTGAGGAAGCCATAGTGAAAGAACATATTCATGATGATCCAGATGAAAACAAATCACATCATAATCACGTGCCTACTAATACACATGGTAATACACGCACACAGTATGGGCACAATAAAACGAAATTTATAGTAGCCAATTTAGAAGCATGTAAAAAACCCAAGGGGTCCAGAGGTCCTCTCTCTCCTGAGGACTTTGATAAAGCTAAGAAAGAGAAATTATGGTTTCAATGTTTAAGAAGCGGTCATGGCAAAATGGATTGTCCCAAGGGGAAATCTATTGCTCATGGCAAGGAGAAAGCAGTGCACACGGTGCAACTGTTGCCTCTTGAGTCTTCTTCATGATTCTCTACAGTGGAAGTAACACACACCAAGGTGGTGCATGAATGATGTCTCACAGCTTCCATGTGGCAACAGACCTTCGGACCGCATGAGTTAGTACGTATGTACAGATCTCTGCAAGGGCACAAGGTGTGCATCTTGGTAGATGACGATGCTACTCACAATTTTATCAATTACGGATTGGTGAAAAAACTCAAATTACCTCAAACTCCGAGTACCCACCGCTACAAGGTATCAATGATGAATGGACATGATACCGAAATCTGGGATACTCAAGTCCGAGCTGTTCCGTTGGAAGTACAAGGCTACTCCATATCCTTGGATTTTCAGGTTATGAACATGGAGAGGGCAGACGTGGTCCTTGGTAGGGAATGGTTGCATAGCCTAGGACCATCACTGAAGCGTAGCTATGAGCACAACAGCTTGATGTTTGAATCCCATGGCACACATGTGTTGTTGTTAGGAGAGAAGGATGTACCTTCTTCACCATTGATATGTACAGCTGAGCTTATGCAGCTCGTTTCTAATAATGAAATAGATCAAGTTTTATTGTGTTACTCATTGTTTCATTTTCTCTCTAACATTGAATCTGTTGAACATTCCTCAACGCCGCATACTTCTCTCTCATCTCTTCCACCAATGGCTACTTCCAAACAAGCAAAAGTTGCTAGTGAGTTACAAAGATTATTAAAGGAATTTCAAGATGTTTTTCCTAATGATTTGTCACCAGGATTACCACCGACACGATCGGTGCAACATAGCATCGATGTGGCAGGCAGTAAACCTGTCAGTAAACCGCCCTACCGTATGAGTTACTCTGAAGCTGTTGAGGTGGAACGTCAGCTTGCTGACTACCTTAGCAGAGGGTTTATCCAACCCAGTTCTTCACCATGGGCTACTCCTATCCTATTAGTGAAGAAAAAAGACGGCAGTATGCGCATGTGCATAGACTACCGTGGCTTAAATGCGGTTATTGTTAAGCACAAGTACCCATTGCCATGCGTGGATGAGTTGTTCGACAACCTCACTCATGCTCGCATTTTTACAAAAATAGACTTGCGGTAAGGCTATCACCAAGTCCGTATTCGACTGGCTGATATACCCAAAACTGCATTCTGAACAAGGTTTGGACACTACGAGTTTTTGGTTATGCCCTTTGGGTTAACCAATGCGCCCGCCACATTCATGACACTTATGGATAGTGTCTTAAAGCCGTACTTGGGCAAATTTTTCATCGTTTTTCTCGATGACATTCTAGTCTACAGTGCTTCTAAGAAGAACACTTACAACATCTAAGGCAGGTGTTCGAATTGTTACGAACAAATAAATTATATGCCAAGGAACCTAAGTGTGATTTTCTGAAAGAATAAATTCACTATCTTGGGCATGTTATTTCAGCCAATGGGCTATATATGGATCAATCCAAAGTGGATACAATCCGGCAATGGCCTTCTCCTAAAAATCTAGAAGAGTTACAGATTTTTTAAAGGATTTGCAGGCTTTCACCAAAGGTTCGTTAAAGTTATGTTAGTTATGTTGTTCCCATGACGGATCAACTGAAAGGCAAAGGCAAAGCTTTTCGTGGGGACCCGCTCAACATCACAGTTTCGATACGCTCAAGGATGCATTATCTACAACTTCCATACTAGCTATTGTAGATCCTTTGAAACCGTACATTTTGGAAACGGATGCCAATGACCGTGCTATTGGAGTAGTCATGTTGCAAGACGGATGGCCAATTGCATTTGAAAGCAAGAAGCTTGATGCAGCACAGCAGAACTACTTTGCTTATGAGCGCGAACTCTATACAAAAGGTGTTTGACCATGAAAGCATTAAATAATTTACACAACAAAAGGATTTGAAGGGCCGGAAAGCCAAGTGGGCCGAGATTCTTCAAGAATATGACGCCAAGCTCCGGTATCGTAAAGGACGATACAATGCGGTGGCTGACGCTCTAAGTCGTATGCCGGAGATCAATTCTCTTTTGTTCACGGAACTTCGTAGTGAATTTTTTGGATTCTCTAAAGGGCAAATATGAGCATGATGAAGCATATTCCAAAGTGTGGAGCCATGTACAAATGAGGGATCCTTCTCACTCTAATGATGGTAGTGTAACGTTAACCTCCACACATAGTTCTCCTCTATTGAGTGATGAACTACAGAGATGGAAGCATTTCACCATCAACAGGGTACCTACTCCATAAGGGGAGAGTTTGTGTACCGATGGACACAGACATTCGGTGCCAAATTCTTTATGAATATCATGATAGTCCAAGTGTAGGGCACCCGGGTATTAGAAAGACTTATGCTCTCGTACGACGATAGTTTTACTGGCCAGGTTTACATGGCTTTGTTCAAGCTTATGTCTTGCATTGCCAAAAATGTCAAGTTAACAAAGCAGAGCGCCTGAAAGTAGGAGGACTCTTACATCCTTTGGAGATTCCCAACGGAAAATGGGAAAGTATCTCTATGGACTTTATTGTGGGTTTACCAACCACTGTACGAGGTCATGACTTGGTATGGGTGGTCGTAGACCGGTTGACTAAACTATGTAAGTTTATTCCAACCAAATCAACGGTTAAGACTTCAGAATGAGCCAAGTTATTTGTGGACAATCTATACAAGTTGTATGGTTTGCCAAGTAACATTGTCGGTGATCGTGATCCCAAGTTTAACAGTCATTTTTGGAGGGCTGTGTTCAAACGCTTGGGTACACAACTAAACCTCAATACAGCTGATCATCCAGAAACGAATGGTCAGACTGAACAAGTTAACCAAGTGCTAAAGGATATGCTAAGAGCATGCGTTAGCAAGAAACAGTCAGACTGGGAAGAATGTTTACTTATTCTCGAGTTTGCCTACAATAGTGCTAAGCATGTCACAACTGGATTTAGTCCTTTCATGCTCATGTATGGGTTTCAACCTAGGTCACCTGTTACGGTGGGGTTGGCAACCGAAAAGCTCCAACAGGTTAAGGATATTCTCCAAGACCACATGGATATGCTGAAACTCGCTCGTCAGAATGTCCGACAAACGCAGGATCGATATAAGAAGTACACTGATATGTTTACATGTCTAGTCTCTCCCTAACATGATTGTAATGTAATCAATACTATATCATCTCTCACATCAAATAAGTGCATAGGGTAGACCAAGCCACTCTGAGCTTCTTTCACTATGACTAGCAAACCTCAACGCATATGGAAAGAGTGCTACCTCTCTATCTACCACTATAACTACCTCTCTAACATGTGTCAAAGTCGCATATGCATCTCGCATACATCTGCATCACTACCTCATGCGTCTAAAGCAACGACGTCTAATATGCCCTGTGTGACCAAATTGCCAACATCTTAAGTGTAGTGTTGACCCAAATGAGACCACTATCTCACATGAGTCATCGTTGTGGACTCAGAATTGTCACACATATCAACTGCCATAAGTGAAGCTATGACTCTACAACATGTACAATGACAATGTGCATAAACCAATGCCAAAGAGAAGTGCACCAAACCTAGAAACAAAAGTAATTCCCTGTGGGGAGAAAAAACTCTCAAAAGAGCTCACCAGCACTCGTAGTGCTCAAGCGCATCAACGCATAAAATCTCCCACAGTAGTGTGACCACACTGTGCTCTGCAATCGTCACATTGATGCAAGTTTCAATTGCCAAAAGTATATGGAACGTGTAACCAGTGGCTACTTGTAAACTGTATGTTGTAGACTCGTGATCAAATTATTTGTCGATAAAAAAAAGTGCATACCATAAATCTACCTATAAGCATTGCGAGCATACACAAATCTCACTCTTGTGAGAGTGGATACAAGAAGACCAACCCATATCCAAAAACAACCATATGCCTGTCAATGTGGGAGCAAAATCAACCACAACAAGAGGGAACCACTATCTCAATCCGATGAGTGAAAATGCATCAAAAGAGTGTATGGAAATCAAGCCAAAACTATGGCGAGAAATGTAGGGAAAATCGGATAGAGTCTCCCCTGTAGAATGAGTGAAGTCTTAATGCAAACTCTCAAACCATAAATTGCATCCAAGATGCCAAAGTGGAAAAAGCTCTCAACCACTATAAACTGACCAAAATTTGTCAACAAAAGATATGCCAAAGTGAAAGTAAACCTCGACTACTATAGTCTTTGATAGAGGATTCAAAACCATAAACCATGACACTACTCAATGCCACCAATGAGTAGAAATGCCAAAATGGATCCACAATGATCACAAGTTGCACTCAACTTACATCAATAGAGTGATCGTGCATAAAAAAGCACCGATAGTGGTGTAATCCAAAAAGCTGATCAATGCGGAATCAATGCTATCAAGAGAGCTCAATGGAACTCAAAAGTGCTTGCCAAAATGCATGTACAATGGGCATCAACCATGTGCCATAACCATATGCAAATCCATCCACAAAGACCATAAACCGAAGCACAAAATTGCTATCAAATTTTCATGTGAAAACATGTGAGAGAAGCTCCACCTGTGAGCTCAAAAAATCGCCTCTCTCAAGAGATCGCTTCGATGATGTGTAAACACCTCCGTGATTCTTTACTCCAATCTACCAAAACCCCCTAAAACCACAAGTTCTACACAAGTTGAAATTGCATCTTCAACTCAATTTATGCACTCAACTTTGAGCACTTGTCGTGCTTCCAAAAGTGCATTGAACACATGCACTGCGCGAAAAAAGAAACCTTGAAATTCTTTTATACAATCAGTCTGAGCTGAATATCAGCAACACGGTGAGGAATTCGCAAAAAGTGTCTTCTGTAAAGTTGTAGACCACGGCATAACAGAGGGGGACGATAGGGAAGAATTTTCAAATCTACACTCTATAAGGAGAAAAACAAATTTGAAAACAGTGTTGTTGCCCACACAGTTTTTAGGGCAGCACCTTCACCTACACACAATCTTTCACACACTCTTTTGAGCTTCCACAAGAGCCCATCGGCTACGGCGACGGCCATGGGAGCTTGAGGATTGAGCTCGACTTGGATCCGGCAAAGAGAAGGCAAATTGGAGGAACCCAACAAAGAGTGGCTTCCTCGGTGTGTGCAACCCCTCTTGAGATCAAGGGGAAAGCTTAAATCTCTACAGTAAATTAGGGAAATTTTTTTTGAAGAGCTTGGGTGAGTTTTGAGCATGTGAGTCGGCTCGGTGCTTCATCCTTAGCATCAAGGAGAGAAATCAAGAAAATCAAAGCCTTTGGAGGTCATCTCTGCAATGCTGGAATTTTTAAAGGCTGCAACACTACTAAATAGAGCATAGAAGGAGCAGGGGAGTGTGTGTGTACACACACACACACACACACATACTGTGGCTAAATCATGTTGGAAATTAACAGTCGAGGAGTAAAGCTAAGAATTCTTAAAATCAAAAGCAAGCATTGGAAGCAATTAAATAGCGCTGGCAATAATTGAGCAAAACAACCATAGCTGCTAATTGAAAGCATAGTGTGTAGGCAAATTTGAACAGGCATTGGAGCAGCACTGGTGCTTGTTGTTTGAAAATGTGGTAGTGTGTGTGCATACACACACACACACACACACACACACAAAATATACAACAATTAAGCTCTACAAGAAAGTCGTGCAATAGCATCAAAATCCAACAAGGGGGAAAATCAAACAATTAAAAGCTTGGAATTTTGGAGCTCAAGAAGGGGTGCACTGAGGTGTGACGAACAAGCAAGAAGGCATATGTTTCTCTACAAATCATGCAAGCACTGACAAGCTTGGAGAATAGAGCTTGGGGAAGAAAGGTGTGTGTATACACACACACACGGGACACACACACACACACACATTTTGACAGATAAAGAGCCTTTTTCTTCAAGAGTGTGCTCCCACACACACTAGCTCGTGTTGGGGTATAAAGCCCAATGTGGTCGCCCAGGTAAGTGGGCGGGCCGCCAGGTATGTACACATATTCTTTTGTAAAAACCTAATAAGAACTCACTATGCTCTACACATTACAGTAGAGCGAGTTCACCATATCGTCGTGCTCTTCTTCTCGCACTCTCTCTCGCGTCACACTTTCGCTCGTAGTCCTTCAACTGGTATCAGAGCTCAGATCGAGGCTCGGGGCAGCATTTGCAGGTAGCCAGAGTCACCTGCTCAGATTGGAGTGAGATTCGACAGGCGAAGACACGGCCCCAAATCTCGTGGGACAGCCCGAAGGCCTTGGTGTTCTCAGAATTTCATTCTGAGGTCATCTCGGCCACCATTCGGCTTCGACAAAGTTCTGCGCAGGCCATTTTCGACTACGTGGTCTCAGCGGGTGTAGATCCGACTCTGCAAATTTGGGGTTTCGGCCTACGACTGCAGGTGCTGAGGATATCGGCACTCCCAAAGTGTTGATTTGTGGCTGTCTACACATCAAAGGACTGCTCACAGTTCTTGGAGGCGTGTCACATACGACACGGGCGTATCTACACACAGACTGTAGGCGACATTCACTAGTTCATCAGGTAGCTTGTGTTTGCTGCTTGATATTCCAAATTTCATTCCGACATTGCAGGTACTTCCACATGGGATGTATTGTCAGAGATGATGTATGTCTGTTGAGGGTTTGCTGGCTGTGAGTCACGCAGCAAACAACAGCCGCAGCGGTTATAGCATATAGTGGGAAATTTGTGGATGTATGACTTTGTGGGGAGTCTATGTACTGTCAGATTTATTGTAGCCTTTGTTGAGGGTCGAGTGAGGTTTTATTGAGCTGGGGGATTCTCGAATGTTGAGATCCTTTCGGTGATACAGGTCTTGGAGCGATCCCTCGAGCACCCTTAGATAGGCAGCTAGGATGTATTGACTGTGAGTTAGACAGTTGGGATTGCATCTTTGCTTTACTGCCGTTGAGGCATTGTCGCAGTCTATGCTTACAGGACAGTGACAGGACAGTGAGAGACAATACAGGTGCAGGACAGGTTTACCCACAGCTTACAGTGTTAGAGAGACAGTGGTTTTTTTAGCTGTTTTTTGGTCTGTTTTTTAGTACACCAGAGCCATTTTACAAAGGAGACTCTGCCGAAATTTATGCAAAATCTGAAGCTTTCTTGGTTCATTTGACAGGTTGATATTGGTTCAGAGGTCAGTTTACAGGGGAAACTCTGCCGAATTTTTCCCAGGAAAGTAAACTACTGTGAAGCGTAGCTATGGCTGGATCACAGGACACTGCTCTTTACAATATCAAGAAGTTGGATGGAACCAATTTCCCATTGTGGAAGAAGCAGATTTGGCACGTGTTGGTACAAAAGAAGCAGATAAAACCTATAAAGCTCAAGGGGATAAAACCAGAAGATATGGACGAAGATGAATGGAGCGAAATGGATGAATTGACACTTTCTACCATTATGCTGACTTTGGCAGAAAGCGTTTACTTCAATGTAGCAGACGAGATGTTGGCTTATCAAGCATGGTTAAAGCTGAGTGATCTTTATGAGAAGCAGAGTGTAGCTTCACAGGTATACTGGCTTAAGAAGCTTGTTGACTTGAAGATGAAAGAAGGGACACCTATGTCCAATCATCTGAATGAATTCAACACAATCTACAGTCAATTGTCAGCTCAAGGTGTCAAGTTTGATGAACCTGTTAGAGCTATGTTCCTGTTGATCACATTGCCGAAAAGTTGGGACACTTTTCGCACAGCTTTGAGTAATTCTGCACCTCCAGATGGTTTGAACATAGCAGGTGTAGAAGGAAGTCTGCTTACTGAAGAAACCAATAGAAAGACAATGGACAAAGGCAAAGGAACAGCCTTAGTTGTCAGGGGAAGGACCAAAGAAAAGTACAAAGGTGGAAAGAGGAATAGCAAGTCCCGCAGTGCTAAAGGCAAGAGTGACATAGAATGCTACCATTGTGGCAAGAAGGGTCACATGAAAAGAGACTGCAGAGAATGGAAAGCAGAAAAAGGCAAAGAGAAAGCTGAAGACCATGGTGAGAAGAACAAGTCCTCAGTGAAGATTCAAGAAATAAATGTGACAAACACTGTTGCTGAGGATGACAGTTTAGTGTCAGGAGACATCTACTTCTTGAAGAATACAATGGACTCAGCTCTTCTTACAACATCTGATGGAAATGCACTGAGTGACTGGATTATAGACTCAGGGACATCACTTCATGTGTCTCCAAACAAGGAGTGGTTTACCTCTTATGTGACCACTAAAGATCATGTTCGGCTAGGCAATGGGCAGACATGTGCGATCTTAGGTGTTGGAGATGTTCAATTGAAGTTTCAGAATGGCTCTTCTTTCACGCTGAAGAATGTGAGACATGTTCCCGCAATTACAAAGACCTTGATTAGCACAGGTTTACTTGATGATGCTGGCTACGTCACCACTTTTGGACAGAACATGTGGAAGATATCCAAGGGTTCTATGACAGTAGCACATGGAGTAAATTCTGGAGGACTTTGCATGATTTATGTATCAAATGTCTCTAAAAATGTAATCAATGCAACAGTGCAGCCGAACGTTTCTTTGTGGCATAGCCGGTTAGGACATATGTCCAAGAAGGGAATGGAAATCTTGTCTCGTTCTAGTTATTTGCCTGGATTTTCATTTAATGATTTTGAATTCTGTGAACATTTTCTGTATGGTAAGCAAACACAGCAGCCACATAAGCATAGAAGCAGTAGAAGAGATACACAGTTGGCACTTGTTCATAGTGATTTGTGTGGACCTATGCCTACCTATCTCTAGGGGGAGCTTCTTACTTTGTGACATTTATAGATGATTACTCGAGGAAAGTATGGGTTTACTTTCTCAAGCACAAGGATGAAGCATTTAGTGTTTTCAAAACGTTTGTGACACTTGTGGAGAATCAGAGTGGCAAGAAGCTTAAATGCTTACGCACTGACAATGGTGGAGAGTATGTTTCAAAGGCCTTTCAGGACTTTTGTGAGTCAAAAGGTATAAAACGTGAACTTACTGCTCCTTACAATCCTCCTCAAAATGGTGTTGCTGAGAGGATGAATAGGAATATACAAGAGAAGGTTAGAAGTATGTTGTCTAATGCACAACTGCCAAATGGGGGGCTGAAGCTGTATCAACAACTATTCATCTTATAAATAGATCTGCTAGCAAGGTTTTGCAGAAGGATTCAGTGCCAGATATGGTATGGTCAGGAAAAATGCCCTCATACAAGCATCTCAGAGTCTTTGGCTGTGAGGCATATACTCACTTTCCAAAGGAATTTAGGAACAAACTTGAGCCAAAGAGTAGAAAGTGCATCTTTCTAGGCTATGGTAATTCTGGTGAGATGGGGTACAGACTTTGGGATCCCGAATCCAGAAAGGTTGTCCACAACAATGATGTTCACTTTAATGAATCCAAATATCATTCTAAACCAGAGAGGGTTGAGGAGATTAGAAGAGTTGTCTTCCAAGAAGATGGACCTGCACATGCAAGACAAAATGTCAGGGCTCAAGAGGAGCAAGGACAGGATAGATTGAAACCACAGGTTGTGGCTAAGCCTGAGCCACCTATGGTACGTAGATCTAGACGTATCATGCGACCTCCTGATAGGTTTGTTCCATCTATGAACTATGTCATGTTGACTGATTGCAATGAGCCTTCATGTTACAAGGAAGCAGTGCAAATGAAGGACTCCGGGAATTGGCAATTGGCCATGCAGTCAGAGATGACAGCTCTGCATAAAAACCAGACATGGAAGCTAGTTAAATTACCACAGGGCAAAAAGGCTCTACCTTGTAAATGGGTTTACAGGTATAAGATCACCGCTCATGATAGTCAGCCAAAGTACAAAGCAAGTCTTGTTGCCAAGGGCTTTAAGCAAGAACAAGGCATTGACTTTGATGAAGTCTTCTCTCCGGTGGTCAAGATGACTACATTGAGATGCTTTCTTGCATTGGTTGCCATATTAGATTTGGTGTTGCACCAAATGGATGTCAAGACAGAGTTCTTGCATGGTGATTTAGATGTGGAAATTTACATGCAGCAGCCAGAAGGGTTTGTTGAGAAAGGCAAGGAAGATTTGGTATGCCAGTTGTTAAAGAGTCTTTATGTCTTAAAACAATCACCGAGGGCATGGTACCATAAGTTCCACAAGTTTATGCTTTCTCAAGGCTACAAACGTAGTGAGTTCGATCACTGTCTATATACAAAGAAGGCTAAGGATGGCAGTTGGCTGATCCTTATTTTGTATGTGGATGACATGTTGATTGTTGGCAAGCACTTGGAAGAAATTTCAGCTTTGAAGTCAAAGATGGCAAAATCATTTGACATGAAAGACATGGGTGAGGCAAGTCATATACTTGGTATGCGCATTGAGAGAGACAGATCAAAGAAGTTGATTTGGTTATCTCAAACAGAGTATATTGACAAGGTTTTGCAACGTTTCAATATGGAGAAGGGAAAGGCGTTGAGTGTTCCATTGCCACCATATGTGAAACTTAGCAAACAAGATTGTCCTGTGTCTGAGGAAGAACAGGCTGAAATGGATAAGATTCCATATGCATATGCAGTGGGTAGTTTAATGTATGCAATGATTGCTACTCGCCCAGACATTGCATTTGCAGTGGGAGTAGTAAGTCGATACATGTCAAACCCAGGCAAGAAACATTGGGAGGCAGTGAAAGGAATATTGAGATACCTGAAAGCTACAAAGAGTATGTGTGGGAGTAGTAAGTCGATACATGTCAAACCCAGGCAAGAAACATTGGGAGGCAGTGAAAGGAATATTGAGATACCTGAAAGCTACAAAGAGTATGTGTATATGCTATGGGAGTCAGGAGCTAAGTGTAAAGGGTTTTACAGACTCAGATTATGCAGGTGACTTAGACAACCGAAGGTCTACGTCAGGTTATGTCTTTACATTGGCTGGTGGAGCAGTATCATGGCGTTCTAGATTACAAGATTGTGTTACTCAGTCTACTACAGAGGCTGAATATGTTGCAGCATCAGAGGCATGCAAAGAATCAATTCGGCTTAATCGACTAGTAACAGATTTGGGAATCAAAGAAGAGATGCCTGTGTTATATTGTGATAGTCAAAGTGCTATACAATTGGCTCGCAATCCAGTTTATCACTCAAAGACAAAGCATGTGGATGTGAAGTATCATTTCATCAGGGAAATGCTCGAGGATAAGCAACTTCAGCTTGTCAAAGTTCACACCACAGAAAATCCTGCTGATGTACTTACAAAAGGACTTCCCTCAGAGAGCTTTGCGCATTTTCGCAAGTAGTTAGGTGTAGGGTAGTACATCACTTCTCTACATCTCTTGTATATTAGCTTGTATAGTAGCTTCTCTCACACTTAAAGTACCACATTGGACTTTAAGTGGGAGGTTGTTGGGGTATAAAGCCCAATGTGGTCGCCCAGGTAAGTGGGCGGGCCGCCAGGTATGTACAGATATTCTTTTGTAAAAACCTCATAAGAACTCACTATGCTCTACACATTACAGTAGAGCAAGTTCACCATATCGTCGTGCTCTTCTTCTCGCACTCTCTCTCGTGTCACACTTCCGCTCGTACTCCTTCAGCTTGGGCGTCGACAAGCGAGAAGAGAGAGGATTTGCGGTGTGTCACCGACACACATATATACATTCTTGTTCTTTGTGTGAGAGAGAGAGAACGAGATTCCTGGATTCTATTTGAATCAGCACTTCACGGCCTCGGCGGGTATGACTTTGTCAACATCGGCTTGGAGTGGTAGAGAGCAAGAGAGAGATTGGGCATCTCTTCGGTTCCCGATTATCGACATCGGCATTGGGCTCCCCTCATTGGTGAGCCAAGCTCTCAAACCTTGTGTTCTTCTATAGCTTGGCTAGTGACTTTTGTCCAGTGGCGAAAAGCGGCATCGGCATGTACTTCTCGGACTCAAGCGAGAGCGATTTGGCTCTCCTCTGGCCTAGCCTTGACATCAGCTACCCTCCTCCGATATATCCCCATTCTGGAGCAATTTTGGCTCCAATGGACATCCTCGGCTTCCTGACTTCAATGTTATTTGAGACATATCAAGCAAGAGCGGCATTGGCTCTCCTCTAGCTGCATCCGGAGCGGCTCAACTCCACAATGTCTCCTTGTTGGCAACCCCCTTGATAGCAATACGCTTTGACGATTCTCCACTTTCCCCCTTCGACGACACACTTTAGATGCATAGCGGGTCCGACGGACCATTTTGGAGCAATTTTCCCTAGAGCACGCTCAGCTCTTGGACGATGTTTACGACCACATGCGGGTGGTTGTACTTTGTGTCTGATTTTTGGTCAACAAGTTTCTTGACCAACGAGGTAGTGTACAGCAGTTTCCAAGCGCTTTGCTCGCATGTTGTCAATTCCTTGCAGTGCAGACTATGCGGCACATGTATTGTGCTCATGTATGAATGTGTGGGTCATTCTAGAGAGTGGTTTTAGTACGGTCATGCTATGTATGCATATGCATATATGGCTTGAGCTAGGTAGAGCTTGCAGGTAGAAGGTTCACATGTTTACAATGTTTTTTGGACAGGTACACTCGTCCATAGAGCCACTCGTTCAGGAGTGAGCTTCATTGCCAGGGTCTTGGTAGTTTCATGTATACCATTTGTGGATCTATCTACTGAGAAATTGAGTGTATGTTCATGCTTTATGCGGTATTGGTGAGATTTTTGAGTTTTTTTACTTAGTTTTTAAGAAAAACTCTGTCGACTTTGTCCCAGATTCTCGCCATGTTTATGCGTATCTGCAACTCACTCTCTGATGGTTTAGTGGTCGAGTTTGACTCCCACTTTGACACGTTTTGTCAGCTTGGACACAATTTAGTGTTCTTGCATCCACTATCGCAAGAGTGAGAGTTGCATACGCTTGTGTGGCTACAAATTATAGACAGTCACATGTTTTTTGCAGATTTTTGCAGGAAATCTTCTTGTGGGATGCGTTGGTGCACCCAAACCGTGTCGACCTGTGGAAGTGTCAGCAGCAGCAGCAGGAATATGGCATCAGGCAGGTTGATGATATCAGACTTTGGCAAGACTTATATGCATATTGGAGCAGGTACGATGGGGATATGTATGTCAAATGCGGCAATTTACAGGTCGATGATGGTTTTTTGGAGCTCTACTATTCGAAAGCTTAACGGCATGTGTGCCAATTCGGTGGACAAGTTCACCGGGATTGAAGATTGTGATGGTTGTGGCGGTCATCGCTTTAATCAAGGGAGATCTCGGCACCTGAAGTCATCTATGTGTAGTCGCTTATGTTGTTTTGTGGCCATGATGGCCTTGGCACAGGAGCATGAGTTCTTGTGTTAAGGTATGAGGAGCTATGCACGAATGATCGGCCGCGGGTTGCCTCTCGTGGGAAGGGGGTTCAGTAGAGAGGATAATATAAAAAAAGGAAATTTTTAATGAAACTGGAGGCATGCAGTGACGAGCAAAGCAAGGAAAAAGTTGCGCCACTGATTGTGCTCGCATGGAGAGGATGGCCAAGCCTTGCATGGGAAAGGCCAGGTCTGCAAGCCAGGTGGGTGGCCATAGCCTTGCATGGGAGAGCAAGTGACGGGAATCGGGAGTTGCATGGGGAAAGGAAAGGGTGGCATGCAGAGCACTGGAGGAGAAAAAGTCGAAGCCCAGCCAGTACGAGTGGGGTAGAAGTGGCCGTGACCAAGGGGAGCCCAGGGCCGCCACGGGCAAAAAAACGAGGGCGAGCAGCCTGGGGGGCGACTAGCAAAATAGAGCAGGGCCAAGAGACTGTCGCAAGGGGCAGGGGAGTGCGCCACAGGAGGGGCAGCAGCCCGTTGGACAGGGGAACAGGTGATGCTATGTTGGGGATGGCCACCAGGCTTGAGAAGGTGAGCGCTGCTGAGGAGCAGCCTGTGGTGATCATGGGGGGGCTGCCAAAGAGCAAGAAGCAAGTCTCCAGCACACAGCCAGGCATGGGCGGCCAGTAGAGAGCGCTGCCTCCTGACGGGTTGAAGAGAGGTAAAGGGCCAGGCGGACTCCATACAGAGAGGAGCTGCCATAGTTGAGGAGGTCGAGGGCTAACACTAGAGAAGGGGCCAGGCTTGGGGAATTGAGAAGCCGCCAAGTGGGTGCACCATTGGTTGGGGCTGCAGACCAAGCCGGGAAGGATCACAAAGGACCACCACGGAGAAGAGAAGTTGCCAACGAGGGTGGCCGGTTTTACGAGGAAAGGAGAGCCGCCATTGTGGCAAATAAAAAGCAGGGATTGTAGTGGCCGTTAACGCCATCATTGTACCCGCATATATGTGTTTTGATGCATGATTTTTCTATGGTTTATGGGACTGCTCGACTCGGATCACTTTGCTCCTTCGTCTTGTCTTGTGCTAGTCCGTGGTAGTGTTGGCTCCTGACCACACGGGTGTGTGTGTGCAGAGAGAGAGAGGGAGGGAGGGAGAGAGTGATTGTGGTTGCAGATTGGGTGTGGGTTTGTGTGCGATCGAGGTGTGTGTCATCTCCCTGTGTGAGTGCCTTTACAGATTGGGGAGCTGTATGCATCAATTGGTGTCGGGATAAGATGGTGTTTTGATGGGCTTGTTGTGCTGAGGTGTTTATGTGTGAGTGTGTGCAACCAGTGGTGTTCAAAGGCAAGTGTGTGCAATTGCAGTATGCAGATTGTGTATCGGTGTGTATGATTTTGTGTGGTTAGGGTTGCAGGTTAATCCCTGGGCTATAGAGAGGCAAGTTTGGAGTGTGTTGGGTTTGTTCCCCCTTCCCCCTTTCCAGCATTTTGAGTGTGTTTGCTCACTACTTGTGTATATGGTTCTATGCTTTATGCTCG
The DNA here is from genome assembly GCF_014529385.1 of Adiantum capillus-veneris. Lineage (NCBI taxonomy): Eukaryota > Viridiplantae > Streptophyta > Polypodiopsida > Polypodiales > Pteridaceae > Adiantum > Adiantum capillus-veneris. The sequence goes on from NC_140953.1 coordinate 48,406,237, forward strand.
GTTGAGCCCTTTATCCTAGATTTTTGTGCCTTCAAATAACAGATTGTGGAGCTATTATATACATATGCGATCATCGGTTATAATGCGTTGATCATGCTTTTCATGATTGTGTAGTGGTCGAGTTGATCTCCCACTTTGACATTTACTTATGGCAGCAAACATGTGTGACAATTCAAAGTTGACATTTACTTATGGCAGCAAACATGTGTGACAATTGAAAGTTGACATTCTTGACTCGTGAGAGATGACAATCTCATAGTTGCCAAAACCTACGTTGTTGGCATTGTGGTCACATATGGCACATTAGGCGCCACTGTTTTATCTCACCACATCATGAGCCGTAGCACCTTCTCTAGTGGGAGCTTTGGTTGTGTGCACTTGGATGATGGTTTGGCGTTTGACATTGTAGGTGCAGGAGATGTCTGCTTGTCGTTGCCTAGTGGTGCATCATATACACTACGACATGTGCGCTATGTTCCTCTAATGAGATAGAGCTTGATCTCAGTGAGACAGTTAGTAGATTGTGGGTATCAGACACCGAGAGCAGTCTTTTTAGATGCATTGCGGATCTTTAGTGATTGCCAGGGGAGCCTGCAGTGGCTTGGTGTATCTGAGGTTCGATACGACATAGTCTCGATTTTGTTGCAGGCATACGTTCAGAGAGAGATGAGACATGTCTCCTTCACGGTAGCACCACCATGCTCACGAGACAGAGCATTCAATTGTGTAGGGCGTGCCAGTAGACTCTATAGAGATAGAGGTAGAGCGACTGTGCTTTAGTGAGACACAACAGGTGTTATCAAAGTCTGTGCAGGCAAAGATAGTGCAGGTCTGCTCCCTAGAGACACGAGTAGAGATGATGGACCTGGAGTTCTTTATTGATATGCTCATGCTAGAGGATGATGAATTAATGCCAGGATGCATGGTTCCGCCTATGGGTGAGAGGGATGTAGCTATCCTAGTGTCGATGTTGACACATCCGTACGCGATGAGTTGTCTTGATTGATGCAGTGCATGCAAATAGCATAGGGTAGGCTAGGACAGCCAGGTTTGCATAGAATTTGTCAGCATTCAGGCATCTCATGTACGACCTACTAGTGTCGAGGCCTGACTTAGCAGCTGGAATGGGAGCATTTGCAATAGGGATTGTCAGTTGTACTGTGACTGCCACTAGAATGATGCATTGTGGAGCTTTGCAAATCATACATAGATGTTTGCAGGATATACATGCAGGCTCTAGCGTGGATACGCATGCTCACCTATCATTAAAATAGATATGACTACGTGTAGAGCAATTGAGCAAGCTAGTGGGTGTAGGTTGAGAGAGTCTATGACCAGTTTCTTTGTACATACTAGTAGTTTAGCTAGTAGCACTTGCTTATCACCACAATGGGAGTTTGTTGGGGTAAAGGCATTACATCTCTGCCCGTCATTGTACATCTTTCCTTATTCTTCATACACCAAAAGAATAAGGAGCTCCTCACACATTCTTGGAGTCTTGCTCCCCACACATCACGGCATTGCTTTTCCCCTTCTTCGCATGCACCGCACTACGCACACACACATCCGCACTAATCGCACTTTCAATTCAGACCCCAATGTTGCATTCTGGGGGAGTTAGCGAAGAACCCTGTGTTTCACTCCAAGTCAAAACACAAAGAAGTTTGTTATCATGTGATACATGACATATTGGCTAGCAAACACATTGAGCTAATCAATGTTCAGATGGATGACAACCTTGCGGATGCTCTTACAAAGGGCCTACCCTCAGAGCGGTTTACACATTCCATGGAGATGATGGGTGTAGGGTGAACCCACATGATTTTTTCATCGTTGTACGGATGTACATACTTACACATATAGGCCACTTGGGCCATGTTGGCCTTCAAATGGGAGATTGTTAGGGTTCATGCCCACTTGGTGGACACCCATCACACTGACCGTACTAACCTTATCTATTCTTTTGATCATATAGAACAATAAGGATTAGTGAGGGATTCCAATCCTCACTAAGAGCTCCACCAACACTCTGTGTCTGCTCTTCTTCTCCCTCACATTCCACACATACCACGCACTCTTCATCATGTAGCACACGAACTAGTTCCTCAATAGCTAGGCCATGCATGTCTTCTACAGAAGAAAGATTATCACCTGTAGGCATGCACCTTATGCACATAGCCAATGATATAGTGTGCCCAACAATGCAATCATATGCAACGAACACAAACAAATATACTAGCCTCAATTGCTATTGAGTAGAAGGTTATTATGAGTAACCCTTGCAACACTCTGAACAAAAGAATTATCAATAAAAAATCGCTTGAAATGAATAAGATCTTTCCTTGTCTTAAAGAAGCATGCAATTCTAGTGCATGTGGAGACCACGTTGAGTTCAACCCACCTTGACCATTGGGAGGAGAATGTTGTCTTTGACAGAGTATCTGGTGTTATAACGAAAGCATAAAGATTGATCGAGTGGAATTAAGTCCACCTTACAAGCACGCCATGCATGCAACTCAGAAAAATAGAGTGATAAGCCCTTAGCAACAATGATGGCCTCAATTATTTGAGCCAATACATTTAAGTACCTTGCACTATCCAAAACTAAAGTCAAGACATTCAACCACGAGTTGATCTTGTCATACAAGAATGCCAATTCCCCAAACCTATGTGCCATTGCCCTTGATCCTAAGTCAACGATCAGTACCTTGACATGGGGTAGAATCCTTGCTTCTCATTATCTTCTTCAAAGCACTTTGCTTTGCAAAGCAAGAGATCCTTCTAAATTGTTGTCATGTCCTCTTTGACCTCTTCAAAATTCCATATCAATGCATTTTGTTTGAGGTGGCTGCTATTAACTGATACTATCGTTTTTCAATAGCGTACACACATACTAGCAGGTTTCTGAGATTATTCAATCACTCACTGAGATTCCTTAAGATTCCCTTTGAAGGGTTCACCACTCTTACGAAAGGAGGATAAGGATTCAAACCCTCACAATGGCAATATCAATTTTCAGATCACTCCTATAACCACTGCAGCAGAACATCATGTTGTCCTGCCTTGCCCCTTGAAAAAATAGATAATGTCTACTTCTGCTTGAGCTCTTCTCATCGCCTGCCTCTGCGCTACCTCCTCGCCCGCAACTGCCTCCACACTACCTGGTCTGTGTGTCACCATGCCCGCACTACCTGGTCTCGACACCCGCCGTATGCCCGTTTTCGCTTGCTACCGACACCCGCGTTTGAGGTTGCTGCTATTAGGTCTCCCCAATCTCAGAAAAATAAAAAGTCTTTTAAAACATATCAAGTACGTAAGGGAAGGGTGAGTTTAGGAAATGAAAAGACAGATGAAGGTGGAAAGTCAAAAGACCTTTTATGTCCAGATAAAGAGGTGGTCAACTTCACATTGGCATAATGTGTTTCTCTTCTCCTTTATTTTCCTTCTAGTGTTTTCTTCTCTTTAAAGTGTCCTCTCTCTCTCTCTCTCTCTCTCTCTCTCTCTCTCTCTCTCTCTTTCACTCTCAATGTTGTATCCGTCCTTCCCAGCTGATATTGTTGCAAATCTACATGCTTCATCATTGCTCGTTGCTACGTGCTATAGACTAGTGGATTGTTTTTGTTGTTGTTGAGGAAATCTTTGAAATTAGGAATACCTTTTAATTTTTTTGAAGCCAGCAGGAGCCACGATCTTTGTAAATAAAAAGAAGAGGAGAATCTCCTCATGAAGTCTACGTTTAAAAAAAAGACTCTCAGCTCTTGAACTGTTGAAAATTGTCATTGGCACTTCAATTTGCTGTCACTGGTGCATGCACAGAAATCTCGAGGGGAGGGGTTGTACTTTTTAAATAAGCTTTCCATCACGTCAATGCTGTTGTGCTTGTGGTTTACAACAGTTTGTAGAGGGTCTATCTCTTGGTCGCGTGCACGTTCGAATCTTCTCTTCCATTTTAGAGGGTGACCCTCTGTCGAGAGAAATGGCATCCAAAGGTTGGATTCTGGGGAATCTTGAAACGAATGAATAAACCTGAAGAAGAGCAAGTAGGTGCCATGATCTGAAGAAAAGTTGGAATCTTTGTTGATGCCATCAGGCATCACGCGAGGCGAGGGACAGAGGGTCAAGCGAAAGGATGCCAGGTGTCAAGCAACACGCATGGGGGAGCTAGGTGCTGCAAGGTGTGGAGCGAGAGTGAAGGCGACAGTTGAGCGTGCCCGAGTTGTGTTTTGGTGGAAATTTTTTTGTAATGTATGGGTTGCTTTCACTATTAGACTGTGTGAATGATAGGTTGGTTACGGGACTTGTCTTGACTTACAGCCTGTGCGAGTTCGACCCTCCCTTACCCTTTTAAAGGTTGAGAGAACCGCGTTCCAAGCAAAAGTTGGGAGTGGGAGATTCAGAGGAATCTCCTCAATGATTGAATAAGATAAACAAAGAGCAAGTAGTTTGTCCCTATGATTTAAGTAGGTAGTAGTAATAACAGCCGAGTCCCCTTTGCACTAAGGGTATTAGTGGCACTAAGCGGATAAGGGTTTCCCACAAACAATTGAATTTAAATTAGTGAGATTTACCCTCTCAAACCCTTGAATGTAGGCTTCCTTTTTTGACTTTTGATGCTCCATAAATAAAGAGCAAGATGGACCTTCGATGTAGACAGCTTCCTACAAACGAGGCAATCCAATCGTGACCCCTAAATCTCCTTAATACTCAATTTTTTGTGAGTTTTTTCGACATTACTACATTTTAAGGAAAATGTTTGCCGCAAGTTGCACATTTTCCTTATTTAAAATGTTTCCTCATACCACTAAATTCAGTAATGCACAGGGAGATCCGGCCATTAGAAATACCTTTTATATTTTTTTGAAGCCAGTGGGATTTACTATAAACTAATATCAGACAAAGGCTTTCTAAAAGAAACCCTTAGTGTTGGGCTGGGTTAGGGGGACTTCATAGGTTTGAGTGCATGATGGAGACTTACCTTTCATTTCACATCAAGTCTCTTTACTTTTCTTGCATTCTATTGTTTTAGAATGCTAAAGTGAAATTTCACCTTACATCATTTTAGTAAATTTTACACACACACACACACACACACACATATGTTTTTTTTGCATTCTATTGTTTTAGAATGCTAAAGTGAAGCTTCACCTTGCATAATTCTAATAAATTCTACACACACACACACATATATTAATTAGTTCTTTCATTTCACAACTTCACATGGCTTTACATTTTTTGCATTTTATAGCTTGATTCCAATTAGTGTTAACATTCAAGAAAGTCTCTTTTATTAAGCGGTTGTTGATAGATCGAGTTTCCTCTTCACAAAGAAAAAAACCGAAAATACTAGCAAAAATTTTGAGATTTGTAAAATGTTTGGATGACTTTCTCACATATTTCATCCATTTTTCTTTCATTTACCATGGTTTGCAGCTAGCTAGTATCGATTTTCAATCGGCTCAAGACTAAGCTGATGCAATCCTTTCACAAACACTGATACCAGTTTAAACAATTTTATCACTTTTTATTGTTTTTGAAAGTCGTCGTGACCCTTTCGCTTGTTAAACATGGGCGGCCGACGACCAGGTCGTTTCGGACAGTCAAAATTTCTCCTCACCTTCAGGCTCCTTGCGCTTCCGGGTACTGAATTCATGGTTGCTCTTTCGCTCCACGCAGCAGCAACTAAGCTCCCATGGCAAGCATGAACTGTGTCTCGTCTCACATTCTTCATAGACGTGGCGCTGCTCCCTCTTGCTCCATCCATCTGATCGGGAGCTCCTCTTCCTCGTCCGCAGTGTCGCTCAAGCTCACGTTGCGTTCGCTTCGCTCCTCTTCTTCCTTCTTCGCTGGCAGCTCCAGCTATGTCCTCCAGCCCCACTATCGCTCCAGGTCAGTTTATTTGTCTTTGAGTGCCTTCATTTTTCATGGATCAGGGGAAGGACCTCAGGATAACTCGGGTTTCAAGGACACACACGTGTGTGGGCGACTCGTTGCAGTCACATTGGACAAGGAGAAGTACGAACGGGCGCGCACACACACACACATACACACACACACAGAGAGAGAGAGAGAGAGAGAGAGAGAGAGAGAGAGAGAGAGAGAGAGAGAGCTGCAGTTATCATGTTCTCAGAGTGTTTGAGACTACTGACACAAAGGGCTGCTTCACAAAGTTGCAGGGTGCTCATTATCCCTAGTGAAGTAAAGCTTACAGATTTCCCACACCTTGCCCGTAAACTTAAAATGCTTGTGGAAGACATTTTGCAAATTGTACGAATACTTGTACAAACATATGATGCCTGAAATGTATTTGTCGTAAAAGAATGGCTGTATTGGTCTATATGGGTTTCCTAAAGGATTCACTAAGGGTTATTGTTTGGTAACTTGTGAGTGTAAGGAATGGGTGTTATACAAGGAAAAAAGAAGCATTTTATAAGTGGCCCGTATATAGGGGTAAAACAAGGGGTGACCATATTTGATGCACGCAGGTGACATCCCTTATTATTACTAGCAAATCCCCCAGGATGGGATTAAGTGATGTACAACAAATTACAATGTTGATGTCTATTGGTACATGAATGAGAGAAGAAAAAGCATACGTACCAATATGTAGTGGCTTATCAAGTACTTGTCTCGATGACTTCGTGCTATGACTGGAGTTGAAATGTGCACATGTCCTGGTCCCTTTCTTCATTGAGAACCTCTCTAGAGGCTTCAGGAAAAAAATTTAGTGCAAGATCAAGCGGAGTCTCTTTATAACACTTGTGATAGGTATAGCCTATGGGTGGCGTTCTTTGTGATATGTATAGGGGTCGTGCTTCCCAGATTTACTAGTTATTTTATCTTGTTGTGTGTTATGGAAAAAGTTTGTAGTCATCATCAGTCCCATGGCATAGAACATACTCATCTGCTATCAAGCCTCTTGATGTTTGTTGAATCTGTGCAGGCCCATAAGAAGGTGCCACCCTGCTATGATCAATGTGATAAAGGCAGCATTCATATTTGAGTGGCAAGTTCCCCAAGCTCCTTTCTTTTGGTTGCATAATGCTCTACCTTGGTTGCATTGATATTTGAGTGAAATTTCTGTCGCATAATTCTCTACTTTGGGGTACCTGCACTCAACAGGATTGGAAACTTACTGAGATATCTTGCTAGGACACCCATTAAGCTTTTGGCCCAAAAAATTGAAGGTTAAGACTGATTTCACAATCCTTGGCTCATGTATGAGCCTGTGCTAAGTTAATTGATTGGAATAATGATGTAAATGGGTGAATGCAGATGACCTTGATAGAGCTGCAAAAATGGTCAAAACAGGAGCATCAATAGTTGCTAAGGTTGCCAGGGAGGCTGATGAGTTTGCTGAGGAGGTTGAGAGGATAGCAGAACGAACGGAGGAGATCGCCGAGAAGGTACAAATTCTCTCTTTTTCATTTGTCTGGTTTTTGGTTATCATTCTTTTATTTCTTACTGCACTATGAAGTGACTTAAATTCATCATCTATGGTACACATTTAAATGCTGCTTGCCGTGTCTTCAAAGCGACTGGCAGTTTTGGTATATGGCATACAAAATTTGTATGCATATAGATGGACATGTGCAAGCTCTTCCTGGTGGTAATTTAGTTTTCCATAGAGTCTCTATACACGACAGACACAAAATTTCTAGGTACATTCACTTCTGGATTTTAAGTGGAGTTTAACCTATTGTGCATCAGAGAATGTCACTATAAAATGAAGTGAGATCTATGTATGTGTGCATTTTATTGCTGTTTTTGTCTGGGCTGAGGAAAGCAGGTGAGGAGAGGAGCAAAAAAATATGGCGATAAATACAAAGGGACATAGAGAAGAATAATGTTAGAGTAGTGACTCTAGATAACTAATGTGCTATAACTCAAGTCTGCATGAGATCTGATACCAAATGATTCCAACCTTGAGGTCACACCGAGAAATTGGTTCTAGGACAAAAAAGGATAAAACATAGGCCCATACCTTAAGCAAATGGGCGCCCGGACGTGAAGGGTCTTAGAGGCTAAAAGTGCATATTCTACATGTGCTACCACCATCTAGTGAGAGTACCCAGTGAGGGTACATTTTCCAACTTTCTCTAAATGGAAGCTTGAACTATAATATGCCAATATAATCCCAAACAAAAGGGTAATGATGGGAATTGAAATTGTTAGGATCTAGACTTTACACTTCCACAAATCTTTACTTCTTTCCTTGCGTTAAATTTCATAGTAACAGGGGACGCCCTTTTTCGGGCTTCCCGTCCCCACTTTTCCGTCCCCACTTGCCGTCCCGCTCTCTTTTTTACACTAAAAATCCATTTCAGCCCCGTCCCCCGTCCCCCGTTCCCCCGTCCCGGAATGCGTCCCTTGTGACTATGCCGTTAATGGGTGATGCTTAGCCCAAGAGATGGTTCCTTTTATTTCCACACACACACACACACACACACACACACACACACACACACACACACACACACACACACACACACACACACACAGAGAGAGAGAGAGAGAGAGAGGAGGAGGAGGAGGAGGAGGAGGAGAAGAGAATTTTATGTCGTAGGAAACTATCCCAAGAGACCTTAAAGATTTATCCGATGAGGAGAATTGAACTCAAGACCTGTTATTCAAGAGGAAAATGGCATAACCAATCTACCACGAAGAGAATTTTAACGTCATAGGAAACTATCCCAAGAGACCTTAAAGATCTATCCGACGAGGAGAGTTGAACTCAAGACCTCTTATTCAAGAGGGAAATGGCATAACCAATGTACCACATTTGGGTGATAGAAAGGTTATATCATTTTCCTTTTCTTATTATCACACACACACACACCCGAGAAGAAGAGAATTTTAACATCATAGGAAACTATCCCAAGAGACCTTAAAGATCTATCCAACGAGGAGAGTTGAACTCAAGACGTGTTATTCAAGAGGGAAATGGCATAACCAATCTACCACACTTGGGTGATAGAAAGGTTATACCATTTTCCTTTTCTTATTATCACACACACACACACCCACACACACACCCGAGAAGAAGAGAATTTTAACGTCGTAGGAAACTATCCCAAGAGACCTTAAAGATCTATCCGATGAGGAGAGTTGAACTCAAGACCTGTTATTCAAGAGGGAAATGGCATAACCAATCTACCACACTTGGGTGATAGAAAGGTTATACCATTTTCCTTTTCTTATTATCACACACACACACACACACACACACACACACACACACACACACACCCGAGAAGAAGAGAATTTTAACGTCGTAGGAAACTATCCCAAGAGACCTTAAAGATCTATCCGACAAGGAGAGTTGAACTCAAGACCTGTTATTCAAGAGGGAAATGGCATAACCAATCTACCACACTTGGGTGATAGAAAGGTTATACCATTTTCCTTTTCTTATTATCACACACACACACCCACACACACACCCGAGAAGAAGAGAATTTTAACGGCGTAGGAAACTATCCCAAGAGACCTTAAAGATCTATCCGAAGAGGAGAGTCAAACTTAAGACCTGTTATGAGAGAGAGAGAGAGAGAGAGAGAGAGAGAGAGAGAGAGAGAGACCCGATGTGTTCCCAACCAACCCTCTTAAGGGCCTCCACACCGTTGCTGATTTGGTATTTGTTTTTGATTGTGTAAATGGAATGTACACACATGCAATACCTCAAGTGCAAACTCTACTGACTCAAATGGGGAAAGTTATGGAGGACACTCTTCAAAATGAAGCACCTCCAGGTTGATTTCATGTTCCTTTGGATCCGTCTCGATGAGGGGTTGCTATTGGCCACCAAGGGGTAGATTTGCACTTCCGATGTGAGATGAAGCAAGGGTTGAAAGTTGGCTGCAAAAAGTTCAGATCTGGCATGCAAAATGTAGCAGATTTGTCGCGCAAAGCAGGGGTGAAAATGTAGAGGATGGAGTCGATGATGGGCAACGATGGAAGCACTTGATGCGGTGAGGCAATGGCCGAGAAGAGACTCAACGGGCTGCCCAAGTACCTGGCAGCAACGGAGAGGCTAGTGTTAGCAGATCTGGGCCGGTTCCGGTGAGGGAAAGGGCTGAAATCTGAAAACGCTGGGCTGATCTGCTGAAATCTATGATCCGGGAGCAAAACGCCAAGCTTGCAGATGCAATGCAAAATTGTTGGGTCGAATACTAGCGGTTGCAAAACTTATGAGAAATATTGGGCAATGGTTTCCCTTTATAGTGGATTTTTAGGTCAAGCCGGGAAATTTGTGCAGGGTCAAGAAAATGTGTAAATATGCGCACATGGGAGTTTTCTGACAATAACTCACAATTCTGTGACCCATTTGACAAATCGACTACCAAAGTGTAATAACATCTGTCAAGACGCTTGTACAATCCATTTATGCAAGAGAGTTCCAAAAATGGACTCATCCGGACATGCTGGTCCTACGAATAGGCTTACAAAATTATCAGATCCTTCTCGATGAGGGGTTGCTGATGGTCATTAAGGGGTAGATCTAGGGCTGCTTTGTGCTCCTGATGTGAGAGGAAACAAGGGCTGAAAGCTACTTGCAGAAACGTCGATCTGGTACGCAAAGCGTAGCAGATCTATCGTGCAAGCAGGGCCGAAAACGCAGATGATGATGGTGGCGATGATGGGCAGAAGCGTAGATGATGGGCGGCGATGATAGCACTCAATGTGGTGAGGGAATGGCTGAGAAGAGACTCAATGGGTTGCCGAAGTACTGGGCTGCAACGGAGAGGCTAGCGTTATGTCACATGCACATGGCTCTGTGTGCCATGTGGACATGCTTCATCGACTTCCAGAGCCAGTTTTCCCCTTCTTCCTAGATAGGAGTGTCTAGAATCCTAGGAGGATTGTTATCGGCAATTTTGTGAGTCCGTTCATAGGACCCGCATGTCCGGACAAGTCCATTAGTTTAGGTTTTCCAATTTTGGAACCCTCTTGCATAAATGGTTTGTATACGCATTTTGACGTATGCTATTACACTACGGTGGGCATCTGGCATGACGAGCATGTAGTTTTAGGGAGGAATCCAACGAGCCATTCCCCGCGTTGATCGGATTCCCGGGTGGGGAGATGTGCGACAATTTTTTCCAAATTGGAACCCCCTGACCTAATTTATTAAGAAATCATTTTTATGATTTATTTGTTGGGTTTGGTGGATAGTTTGCCTTACTGGACCCTTCGCAAATTTATAAGCCCTTACCATTGCCAATAAAGGGAGCCCATCTGCTAGCGTTTTCTAACAAGATCATCCTAGTGCTAGAGCCTTGCAGAACCAGCCCAACATTTTGCAGCACTCAGCGTTTTCAGCAGAAGCAGCGTTTTGCTCATCCAGCGTGGTGATTGCAGAATTCAGCCCATTGCAAGCTCTGGCAGCAGAACAGCCTCAGCGTTTTCAGATTTCAGCCCTTCTCGCGGCTCGGATCGGTCTACGTGAGTTCCCCATTGCAGTCGGGTACTTTGGCAGCCCATCGAGCCTCCCCTCAGCCACTCCCTTGCCAGCATCGAGTGCTCCATTCCTATCCATCATCGGCCTCGTTGAGATCTGCGTTTTCAGCTCTTCATTCCTCTCACATCGAGAGTGCAAATCAGCCCCTTGGTGGCCATCTGCAATCCCACATCAAGAAGGATCCAAAGGTGCATCAAATCAGCCTGGGAGGTGCCTCATCTTGAGGAGTTACCGAGGTGATTGTCATCATTCATGTCACGTGTGATGCTATACTCTAGCGTCAGTCTTAGTTAGCTTAGGATCTAGCCTTGCATTTTGTGAGCCTCTAGCAGGACGTGCATGATCAGGCAGGTCATAGTTGCATACCCTCACTTACATACTTAAGTCACTTAAGCATACAGGCATATGAACAGTCACATCAATCATTTATTAATAAGTGACTTTGGCATGATATTTTGATTTATTAAAAGTAGGTAGGGCAAATGGCTAAAAGTGTTGGCATCTCAAGAGGAATTGCCCAATGTGATCCCAATATTTAGTTTGGCTTTTAGGTATTTATTTTACTTGTATGCCAAAGTCTGGGTAGGGCAATTTACTGAGGTTGCTATATAAGCAACCCTCAACCCCCACTGTATTACATCAATTCATTGCCAAGGTTGGTTGGTTCAGGAGTCTCTCTCTCTCTCTCTCTCTCTCTCAACGATAGCGTTTTGAGACGCTTGCAGGAGGTGCCCATGGTTGACAGTGTTCTGGAACGCTATGGATGATGATAGAGTAGGTGCATCCTCTAACAATGTTTTGAAACGCCGGGTCTGTTGCCCTTCTTGCCAGCGACAACGCCACAGCTTCAACCTACTCCCCGTGCCGACAGCGTTTCAAAACGCCTAGTCCCCTCCTCCCCTTTCCTCCTTGCAAGGCATTGGTACTGCCAGCGCTTCAAAACGTTGTGGGCAGTTTTGTTGGTAATTTGGAGCCCAAGAGAGGGGTATCAACAGTGTGTTGCTTTGATTGGTTTGGGAAGTTAGAAGGCGGCTTGTGAGGGCAACGAGAACTTTTTTGGAGAGCAGTGAGGAATTCAAAGTTCTGGTGCAGCTTGGTGGAACCGTACGGCCCTTGGAGTGCAAGGAGGAGTAGAAGTATATTTTGCAACTTCAATAAATCCCGCCCTTGCTCGAGAGCTAGCAACAACGACCAAACCAACTATTGGCTATGGACAACGAATCAACCATCCAGTTAGCGGCCTATGCTCAACCACAATTCTCAAGGATACCGGCAAGTTGTTTGGCTTGAGATTGTGAAGCCAAAAACGAATGGTCGAGTTTGCTAGAGGACAAAGGCAAAGGCAAGCTTGACAAGGATGGAAGTACCAGTACTCAGTTAGCTGCCTCGGTACCCACGAGGTCCGACCACAGTTGTTATAAATGTGACATGACACTTTGTTGGCTCGTGAGATAAACAAAGACAAAGGCAAGCTGAATAGAGATGATGGTAATAAAGATGGATGAGTGCACCAATCCATTGTTGTTGGTCGGATCATGGAAAGGATGTGTTCCACAGTTTGTTATCTTGGAAGTATTTTCGGACGTGATGGGTTTACAATTCATGAATGGAGATTCTTGGACGTAGCGTGGTCTACAATTCAATTTTCTAAAAGGCAATCGATGCTCAAGATGGCATTCTTCTAAAGTACAAAGTAGAGGGTAGCATAACCGAGGTGTATCCGGTAGATTGATCAACTACTGGAGTGTCCATGGTAGCTTCTTCATCGAGTTGGTCTCACTATTTATGTCCACTATGACCTGCAGAGTGGGTGTTAAGAGTTTTGGCATCTCAAGTGAAGTGCCCAATGTGATCCCATTATTTAGTTTGGCTTTTAGGTTTTTATTTGACTTATTTGTCAAAATTTGCCTAGGGCAATTTAGTGAGGTTGCTATATAAGCAACCCTCAGCCCCCATTGTATTACATCCATTCATTGCCAAGGTTGGTTGGTTCAGGAGACTCTCTCTCTCTCTCTCTCTCTCGTGCTTTCTCCCCTTGGTCTCTACGCTCCTACGAGCGCCCTGGGCATGCACGTCCTGTGAGAGGCTCACAGAGTGCGAGACACAGTCCTACCTAATGCTCAACTATGGCGACCATGGTAGAAGCATGTCCACGAACGCAGAGGCATGCACACGTGACATCCCCCCTGCGAAAGGTGAGGTACGACTACCGAACTACTATCCATGTTGATGCTAACTGCTTCTGATGCTGCATCAACCAATGGAAACTCCTCCAAAACCGATGACAGTGGATGTCGCTCTGGTGATGAAGACACCCGCCAAATCATAAGGGCTACCGGCCAACAATTCCTTAGATTGCCTCCATAATAGATACATAAGCCTGGGCTTGATACCAGATAGTTGCCGACGCTAGCCTGGGCTTGAACCAGATAATGCCGCTCTACTTTGGACCAATCTTTGCTGACACCCAAACAATCTGTGGTGAAAACAACACTGTAGCTAATGAACTGAAGAATGGTACTGGAATTATCTCCAAGGGTTTCTTGTCGATAGAAGTGGATGCACACTACATGAGAATGCGAATGCAGAATGTCCTCCACAGCTAGATAATGTCCTCCACGGCTACTGATGAAAGAGAGACTCCGTCGGCTCATGTGGAGAAGGCCAAAAGACAAGGATATGTCCTCTGGATTGCCCACGAACAATGGTAAGTCCTATGTATACTGTCTCAAACCGCCAAGTAACTCCTCAAACCGAGAGAAAGATGCTCCTCTTGGGGCGTCGACTAGATTGCCGTATGATGAAAGTCTCCAAGCAAATGGTTCTGCAAACAATGCCAAGACTCCAAAGCTAATAGGCTGAAAATGGATGTCGCCCTTCTTTGTCGTCGTAGGCTGTTATCAGATCCTGATACTCAAGATCTGGGTCGTCGGGTATCTGATGTCGATCTTCCTTCAAAGACAAAGCAATAAAGATGGGAACTGCCACTGGACACTCCATGCTGAAGGTACGAAGAAGCTAAGAAATCCGGGTAGGAATGCGAAGCTTCTTTCCAAAAAACAAAATATGGGGGTTCTTGCTACTTGAGGTTCTTCCCTTGAGTTGCGAAGCCGGAGCACGCCTGGAGAGCTTTGATACCAATGTCAAGTAACGGGGTCAAAGCACAGAGCACACACCATCTCTATCACCAATGACCAATGCAGCGGAAGAGTTTACGGAAGCTCAAGACTTAGTACTCCGCACAAACACAAAGGCTACTCACTGCACTTCAAGAATCAAATTGAACTGTAAAAAAAGAGATATACACGAGAGAGAGAAGGAGAGACGAGACACAAGGATTTGTCGGGTCCCAACCCTCCAGGGCCCCCTTGCTCTGTTGCTAGAGCAAGTACTTTCTTTATTCCTTGCACAAATGCGGCTACAATGCAAATGCGACTGACGGTGCCGATGACGCTAATGTTGACGACGGGCTATAGGTGTGTCGAAGACGGGGATGTCGACGACGAGGCTATGTCGAGGACGAGAAGTCGACGTCGATGCTGATGGCTTCACGATCCAACTGATCCGTCTCGCTGTGGGTTGTCGATGGCCGAACCTTGGCTGAATGACGCATTCGATGTGAGAGGAACAATGGGCTGAAAACTGAATACGCTAGCGCTGTCACACACGACAAAGCTAGGGCTGAAATCTGCAACTGAATGCTCTACCGGATCCAATCTGCAACGGGACAATCTTGCCACACAGAATCCACCCGTCCGCTCCTGGACCTTGGGCTGAAAACTGCAATCGATGGCCCACCTGCTGCAAACTGAAAACGCTGAGCTGATTGGTGAATCTACAGACACGAACCCAACCTGCTACTCTTGCCGACACGCCGGTTACCGCAAATCCAGAAAACACAAGGCTGTTTTGCTGATGTAAAAGTTAAAACGCAGGGCTGATCTGTTGTTGAAGGCTGGAAAATGCAACCTCTAACTGCCGCATAGGAAAACGCTATGGCTGAAAATGAACCATCGCATGATCTGGCCGCAGCAATGCAAAAAACGCTGACCTGTATGAAGCGCTAGGGCTGATGGGTGACGATCCTGCTCCCATGCAAAGGGCTGGCCAAGGTGCCCTGTTGAGAAACGCTAGGGACTGAACTCCAGCCCCTTGCGATCTGGCAAAGAAGGTGGCGCCAGGTGCTCTTTTATGCATCCCAAAGTCTGGGTCAAGCAGTCCAAAGAGGCCACGATCTCACTTTTATTTATTAATAAATTATGCACTAAGTGACACAGCCCACTTATAACATAAGGGGTGGTTCACATGCAAATCTGCTAAAGTCACTAACTATTCAAGAGAGGGTAAATGCTCCTATGATTGGCTTGGGCATGCACGTACTGCGAGAGGCTCACAGAGTGCCAGGCACAGTCCTACCTAATGCTCAACTACGGCGACCATGGCAGAAGCATGTCCACGTACGCAGAGGCATGCGCACGTGACAAAATCGGCTATCGATCGCATCTTGATCCCCTTGAATCCGGTGGCAATTGGTGGTTTCGGCTCATAATCCTACATAAGCATAAACAACTATAGCCAGTAATCGAGTGCTTTGTACTGTTATAAGCAAACTCAATCTGTGGGAGATAGCGTTCCCAATCAGATTGACGTCGGGAGACATGCACTCGTAACATGTCCTCCATAGTTTGATTCGTGTGTTTGGTCTGTCCATCAGTTTCAGAATGGTTCGAGGACGACATGCACAGACGGGTCTCCAATTTCTAGAAGACTGTTTGCCAAAAACTGCCTGTGAATTTTGGATTGTCAATTTCATCGGGCAAACCATATAGTTTGTATAAGTGTTCCACAAAGAGCTAAGCTAACTCATGGCTCTTTACGGTGGAACGTGTAGGGATAAATCGTGCCATTTTCGTGAGTTGATCAACGACGACCCAAATGGCTTTATGTCCACGGTTGGTTCGGGTAATCCAACTACAAAATCCATAGAAATGCTTGTCCATTTGCTATCAGGAATTTGCAAAGGATGTAATAACCCAACGCGTTTTTGTCGTTTAGCTTTGTCAAGCTAATATTGCGCGCACGGGTAATCCAACTACAAAATCCATAGAAATGCTTGTCCATTTGCTATCAGGAATTTGCAAAGGATGTAATAACCCAACGCGTTTTTGTCGTTCAGCTTTGTCGAGCTAATATTGCGCGCATTTTTGCACATACTTTTCGACAAAAGGTGATATGTGCGGCCAATAAAAATACCGGCCAACCAAGGCCAAAGTACGATGTATGCCAGGGTGTCCTGCACATGGTGCATCATGATACTCGAACAAAATTTGCTTGTGGATATCCTCATCAACGGCCACACACACTTTGTCTTGCTTGAAACTTAATCCATTACGAATGGAATAGTTGTCTGTCACCTTTCTCTACACAGCTAGCGCAAAGGCGTCCGGACCGCCATAGCTTTTCGAGCTACGTATTTTCTCTTGGATTCGTTGCCAGATCGCACCAAAGCGACGATCGTGTTGGCAACGCCCTTTGAGAGAAAGAAGTCAATCGAAATTTCAGCAAACGAAAGAGTGTTGACCTCAGGAATTTTACTAAGGGCATCGACTACCATATTGGTGGCACCCTTATGGTAGCGTATCTCGAAGTCAAACTCCTGTATGAGTTCAACCCACCTTGCCTTCTGACCACGAAGGTCGGGCTGACCACAAAAGAATGGTGGTCCGTCCATACCAGGAAGTGGGCTCCAAATAGATAATGGCGCAAAACCTTCAAGGCATAAATGACCGCCAACAGTTCCTTCTCCTGTGTCGAATAATGTGTTTGCACGTCTTCGAGCTTGTGACTTTCAAATGCTACCGGCCGCTCATCGTGGTACATGATTGCGCCAATAGCATTTTCACTGGCATCCGTTTCCACCATAAAGGGTTTGTTCGGATCCACACTTTGCAACATTGGTGCAATAGTAACAAGTCGGTTCAATGTTTGGAAACATTGATCGAGCTCATCGGTCCATTGAATCGATGGACTAACACTACGCTTTTTGCTTTGGACGTCCTTTAACAAACGAGTAAGGGGCTTGGCAATACGAGCATTGTATTTAATAAATTTTTGAAAGAAGCAAGTAAAACCCAAAAAAGATTTTACTTGCCTAATCGTGCGAAGAATGAGACAATCCTGCACAAACAAGTATCTTCTCGGGGTCGATGCGAATGCCCTCAACCGAGACGACATGACCCAGATACAACAATTTCATGCAAGAAAATTCACACTTACTGTGCTTCGCATACAACTTCTCTCGCCTCAAAGCACGTAAGACGAGACGAAGGTGTTGCAGATGCTCCTCTAGTGTTTTGTTGTAAATCAAGATATCGTTGAGAAACCAGCCGACTTTCCCAAATACGGAAGAAAGAGATCATTTATCATTTGTTGGAAAGTGGCAGGAGCGTTGGCTACCCTAAAGGGTAAAACCAAAAACTCGTAATGTCCATACCGTGTACGAAACGTGGTTTTTGGGTCATCAAGCGGATGTATCCGTATCTGATGGTACCTGGAACAGAGATCGATCTTGGTGAAATAGCGAGCACACAAGAGTCAATCCATAAGATCATCCATGGGAGGTAACGGATACTTATTCTTGACGGTGACCTTATTGAGACCTTTGTAATCTACGCAGAAATGCATTCCGGTGTTGTCAGAAAGTGTGAGGTCTAGCTGGGAAGGTGCAGAACCTCTGGCTGTGAGAGTTCGTGATGAGAGTCACAAACACTTTGTGAGAAAGTGTTTGTGGAGAATCACCAACCCTCTTTCTAAGGGTGACAGAAAATCTAAGAGCGTTCGTGACAGCAAAGTCACAAACCCTCTTTCCTATCGTGCTTGGAGTCTGCTTGTTCCCGTAGTTGAGAGTACGATGAGAGGATCACCAAATCACATTCAATTTCACTTAAAAAGACCATTGAAAAACACTAATGTTTCAGCCATGAAACCTCGATGCTCATACAAGCACAATTCTCAATCAAAACCCAAACCTCTTTCATGGTATCATGTAGCCTCGGCCCCAATTACATAGTCGTAGCATCAAACAGTTGAAAGGAACGCTCGAGCTTCCACCTTCACGACGACAATTTTTTGATTTTGCAGAGATTTATGAGCTTCTAAAGTGAAGCCCACACACCATTTTGATAAGGGGAAACCCTAATTCACTCCCTCACTAGCTCAAATAGAAGATTTCAAAGAGGCGGGACTGCAGCACACATAGATTGGGCAACCATGGAAGCTATTACACAGTAGAGAAAAATTGCTGGTTTTTTTTTTGTAAAAAGCCCCCTTCTCACTCTTCCCCATGGCAATATGAGTTGATGTGTCAATTTTTGGGCCATTTTGCCACTTTGGACCAAAACTAGGCCATTTTCAGCTCATTTTTGATGCGAAAAATCCCAAACGGAGTCAGGAAACTCCCTAAATTTGTGGGATCACTCGCATAAGCATAAAAAGCATAGATAAGCATGATTTTTCATCCATATACCATTTTGGGTCACTTTCCATGCAATCCTGCAACGGCGCTGTTAGGGGCACACAGCCCTAACAGGTATTCAATGCAGGAAACATGCAGTTTACAGGAATCAAAAACAGTAAACTGAGTATTCATACACAATACTGCAAAGTAAATAAGCAAAGAGCACCATAAGGAAGAGGAAAAGAGACTGCCATCAGATTATCTTCATCATCATCACCCAATTACAGAGCATAAACAACAGTACGAGATTATGAGGAAGAGAACTGCCTCGTTAGTTATCCCAAAACTGCCTCACGCCATCAGATACCATAAGGTATATTCACAACTACCCAAAATTATAAGTACTAATGTCCACATATCCCTAAGGTTCAAAAGTTAAAGGTCTTAGTTATAGTTCAAAATATAATATCCTGAATACCCTGAATGCCCTGATAGATCAGGCACTAACACTTGTCACACCTGGTGGGCAATGTTTCTCAAACATTGTGAGAACCCATCCCTTGATCTAAAAATTCATCCACCAGCTGATCTTTGAATTCAGTTTGTTGTGAAACTGCTGCTGCAGTTGGAGTTTCCTTGTCAAGTTCTTCAACCTCTGCATCCACCTCAACTGTAACTACCTCCTTAGTACTTTCAGTCTCCTGACAGAGTATCTCATCCACAATCATTTGCACTGGATCATTTAAGTTGTGAATTCCTCCTGCAGCTTCTGTGTCCTTCTCTGCAACATCTTTAGGCTGTTCTGCAGCTGCTGCACCTTTTCCTGTGTCTTCAGTAATATGCTCCTGAACTCCTACTACCACATCAGTTCCTGCAAACACTTCAGAATTTTTATTAACAAACACCTGCTCAGATTGTTGACCTCCTTGTTGCTGCAACTGCATCTTCAGGTCCTCAAACTGCTCTTTCAGGTCAGTATACTGCTGATTCAGTTCAGCATTCTGCTTCTCCATGAACAAGTTTTCCTTCTTCATCTCCTCCTCTGTAAACATCTGATATGGTTTAGTCACCACATCATACATCATGACTTTCATTTTCTCCCAAACTTCCTTTATGTAGTCTCTCATTTCCATCTTCATCTTTATTTTCTCCACATCTGTTGAATTGAGATACCTTCTACAAAGTAGAAAACTCTTCTCTTCTTCAAGTGATTTCAGGTCTTTAGGCCCATTTTCATATTCAAGTACATGTCCAAATTCAGTAAGAGGTTGAGGGTCAGGGTCAGGGTCAGGGTCATGGTCAGGTTCAGGTTTCCCTTCAAGAAGAATGAAGAAAAATTCAAGGTAGGATGTAAACTTTGCAACCATTAGACACTGTCTCTTGAACACATCCAATATCTCTGCATGTAGATGCAACACTCGAAGACCTGATTTAGACTCTGCATGCCAAAACAATTGATTTCCCTGAAAATAATGATTCAGGAAAAACCAAAATTGATGTGCTTCTTCATCAAACTGATCTGATTTAAGGCTTAAAAATAACAGATTGAACTCTCCTTTACGCATAAAAAACACCACCAAGATGGCTTGCTCACATTTCTGCTTGAAAATAGAAAGAAATCCACTTTGTAGCTGTAGAATTGTCCAATCATGGATATCTCCCTGAAACTGAAAACTTTTGACTTTTGCTCCCTGAAAAAATTCCCTTATGTCATCAAGCATGAAGATATAAAACCAATGAGATATGAGAATATCAACATCATCTCCTCTATCAACAACACCACATAGAAATATAGAACCATCTTCAAGAAAATCCACTTCACCATCATCAGGAACTTGCAAAATACTTGCATAATCATCAGCCAAAACCATCTCCTCAGCATCAAAAAAACCATTGACATCAGAAACTTGGTATAAATCATCAAGAATATCATCAATAAACTGAACTTCATTGAAAAAAGATGGACTTCCAATATCCATGACTGAATTTGTAAAAGCACCAACATCATAAAGATCATTGATAACAACATCATCATTCAAGAAACCTTCTGTAACATCAAGATTTGAAGAAGACTCCATATTCTTGATTTGAGTAAGTTGAATATTCAAATTCTCAATTTGATTATCCTTATCCAGAACAACTTGCTTAAGAGCATCATGAACTTCATAACAACAAGAAATATGCAAGTCGGCTTCAGTTTGAACCTGAGAAATCTTCGCCATCAATGATGTCTTGTCTTCTTGAAGTTGAATTATTTTGGAAAGTGATTCATTAGCCGCAACCATACTTGCATGCCTCTCATTCTCTAGCTTTAATGAGAGATTATCGATCATCTTCGCTTGAGAAAGAACAAGACTTTGACATTCAACAAGTTCATGTACATAACTTCTTTACAAATCAGTAATCTGCGGATCAGGGACCTGAATTCTAAAACTTTCCAAATCAAGGACCTTCGGTATCAAAATTGGTAATTCAGGGATCTGAAGGTCAAGATCCTTGTCTTCACAACCTGAATAACTCATATCCACTCCTAGAAATTGGCTTTAAGTCTTCAAAACTCCAAAAAACTCTTCTCCATCAACACAAACACCTTCCGAACTGTCACCTGTCGAATATTCCCTATCAAGATTCATAAAAAACTGATTCATCACATCATCCTCATCAGTAGCACACATTATGTCTTTATCTATCTTCAGCTCTTTCACTGCATTACACTGAAATTTGATGTCTCCCTGAATTTCAACCTCTTCAAGATTGATCTCAAATGTTGGTATATGGGTTTGTATGAGATATTGGTGGCTTCTCTCGCTCACTCCCACTTGTATTCCCTTCTTCTCAATCAATAATTCTTCTTTTGGGCAACTCGCCTTCTCTTTCTGCAAAGAGGAGAGTCTCTTCGATGTGAGGTTTGGGGATAGCTGGCAATCCTCTTGGCTCCTTTGGCTCATGAGTTGCTCTTGGCTTCCTCCTTCTTCTTTCATCATCTTTTGGACTATATCTCCCTTGCATTGAACAAACTCTCCTTCCTGAATCAACTTCTTCTCTTCAATAATCTGAGTATCTACAACTTTGATTCCATATTCAAGAACATCAAAATCAGGTTGAAAAACTTCAGGTGGTGCTGAAAATTCAAATTCAGGCTTTGAAACTTCAGTTTTTAAAACTGCAGGTGCCTGAAAAACTGTTGGTACTTCAACATTGTGCAAACCCTTGAGTCTATTTGGAGTGTGCCCTTTTCTTTTGCCCTTTCCAACATCACCTTCTTGACTTCTTGAGGTTGACTTTGTGCTTGAGCTTCTTTCATTGATTTCGGACTTACACCAAGTGCATTTGGAGAAGTTAAACATGATTGTACTCGATTTTTCCCAACCAAGGGGAACATTGGTGTTGTAACTCCCCACTCATCATCACTTTCGTCTTCCTCCTGAAACTGATCTTCATACTTCTCTGTCAAGCCTTCAACTGCTTCTTGTAACACGTGTATCCTGCGCATACTAGAGCACGACTTTCTTCTTTTTCCTTTACGACCTTCATGCCAATCTTCTGCCTTGTCAAGAAGACTAGAAAAATAATCCAAATCCTCTTGTGCATCACATAGTTCCTCATGATATGATGCATCTCGAAAAGATCTGACAATTTGATACAACTTCTTGCACAGTTTATGCATACAGTATTTGACACATGCATCTTCCTTTTGACAGGGCTTGCAAATGTAAGGGCATTCCTTTGTGTGGTGCTTATACTTTTGACATATTGCACACTTTTTCTTCTTCTTCTTTGCCATTAATCACACATCAAAAGAATGGAGAGCATTTGTACCTCTTTAAACCCTCAAACTGCTTAAACTGCATTGCAAACTGAAATACCTGAAACTGTAGTCTGTAAACTGAAAGACTAAAACTGCATTCTGCAAACTGAAAAATTTAAACTGCATTCTGCAAACTGGAATGCTATAATCTGCAATATGTAAACAGTTGAATTGCAAACTGCAAAATGCAAACTGTAGACTGCACAGAAACTGCCTGCACAGAAACTGTCAAGAACCCCTATAAACACTTGCAACTTGTCAACAATTGTAATTTTGATTTCCCCTGGCAGATTCGGGAAGAAATCCTCCAATAACTTTGATGTATGTTCCTCAGACACTTTCTGCGGGGTTACACAATTCAAGAATTCCCGCAGGTGGTCGAGGTCGACTAACATGTCAAGAACCTCTTGAATTCTTGAGTGCCATATGCTTCAGGCTGAATTCAAACCATTTGCAAGAACCGCTTCAGAGAGAAAGTGGCGGTTAGAGCACGAGAAAGAAACTTGGCATCATAACCGACTCATCGTTTTGCTTTGAGATTACTGTAATTCGCTCCCATGTCGATTAGGACACGCACAGCAGGATCGCCAAATGTTAGGGGCACACAACCCTAACAGGTATTCAATGTAGGAAACATGCAGTTTACAGGAATCAAGAACAGTAAACTGAGTATTCATACACAATAATGCAAAGTAAATAAGCAAAGAGCACCATAAGGAAGAGGAAAAGAGACTGTCATCAGATTATCTTCATCATCATCACCCAATTATAGAGCATAAACAATAGTACGAGATCATGAGGAAGAGAACTGCCTCGTTAGTTATCCCAAAACTGCCTCACGCCATCAGATACCATAAGGCACATTCACAACTACCCAAAATTATAAGTACTAATGTCCACATATCCCTAAGGTTCAAAAGTTAAAGGTCTTAGTTATAGTTCAAAATATAATATCCTGAATACCCTGAATGCCCTGATAGATCAGGCACTAACAGGCACCTGTTAGCTGCTATTTTTGGCAGTTTCTGTCCGCATCAGTCTTTGTAGGCGAGATGAGTGTGCCACCATGAAACACTTGAACTATGTACATTGTCAAACCAAATTAGGCATCTTATCAAGTGAAAAAGTGTCACAAGGCGGGCACCACGTGCCAATAGAAAAGAACAGACTGAACAACTTTAAGCACTTCAAATAACAACTGAATTGAAATGGAGAGAGAGACGACACGCGACACGGAGTGGCGGAATTCCACCCCAGAGAGTATTGGCCCCAAACCTTGGCGCCCCTTTCGGTATTTCTTTATATTGCATCAACACAGTACAAGCCGGTACTCCAGACTCTGCACCTTCGTATTGAAGCATGCCAGAGAATGAGCCCTAGCCTCATATTTAAAGGCCCTTGGCCTGAAAAGCAGTTATAGTAAAAAGCCTTTAAAACTCAAAAGCTTCTGGTCCAAAAAGCAGTTTACATGAAAAACTTTCAAACTCAAAAGCTTATGGTCCAAAAAGCAATGCCAAAAGCTGCCAGCGTAAATCACGGAAATCCGTATAGCCTGCCACGTCATCATGTCAGCGCAATTTTCGGAATTTGTTTGTTGCCTTAGGGTTAGGGCTTCTGGCAGAAATTAGGGTTTGCAGGTTTTAGGGTTAGGGTTTCCAGAATTAGGGTTTCTGCAATTAGGGTTTAGGCAGAAATTAGGGTTTGCAGGTTTTAGGGTTAGGGTTTCCAGAATTAGGGTTTCAGCAGTTAGGGTTTTCAGAATTAGGGTTTCTGCAATTAGGGTTTTCAGAATTAGGGTTTCTGGCAGAAATTAGGGTTTGCAGGTTTTAGGGTTAGGGTTTTCAGAATTAGGGTTTCAGCAGTTAGGGTTTTTGGCAGAAATTAGGGTTAGGGTTTCTGCTCTCGGTCAACCACGTCATCACTCTGTGACACTTCTTCTGTTGCTTGTTCCTTTTAGGGTTTAGGCCCCTCGGCCGGTAGCTCCGTTCTTCAGTAGGTCGACACGTCAGCAGTTTGTTACAAAAAGCACGCTAATGAGCCACATCCAGGGCCACGACTCCCCGGATAGGTATGTACATGATAGCGACCGCAGTAGCCGCTTTAGCATATATCACGATATGTACATTATTGTTTTTCTTTCCATGCATCAAGAAGTGTCAAAAGTGAGGTGAATGTTTTTATTTCACACTATGTACGTGCCACGGCACGACATCCACCCCCTCTGAACCTGCACATCCTCCGGCATGTGCCAACATTTTCCCTGTATAGGTTTAATCTTCATTAAGATGCACAAATATGTGGATGTCATTTTCACCTTCTGCAAAGTTTGGAAAATCATCCTCTGCTTCTTCATCCTCATCTGTATCAATGTCATTAGGTTCTTCATCGTCATCTTGCTGTGAATCAAAAGGATCATTATCATGTCTCCTCTTGAACATCTTGATTCTTTTGCCCGCTATGGGAATTTTAAGCTTTGTTCCATCGAGCTCCCTCAAAGTATATGCAGCATTTCCATGCACATGTTTGACAACATAAGGATCAAACCACCTTTTTGCAAGTTTTCTTTGTGTGGTGTGTTGATTGTCTAGGCTATTGTCGTACATTAGGACCCAATCACCCTCTTCAATAGGCTTTGGTCGAAGCCTATGTCTTTATCAAACCTATCTTTATTCTTTAGTCTTGTATCCTTCAATCGAGCTTTAGCAATGTCTATGTGTTCCTGTCTTCTTTCCAATTGCCTTATGCGCAAAGCAAGTAGATTTTCCCTACTTACACCATCTTCCCAAGGTAGCATGTTCCAAGTAGGAACTACATCCTAAATTGGCATGACTAGCTTCTGACCATACATCAATTCAATAGGCATGTAACCAGTCACTGAGCTATGAGTTGTACGATCAGCCCACAAAGCATATGGTAGCAACCTTGGCCACTCACGCATTCTACCTTTGCATGCCTTAGCCAAAGCTTTGACAATAGGAGGATGTCCTCTTTCACTTTTTCCATTTCCCTCTGGATTATAAGCACAAGTCAGGGCTAGCTTGATACCATCCCTTGCTTCATCTGTATCTAACTCATCTCTATCAGCAACTATCTTTCCCACACAGCCATAGCGGCAAATTACATCTTCAAGCAAAAATTTACAAACAGCTTCTGTAGTTTTTGTCCTCAATGCACGCCCTTCCACTTGGTTTGTCAAGTTTTCTCGTGCAAGTACCAAGTATCTCATTTGCCAAAGTCCTAAAGGTATCGTGACTAGATCAACAACCCATTTATAGTGCATGGCTAATGGGTATGTAGGATGCAATCCATCACGATGACGTACATTGGAATACATTTGGCATGTGACACAAGACTCCACAAAATCCGCTACATCCTTATACATGCCTTTCCACCAATATCTCTCTTTCACTTTGAAAAAAGTAGCCCATACACCTCGATGTCCAGCGTATAGGCTTTCATGAAGCTCTTTGATAACTTTGAGCTGAGTAGGCTTATCACATACTACTCGTAATGGAGTCCCATCTCTTCTTTTAGGATGTTTCCATAAGTAGCAATTCCTCAAGAAGAATCCATATGCTTTCTTTCTGATCCTTTTGAATTCTGATTCACTCCAATCATCTTGCTTTTGTAAAGTACTCAGGTAGCGACCTATGAGCAAGGTAGCGACCTATGAGCAACCATTCATCCTCATAGAACTCCTTTGAAAAGGACTCAAGTGAAGATACAATGCATATATCATCACACTTTGCATGCGAAATTGTGTAGAATTTTGTGCCCACATCTTCTTCCTCATCAATCATATCATCCTCATCTTCATACCTTGCCCTTGAAAGCATATCTGCCATTGCATTATCTTTTCTTGCAATGTGATTCAATTTTGGGTTCAAGGACTTTATATAAGCAATCCACCTAAGCATAGCAATATCAGAGCTTGCAATCATCCCGAGAAGTGGTAAGCAATTAATCTCCACAACTACAGATGCTCCAATGAAGTACTCTTTGTCACACTTTAATGGTGTAACCACCCCCCATAACTCCCTTTTTACCTGTGGATATGCTCTTTGGCGAGAGCTTAGAACCTTGGCCCCAAACCTCACCACATACCTGTGTTTCTCTTCATCGTCTTGTCCTACTGCCCATCCAATTCCCGTTGGACTAGTGTCCACTGTCACAATCACCGGTCTTCCACACTCATAGTCAATCTTCCTCACAGTTGGTGAAGACAGCAACAATTGCTTCAACTTCCTCATAGCTTTTACATGTACATCATTCCATTGAAACCTTTGATTCTTCCTTAGCAATTGATAAAGAGGATGTGCAACATGTGCATAATGTGGAATCCATATGAGATAGAAGACACATGCACCTAGAAACCTTCTCACCTCCGTGATATTTACGCATACTTCCTTCATCCTCTGTATTGCATCCACTTTAGTTGGACAAGGTCGGCGGCCATGAGGATTACAAAGATGTCCCACTATCAAAATTTATTCAACCCCAAACACTGACTTTTGCCCAGATAATGTAAGGTTCACTTCTTCCAGCCTTGTCAAAATTCTATCACAATCACTGATGTGGTTTGCTACATATTTACGGCACCCCCTCGAATCTAGAGCCTCATCTTTTCTAGCTAAGTCGCATCCTTTGATTGGAACGTCATCAAGAAAAGGCATTGTAATTTGAGGTATGAAGTCACGAAGGACTTTGTTCATACCGTTCATCATGTGCGCAACCGAGTTGGTTGCTCCCTGCGGTAAGGTGCACATCCTTACCAAACCCAAGGGTGTTCTCACGGTAGTCAAGTCCCTGCTTTCCATTGCTAGTTGGAACTGATCATACCCTGAGTACAAATCCCCCATAGAATATATTGCCCTTCTTGCAAATGCTTTTGCAAACTCATCTACAATTGGCCCTGTATCCATATTCTTGATTGTGACTTTGTTGACAGGTTGCATGTCTTGAATGAAGCGTAGAGTTCCATTTTTCTTTGGTACTGTGAACCATCTGCTTGAGTAGGGGACACATGAAGGTTCCAATATCCCCATCTTTATCTTTTCATTAAGTAAATCTATAAGCTTTGGCAAGAGTGCTTTTGGCACTGGAATTGGTCGTAGATTCCAAGGCACATGAGATACAGTGAATATTAATCTCTGTCAAGGAGTCATTGCCTCCAACTTTTAACATCTTCAATGACTCTTGCGTAAACTTGTGTCCAATTCTTTTTGGATCTCGGAGACTAGGTTGCAAAGAAGCTTGATCCATCGTTTCCTTGCAATTTGTAGGTGGAGGCAATGCCCCTGGTTTCACCTTCTTTGCTATAGTTTTGTACTTTGTCTCCACTCGCACTTCTAGATCTTTTTGCACATTGAAGAACTCATCTTTAAAAGACTCAATGATTCTATACATGTCCATAGAAGCTACTTTTACGTGGTCATTTCCTTGTTGGAAACTAGAACCTGTTATAGCATTGAGGTCACCCATAGTATCTACAAAACAAACCTCCTCAAAAACACCTGAAATGTACTCGTCTTCATCTAGCAAATTATGGTTTTTGTATTTTCTTTGTACACTATTTACATATTGTTTTTGTCCTTTCTTTAAATCTCCAAGCTTTGTGAAAGATACTGATCCATCCTTTGCTACTAGGGCACCTGTAGAAAAAACTTCATCTCCCTTCGGATCAGGCGAGAACCTTTTTCTTTCTGTACCACTACACTCCTACTTCACAATGGTACTCGGCCAAAACCCCTCATCTCCCTTTGATCTCGAAACTCCTTGCTTGATTTTGGTAGAGAATGGTCCCTTATGCTGTCACGATTTTGCTCATGGTCAACGCAAACTGTCAAGAATTGAACAGCTCGTTTTCCATCTTTGCTTTTGACCCTTGCATAGGCAGATCCATCATCCAATACTTTTGTCTCCATCCGCACTGTGGTGATGTATGGTTGTCCAAGGATTAGAGGATAGCTTGACATCTCTTGAACAAAGAAATTTTGCTCACCTTTCACATCCCCTATGGTTACATTAACGTTTGGACAAGCACCATAGAGATCCCCGGATGAGTTGTTTGCAGTCCTAATCATCCACCCATTGTCAGTATCAATTGGCCACTTTCCCTTCATATAGAGACTCTTGGACATGAGGTTAATCTCTGAACCATGGTCTATCAAGGCCACATAAGGATCCTCAAGATCTTCCACCTTAACCAAGGTTCGTGTTGTAGCCCTTGCCCAATGGTTTCTAGAATAGTGGCTCTTATGAGTTGCTTGGTCTTCATCTTCATCTTCAAATTTAACATGCCTATTTCTGCCGCCCAAAGACTGGTAGTAGCTTACAAAATTCTCATCTTCATCTATTTGTTGTACTTGTATCACATGTGTCTTTGAAGCACTCTCTTTAGCCTCTGATTGGATAGACTCCGTTAAAGCTTGTCGCTTCCTTCTTATGATATCAATGATTCCCTCATGGAACTCTCTTTTTGCAATGCCAAGGACTTCTCTCAATGTAAACTCCACCTTGCTATTTAAGATTCTTTCCTCTAAAACTTTCTTTAAATCTGTGGCAACTTCAATATCTGATTGTAGCTTGTATGATGGGCTTTTTCCCTTGCTCTTTTCTTTATCTTGCTTCTCCTTTGATGCAGCATCTCTCATTGGTACTTCTTGTGATGGAGGCTCCCTTGCCATGGGCTCTTGAGAGGGACTCGGATCCTTTCTCCCTCCACCTCTAGTAGCCCTCTTTGAGGGGCCTTCATCCCCATTTTCTCTCCTGCGTTTTTCTTCAACAAGTGCCTTGTTTCCTCGACAATTTGCAATGTAGGCATGCACTGACAAAGCATCTACAGGTTCATTCCACCCAGTCTCAAGACGGAACAATCTCATGCTTCATGTAACACTTCTTTAGTCAACTTTCCCTTCATAGCTAACTCCATCGCCGATGGCCAGACATCTTCACCATCCTCACTCACGTCTTCAATATATTTTGACCCTTTGAGCATGACTTGACCAGCCTTTAAGCCAAATGCTGTTGCTTTAACCATTGAGATAGCATGATTGGTTTTCATGTCCTCAACTAGCTTTTTCATCCCTCCTTTGCCAAAGTTGGTCGCCAAGGGCTTCACTGTTTCACTAAGATGTATCTTCCCTTCTTTGAAGAAGACAAGATCTTTACCCAAGGCATCTTTGAAGCTTTCACAGTCCCTTCTTGGATGGTCTGGGTTGTCACACCAGATGCACCTATTTACAAATCCCTCTTTGTTTGAAGGTCTTTGACTTGATGACTGTCCAGACGTTTGCCCCTTTTCTTCTAGCCTTGCTAGCTTTAATTTCAGCTCACGTATGCCCTTCACAAGTTCTTCAAGCATAGATCCATCATCCTTAGAAGCTACAATAGAAGGTTTTGGCTGCTTCTCAGTAATAGCAGGAATTGGAGCACCATTGTTCACCACCATCTTGTCTCTTTTGCGTTGTCTTTTTGCCAACAAGGAGACTGCATCTTGTACATCATTCCACCTTGTCTTCAAACCTTGCTCTGCATCTTTGTCTTCCAAGAGAAGCTCTAACTTTTCTTCAATTTCTTTGCCCGCTGCTTGTAGGAAAAGTTCTACCTTCTCCTTATCCAAGGAAGCTTGTTCAATTTGTGATAGTTGAGCATAGTGTCGCTCAAACTCTCTGAGAAGCTCTGTAGCAGAAATCCCTTCTTTAGGCTTTGCAACCCAATCTACGAAAGTTCTTTTGGTCACCCTCTCAGAGTTCTCCATAAAGTAGTCTTCTTTTAGAGCAAGCTTGAATTCCTCCCAATTTCTTCCATGAGCATTTTGAATTGTCCTAATACAGTCTTTGATCTCTGGGACACAAACTAGCTCAAAACTTCGAACCATGTCTTCCTCACACACTCGGTTCAACTCCATTTCCTTCATATAATCTCGTAGATACTTTGTGATGTCCTTGCCATCAAACTGGTCAATTCTCTTCACAATGGACTGTAGTGCTTTTGTGGTTGAAATCTGGCTTCTGTCTGCTGCTTGTTGTTGCTGCATGTACATGGCAAATGCTTGAAACATCTGCATGACTGTAGGATCAAAGTGCATCCCATGTGTCTCTTGATTTTCTTCCATGGCTAACCAAGTGTCTAGACCAATTCACAAACTCCCACCCTAGCAACTTCGCGTCGGGTTCACCAGAAATGTCGGAAAGTGTGAGGTCTAACTGGGAAGGTGCAGAACCTCTGGCTGTGAGAGTTCGTGATGAGAGTCACAAACACTTTGTGAGAAAGTGTTTGTGGAGAATCACCAACCCTCTTTCTAAGGGTGACAGAAAATCTAAGAGCGTTCATGACAACAAAGTCACAAATCCTCTTTCCTATCGTGCTTGGAGTCTGCTTGTTCTCGTAGTCGAGAGTATGATAAGAGGATCACCAAATCACATTCAATTTCACTTAAGAAGACCATTGAAAAACACTAATGTTTCAGCCATGAAACCTCGATGCTCATACAAGCACAATTCTCAATCAAAACCCAAACCTCTTTCATGGTATCATGTAGCCTCGCCCCCAATTATATAGTCGTAGCATCAAACAATTGAAAGGAATGCTCGAGCGTCCACCTTCACGACGACAATTTTTTGATTTTGCAGAGATTTATGAGCTTCTAAAGTGAATCCCACACACCATTTTGATAAGGGGAAACCCTAATTTACTCCCTCACTAGCTCAAATACAAGATTTTAAAGAGGCGGGACTGCAGCACACAGAGATTGGGCAACCATGAAAGCTATTACACAATAGAGAAAAATTGTTGGCTTTTTTTTGTAAAAAGCCCCCTTCTCCCTCTTTCCCACGGCAATATGAGCTGATATGTCAATTTTTGGGCCATTTTGCCACTTTGGACCAAAACTAGGCCATTTTCAGCTTTTTGACCCAAAAAATGTCATTTTTGATGCGAAAAATCCCAAACGGAGTCAGGAAAATCCCTAAATTTGTGGGATCACTCGCATAAACATAAAAAGCATAGATAAGCATGATTTTTTATCCATATACCATTTGGGGTCACTTTCCATGCAATTCTGCAACGGCGCCTGTTAGCTGCTATTTTTGACAGTTTTTGCCCGCATCAGTCTTTGTAGGCGAGATGAGTGTGCCACTATGAAACACTTGGACTATGTACATTGTCAAACCAAATTAAGCATCTTATCAAGTGAAAAAGCACGCAAATGAGCCACATCCAGGGCCACGACTCCCCGGATAGGTATGTACATGATAGCGACCGCAGTAGCCGCTTTAGCATATATCACGATATGTACATTATTGTTTTTCTTTCCATGCATCAACATGTGTCAAAAGTGAGGTGAATGTTTTTATTTCACACTAAGTACGTGCCACGGCACGACAGCGTCGTCCTTTTTAGCGAGAAAAACGGAGCGCCCCACGGAGACTTACTAGGTTCAATAAGACCTTTGGCAAGATATGCTTGAAGCTGCTTAGCTATCTCGTCTTCCTGTTTTGGGCTGAACCTATAAGGTTGCCGAGAGACAGGATGGCTACCGGGCAGAAGCTCTATCTTATGATCGAGATCAAGCCCACGAGACGGTGGAAGCCCATGTGGTAAATACGACAGAAAGACGTTTGCAAATTCAGCCAAAACGGAATCCAAATAACGCTTAACAGTTACATCATGATCAGACAGAGATTCAGAAATTTTAAGTGCAGTATCATCACTTTTTGAAAGATAAAGAATAACAATGTGATAGAAAATTAACAATAGAATTTTTACCCCAACAAACTGCAATTGAACATTGGAATCATGAAACAACGCATTGAATTAATTAGCTGAAAGCAGATTTACATCATAATTAGCGGTCAGGGAAGAAGGAGATTCCTCAACCACATGGTACACACCATCAAGTTCAAAGAAAACTGTATGCGATACATAATGGATAGACAGAGAAGCTGTCTTATCATAAAACCATGGCATTTCTAAAATAACATCTACGTGCTCAAGGCCCTCAAGGCCCACGATGCGGAAGTCCAAGCCTTCGTGGTAACGTTGGATTCGGAGGTTGAGTTGCGGCATAACCTCAGTCCATTGATCGCTCCGACGTTCCGCATAACGGACCAGATAAGGGTCTACGGGTGACGTGTTGAGCTTAAGCGCCTGTACCACACGAGAAGAAATAAAATTATGAGTAGAGCCGTCTGTCGAATAAGACCGTCAGGGCATGGCCATTGATCTCTCTAACGCGGAGAAGATCGTGCGGGCTAATTACATTTTTATTAATGCGACAACCAGGGCAACTACGTGCATTAATGTTAAAAAACTCTAAATCAGAAAAGACAAAGTACCTGGATTGTCGACGACATTTACCGAAGTAGTCGCCGATGCGGAGGTAGACGGCTTCCTCTTTTGCCTCGGACACGCCTTGTCACCGCGGAAGTGGCCGGAAACAATGGTTCTTCTTTTGATCCTCCATGCAAGCTGCCCTTGATTTGCCGTCATGCTTAGAATTTTTGTTGTCATGCTTAGATTTCTTCTGCAGAGGGTCCGATGGTTGACTTGTGGCTGCGAAAGCGTTTGAACACCCCTCCACGACGAGGAGTCTCTCCATCCGGTGGGCCACCTCCAGAAGCCGCCAAGGTATTATCATAGTTCTTGGCAAACTTATAGATGTCTTCTAGCGAAGTGACGGGATTTCGCAATACCTCATTTTGGTAAGCCGACAACAATCCAAATAGATAGAGCATCTGCAATATAACTTGCGGTTTCTCCAAGGCTTTCGTCTTGTGGACGAAGTCCTTGGATTCCTGTGAGTAAGCGTCCAGGGTTTTCTTACCCATCTTCAACTTGAACAGCTTCTTGAAGCACTGGATCTTATCGACTTGCACAAATCGAGCGCAAAAGACTGTCTGGAAGTCTGCCCAAGTCGTTGGCTTAGGTCGTAACCCAGCCCACCACGCATATGCCTTGCCGTGGAGCATGATTTGTATTTTACTAATGTGCTTGGCATCAGTGAATTGATACAAATCAGAGTAGGCCGTCCATTTCGCCAGCCATGAGTCAATGGCGGTCTTCTCACATTCCTTGTTTTCCCCTTTGAAGGGGTTGGGACGAAACTGAAGAGGCAAAGTGCTCATGGTTGCAGGCGAAAACGGGACCTGCGTGGCACGCAACTCCCCGAGTTGCCTCTGCATCTCTGCTAATTGTTGCTACAGTACGACGACGAGAGATGCGTTGGAGGCGGAAGACGGGGGAGAAGAACCCTCGGGACCAAGCCCGTGCGTGTGTGTGGAATCGGGAAAAGAAAGAGGTGCCTCCTCCATGGGTTGATGCGTGCTAGCGGTGCCATTCTCGTGCAGAGAAGCGTCGTGCGATGTCATGGTGCTAAGTCTAAAAGTGAGAGAGGACGCACGGTGACTAGAGAATTTCACGTCCTTGTTTACGATGGAACAGAGGGTTCAGATGTAGCATGCGGAGATAGAGGCGAAGAGTCTCGAGAGAGGAATGGAGCGGTTTAGGAGAGTGCTCGAGATTTGCAGGAGTGACCAAAAATGGGGGCTTTGTTGGCCTTTTATAGGTGTGTGTGTTAATGAGGGGTGAAGCTTACACTTCTTTTCAAAAAAAGGTGGTCAGTAAAAGGAATTGGGCAGTTACGTTAAGGCTTCCCTAAATTTTTAACACTAGTTGGTAACAAGACACTTTTATGGCCTTGGACACTTTTGTGTCCTGTTAAGTGACCAGTTTGCTTGAATAATTTGGAGAGTATGAAAACGAATTTCTATGAGCTGAAAAAACTTGACTTTTTTTTTTGTAATATCAATCTCACCATTAACCTTACTCTTGCACAACATTTTTGAACCTAAATTGTGTGAAAAAACGGGTCCTTTTTTTGTTTTTTTTTTCCAAATTTTTGTAACTATACTGCTCTAAACTTCATGTTTGTGAGGTTTAGATTGCTAGACGATAAGCCTTTGTAGTTCTCAACATGTTTTGACACTTCTAGGGATAACTAACTGTTAAAATTGAAAGTTATGACCAAATTACAAGAATTGCCTAATCCTTTTTTTTGGCCAAAATTAACACTTTTATGATTTTTTGGGTGGATTTCTTGATATTCAAATGCAATTTTGATTGTGTAAGTGTCATGTATAACATAAATCTAATTTTCCTTGAGTTTTGGGGGACCTAATATGCTATATAGCATAGTATATAATGATGGTTGAGTTTTTTAGTCGTTGAAGAATACGAGACATTTTAGTGTAGCAAGTGTAGCTTTCTCAATATTACTAGTTTCTTAGGCAAATTGTGTGTATTTTGTAGGTAGTAACCATATCTAATCATAAACTATAAATTTGACTAGATATTGAGTAGTTTCTATGGGATTCTAGAGGTCATAATGCTAAACCCTGTTTTGTCATATTTGCTGTATTTAGCACTTCATCATTGTCCCAAGGTTCCACTTAGTAAGAGATCCATTATTCTTTTGACATGCTCCATAGCTCCTTTTGGATCCAAAGGCCCAAAGGGAACTAAGAAAACATGTATATAGTATCTGTATTGAGCGTGACTATAGAAACTTTGATGATAGGTCCGTAGAATGGCAAAAATGCTACTTTTTTGTACCTATTTTTTTGTCCCAAAAAAAAATAGTGAAACAAAAGTAACCATATTTTGTGATCCCCAACCCTTTGAA
This sequence comes from Adiantum capillus-veneris, assembly GCF_014529385.1. Taxonomy (NCBI): domain Eukaryota; kingdom Viridiplantae; phylum Streptophyta; class Polypodiopsida; order Polypodiales; family Pteridaceae; genus Adiantum; species Adiantum capillus-veneris. Next base: position 48,441,641 of record NC_140953.1, read on the forward strand.
TTAACGGATAATTTTATCTCATGTCCTACAAAAATCCCTACTCTTATTTATATGCAATCAACCGTAAGAAATGGCTGTTTTGGGCAAAATGCATTGGTCCATTAAATTTGGAGGCTTGTTGTGACCAAGACATGAGAAATTTTACAAATTTATCATTTTTCCCATATGTAGTAGTCTTTGAACTACAAGCTCATGAAAATATTTTTTATAATGAGTGGATCTGTTATGATTTTGGATTTTTTTTTCAAAACCTTGAAAAGACACTTTTATGTCCTATTATGTCACATGCACATCTAACCCTATGTGCATGTGGACAAGCTACTTCATGACAAGGGTTCAGTTAGCTTAGGAAGTATTCTGGCACCTTTGTGAGTCTGTTCGTAGGCTGTACATGTTCGGACACTTAGAGTAGATGCATATCCTCTGGTTGCACACAACATGATCGTCAACATTACCATCAGAATCCATCAAGAGAATTTTGCAGTGCACAGAACCTATTTTCCCTATTTTAGCCATTTTTCACTTATTATTAATAAGTGACTTTGTTGGGAAACTGGGTCGGGCAAATCTTGCAAGTGACTATATAAGAAAAGCTAGCGCTGGCACTTTCTGGCAGAAGAGGCAGCAGAGACCCAGTGTCTGACAGTGCACCTTTTCAGCAAGACCCCCGGCGGAACAACTTAGCGTTTTTTCAGCCATCAAGAAGCCTAGCGTTTTCAGCAACTGCAGATCAGTCCCAGCGTTTTGCAGATTGCAGATCAGCCTGGCGTTAGTAAATTGCAGATCAGCCTCCCTAGCGTTTTTGCAGCAGACAACAGATCAGCCTAGCAACTTGCAGATCACCTAGCGTTTTGCATATTCCGGGCGATAGAACATCCATTTGCATCAACGTTTTCAGTTTTCAGCAGTCAGACTCTGCATCGCAGTCCCCAAACCTCGCAGATCCTCACCGCATGGTCAGATTCAGCGTTTACAGATTTAGCCCGCTATTTGCAGATTTCAACATCTGCATTTCAGGGCATCGTCATCATCGCCGTCCTCATCGACATAGAGTCAGCATTTAGACCATTGTACGAGATTTGTGCAATCAATAGCGTAGACCTCTCTCGCCATAGGGAGTGGGGCCCTTGGAGGAGGGTTTGACAACATTCTGGTGTCGTATTCTTCTCTCTCTATCTCTCAGTCTCAGCACCTTCAGTCACAGTGTTTTTCCACTTTGTTTGTTATCATTTGTACTCTCACTAAAGGAACGGAAGGCTCTCCCTTCCGTAAGTAAAAGGAACCCTTAAGTTACTAGACTAGTGTTAAAGGGGAACCGTCCTTCGAATGTGTGGCCGTCATTAGTCACCGCCCCTGAGTGTCGCCCTAGATTAGAGACGATGCCTGGGCACCCCCCTGCCTTCGAGCTGCTTACGCCGTGTCATGCCCTGTCCTGAACCAACCACCTACTTCCGCCCTGCGCCGCTCCTGCCGCCAGTTGTTCCATTGGTTTCCCTCCAGCTTGCGCGCTGCGCCCTACTGAACCAGCGTAGCGCCTGCGCAGTGGTGCCGCTTGCTCAGTGCAGCTGGTGCAGAATCACCAAACCCCAAGCTTCCAGCGCAGAGAACACCATCGCAACCTATAGGCTGGTTTCCCCATAAACTGCGACCATTACGCTAAAACTATCTGCTCCTCTTTCCAATGACTCCTAAACATACTTCAAAATGAACAAACACTCTCACCATGAGATACTTACGGAGGGTGCTGCCATGTCCTTAGAGTGGCAGCTCCCAAGGACACCCTCAAGCGCACATAGCTTTCGGAGAGGGTAACGAAAAGATACACCTTGCATCCATGTGATTGCCTCCAGCAATCAACATTCCACACATGAGAATTCGTGAAAAGAATTCACCAGACTCTCACGACCGGCTGGCATGTGCCCCCCTTGCCCTCCTCTCTCGCTAGTAGCATCCCATACCACCCTATATGAGAGTTGGGGGAGCCTGTCAGGTTGGGCCATCACAGCCCCATGAGCTCTAGTGGTTTCGTACCCATCGCCATGTTATGCATACGAGCAGGAAGAGGCTTTGATACCAATGTTAGTCCCGCGCTGGATCCATCTTGCATACATGACATGACACAAGCCAAACTGACACCTAGACACACATAGTGAACGGACATCAAGCTCACCTCCGAGCCTGGGAGCCTGCAGCCAAGTGGGCTAGCCTTTGCCACAAGGGGTGTGCAGGTAGAGTTGCCAAGGGCCAAGAGTCCAAGTGTGATGATCACACAAGATGTCTCACAAATGAGACTCAAGTCCTATTTATAGGACTGCATAACCAAAGGACCATGTTCACACTGGCCGGACATAACTGCAAGTGCCCATCTTGATGTCGGAGGACGTAATAGAATAGCCATTCGTCGAGCCAAGGTGCAAGATAGCCTCGCACTCATGTTAGAGGGGCCCTCGTCCAATTGTTCAAGAAGGCTGGCCGATTGCAAAGAGGGTGGCGGCAATTGGGTTTGAACTATGTCAATCAGTGCGAAGTGCGGATACCTACCACTTGGGTAACCGTGACTTGATGACAATAGTGACCAACTTATCACACAAAACCCTATGTGAAAGTGCTTGGGTGGCCAAACACAATGAGGAGGGGGCTGGTGTCCAGTGTGACACAGGCCTACCTCATGAGTTCTTTACAATGTGTGTGTGCCCAAACAATGTGAAGCTTCGTGTGGGCGTTCTAAAACAAATGAAGCACATATGAGGCAGTAGGTCTCTATAAAAATGAAAAATCTTTCCATATATAAAATTGCAAAAGTGAAGGGTAATTCTGTAGGAAATGAGAAGCCTCTATTTCAGAAAAATGACAAATCTTTCCAAATATAAAAAACGCAATAGTGAAGGGTAATTCTATAGGAAATGAGAAGCCTCATGTCAATTGAAAGTCAAAAGAATTGTAGTCTCTGTATAAGGACATTGGCTTACCTTTCCCTTGATGTTTCTTTGCACTATGTTACATGTATGTATTGAATTCAATTTTTTGGAAGCCGTAGCAGACATACATACTACTGACCATTAGATTTGATGTCAGTAAGGTCATTATTGTATGAGGCTTTAAACAGAGGTTTTTCACATACTAAAGAAAACAACGTTGTTGTCATCTCCCCCTTTATGGAAAGGTTTTTAAGTAATGCGAGGCTGAAAGCCCTTTTTGTTTGAGAGAGAGAGAGAGAGAGATTTTGCTTTGTAGGTTACAAAAGCAACTGAGACAATCGAAGAGCGGATTGATGAAGTCTTGGATGTGATTGAGGGTGAGAAGAAGGTGGTCATCACAAGCTACAAGCTGGTAGACAATGAGAGTGAGGTTGCATTGAAAAGTACCACAATTGCAGCAGATGACAACAAAACAGTTGTAACAGTAGAAAAATCGATTGTGAATGAGAGTGACTTAGAACACCAATAAAAACTGAGGGGTTTTTTTTTTTGGAATTCCTCCAGACACAACTTAGGGTCATTTTCCACATTCTTTGTAATATCATGAAGAGCAGCTTGATTTTTTTGAACTTTGCAGCATTGGAAGCGATAGAATGAGCGAGAGAATCTCTCTCTTCCAAGGGATATCGTGATGTACTTTCGTTTCTCTTCCTAATATATTTTCACGGTCTATTTACCCCCCAAAAAAATGTGGGTGTTATTGTTTTTGTATAAACAAAATAATCATTTTGAGCAAGTTTTCAGCTCCAGGGACCTGGAGAATCATTGATGGGCTTTTCAAGACATGTGGGAGCATGCAGATGTGACATTACATTCTCATGTGCATGCGGGCCGGGCCTTGGAAAATTCCAAGGGATTATGTGCTAATTGAATTTTGTTTGTCACTTTGTAAGAACCAGCTGTTAAGGTTTTTGTTTTAATGCCAGTGTCTGTCTGAAAATTTAGCTACCTGGCAATTTCTGAAGAATTTTGATGTCAAGCTTCTGCATTAGTATCAGCGCTTGAAAAAAGCCTGGGTTTAGTGTAATCCCACCTAGTAATATTGAAATTTTCAGGGACATTTAGTAGAAAAGTTTTCAAATATAGTTAATTTACCTTTAAAATTTTCTTTGTGTAGGTAATCATATTTTTATTCCAGGGGCGAATAGTTTACAACATCGTGAGTCGTCAATATGATTGTTCTATAATATTTCCTCTTTCTGTACAAACATGGGTTTTTTTAATAAAAATTTTACATCTTTAAACATGGACTGCAGCTGCCTCAGTCATTTTAGAGGCAGTAGTCAGTTTGGGTTAAGATCAGTTATTTCAGCTCCTCAAGAGCATGACCAATTGCAGCCGTTTGCAGTGCAGAAAGTTGAGCTGGAAACACAATGTCAAAGTGCAATATTTCTCTTTCTGTCTTTTGCAGCTCAAGCATCTCATAAACATGCACTTCCTTCGTTGCTGAGATTTCTCCTCAAATGCACACATCGGCATGCCCTCATTTTTTACAATTACCTCCCAGCCAGGGTGCAGCACATCTACGCACGGCACTATGAGAATCTGAAGTGTCCACATGAGCTGTGTAACCAGTGAGGGTGTCTACAAGATCAACTCTTGCCACCATCATCAAGTCATCACCGTGCCTCTTGTATGTTTTGTGCAGTTTTTCCTCTATCAAGAACACCCACAGTGATGTTTGGAGTACTTTGCACTTCTTGAGATTAACCATGTAATCACCCGCTTGAATGTGTCTCATTTGTTGAAATCTTGACCTTTGGTAGTACTCCATTATAGAGCTCCTCAAGAGAGCAGGAGAAGGTGCGCTCAATGGGAGGTGCTTTGCGGGTGGTCCCAGGTTTTGTTGTCACTTCCAAAGCTGACTCAAAAACTTTCTCAAGAGTGACTTGCAGACTCCCGGTCTCCTTTGCATTGACATCCAGTGGGCTTGAAAGTTTGAAAACTTCGTGGAAGAGGTCCCTTGTCTCTTTAAAGTCTGCATTTAAACTCACTTCCCTCAGTTCATTATACACTTTCCTTCTCTCAGGATCACTTCACACCTGAGTGAGCACATGAAGATATCAAAACATAAGCTCTCTCTCTCTCTCTCTCTCTCTCTCTCTCTCTCATACTGGAGTATTGCATCTTGAGTCAAGACTTGTCAGATAGGTCTTTGAGGGCTCTTTGGATTGTTCCTATGACGTCAAAATCTCGCCCCCCCCCCCCCCCCCCCCCCCCCTCCCAAACAAAAAAAAAAGGAAAGCCCCAGTCAGACTCTGAAGATATCTTTGGAGGTGGTAATATGTATATACCTTCTTAAGTTCAGAATAGTCTGAACTCACAAATATAAGAGGGGATAAAACACTCACAAAACTACAAAAGCAAAGAACACAAGAAAAAAAAAGAATTATATCACTTTATTGTGCTACTAAACAAAAACCATTATTTACTTACAAACCTTTTTAGAAAAGGTAGAAGCAAAATAAGTTGGAAGTATTTTACTTGGCTAAAACTTGAAATGAGTACTAAACTGTAAACCAAGAAGGATAAAACATTTCAAAGACTTAATCTTGGAGATCAGGCTGAACAAATTCTTTGTCCTAATGTAAGCTAAATACTAGAAATGAATACTACTAGAAACCTACGAAGAAGAGACTGATGAAAATAACCAAACAAGTAGAAATATCCAAACTTGACAATATGTGACCTCAATTTCGTTGCTTGTCTAAAAAGGACGAATAAGATTATCACCTTTATCATGCATAGCTTGGACAACAGTTGTGTCGTCAATGCCCAAGAGTAGGTGCATGTTTGTATAGAGGTCATTCATAATTTGACCGTACTCTATAAAACTGATGAGCTGAGTTTCTACTACCCTCTGGAGGTGATGGGCATACTTAGCCATGATAAGCATTTGTCAAGCTAGAACAAAAATACTAGAAGCGCTAGAGATCAAACATCAAAATAACGTGTTACTAAGTCGAACAATAAGTGGGCTTTTAAGCTCCCCACTTTTATTGAATTTAGTACTTATTATCTCGAACATCCAAAGGAAGAGACATTGAAAATAAACTTATACGATGCAAAAATGAACTAACGTTTTTCATGATTCTTTTGAATGAGTTTACTTTCTCAACGAGTAAAGAAATAAGACGACACGACTTAACAACAAAAGTAGATTTACTAGAACAAAGACGAGAAAATCTAAATAGATGAGAGCTTATGACACTGTATTTAGCTAAAAGAGAAATGTTTGAAGAAGTGTGAGGCATATTGATGATATTTAGATTGGCATATTCCGATTCAAGGTGTATATTATAGATATCTACTTCCAATCCCAAGAGAGTTTGAAAAATCTTAAGGTCTAAAAAGACAACAATCACTATTTGTGGTACAATTAAGTTCGCAAAACTCCTTACGATAAATTCCTCCACCTACAGAACTCGAATTCAAGTAGATAAAATCTTGAGAAAAAGGAACGTCGAGAACAAAAAGATCATCTACAAAGCGTCTTACATTGCATAACTTGTGGAAAAAAATTGGCCAAGTGTTAGCAAGGACAAGAGGCTCCATAAAAGGTAGAAATTAGCAAGAAAAATAGCACAATTGGTGTCCATAGGGGTAAGCCATTTGGAAACCTTTGTCAAAGAGGTGTTACAAGAAGCATCTATAAATCTAGGTTTTATAGGATTTTGTGGAACTTCCAAACTGTATACAAAAAAGGTCATTTAGACTGGCACGTGAAACCAAAAGACTTACAAAAGTGTTAATGTTTCAAGATAACCTCTTGCATGGAAAGATTACAACCATTGTAAGTTTGAGAGTTTACTTCAACTAAAAGGCATTCTAAATAGAACTTTTTGCACGTAACAACAAAGTTGTTAGAGCACTTATTTACGAGATAGATTGCAAAATCACGATGATATTTCCTAAGAGCATAACGATCACAAGAAGATAAGCTATTCCCTCCTAAAGAAACATTCCTAGAGCAAGATGATAATTTCAAAGAAGCTTTCTTGAGGACTACAGACTTCCCATGCAGAAAGACGCCTTGAACTCTAAAAGACTCCTCAAACTTTACTAGGGAACTAGAAATTGCTTTTTCTATGGCTTTGAGAAACTTGAGAGGTATGAACAATACTTAAAGGACGATTTACCATAAGATGTTTTTTTGTTAAACGCCTCAAATGATTGAGAGCTTTAATGAAAGAACTTGTGTAATGAGTATTAACTAAGACATTCTTGAAAGAATCCCAACGAATAGGACCATCATAAAAAACATGCAGATTCTTCAAATTAAACTTAGCTAAAAAACTTAAAATCTTTCTTGATACAGATTATGAGTACTTCTAACTATTGAAAAGAAACAACGGTCCAAAAGACGTAATTGAGAGCCATCAATATTGCTGGTTGAAGTTGAAGAAGAAGTAAGAGTGTTTCATTTCTATAGTAAGGTCAATGTTTCAGATCAACACCCGCCTTAAGGCTAAAGATCCCAAGGCTAGATTGGTGCTAACCACACCCGTCACTTGTATAGCAGGGATGCTACCAAGCAGTGAGGTTCTTAAATAAATCTGCTTGGTACACTCAAAAGATCATTGACAATAGCGTGCAATTGACGCGTGCTTGTGATCCCTTGGTACACTCAAAAGATCATTGACAATAGCGTGCAATCGACGCGTGCATGTGATCCCTTGCTAGAATCACTAAACCTCTCCTCTCACAAGAGATATTTCATGAAATCGCACAAGAAACCTTTGATCCAAAGGACCCAAATTAACATGCTATTTTTATATTTTAACACTAGTCCTGTAATTGGATACTCAAGTGTCTTGAGACATTAAAGTGTCCTGTGTTCCTACCAAGTTTTGGTAATTTATTAGTCAAGCTAGAAAGAAGTTTTCTACACCTTGCCTCTATCATAGGTTGGTTATGAGGGAAAGAAAACAATGGATTTTTCTCCATGTCAATATACAAGCCCTATGAAAAGAATTGTGGTAAGTTCTAAGACATAAATTTTAGTAAAATTTTAAGCAATTTGCCAAAAAAATCATAAAATTTTAATATCTTTTTGTAGTGATGACCTTTTCTATGTTTGTAAAAGCCAAGTGTTGGTACTTAGAATTACAAACATTGGAATGACCTTCAAGGAATAGTTTCCAAGTCATTTGCAAGGTATAGACATAATTTCATACTTGAGTACGTGCTGGCTAAGAGTATATTTTGGCCTTTCAAAGGTCCTCTCATGGAATTGGGGCTATTCTAGTGCAACTTGACAACTACAAATGACTTTATGTGTTGAAACCAAGAAAGCAAGAAATTTTTTGTCTCCCCAACTTAGTTAAGTCTCGTTGCTTGAACCCTATCTTGAATTTTTTACCGTGCAAAAACTCTTAAAAATCTTGAGTCCTCTACAATAACATTGAAATGAAGGTTTTAGGTGGCCCAATTGTGTCCATACCATGTACTTTAACACATTTAGTTAATCTACATGGAAAGTTTGAAGTTATTTGAGGTTTTAATTGCTTGTGTCTTAAGAATTAAAATATCAAAGTTTTTGCATATGTAGTTTTGAATATTTGAAATGATCCAATAATTGTTGCTTACCAAAGCACTTCTACTTGCCATCTTAAATCCTCAATGGAGAGGGTAAGCAATGTATCGCTTTCTAAACCTCACAAATACATCAAAAACATGTTTATCTTTATATACAACGATATGCTTGAAATGGCCATATTAAACAAGTAGAACTTTCCATTATTTGATATACTCTCAAGTAAATTTTTTTGCACATGAAACTTGCAATTATCTATAGCAATTATGAAAAATTTATGTACAATTTCCTACAAGGTCTCTTCATTTTTCTTGAGCACATAAATTTGATGTCTTCAAAGCATCAATCACATTTTTATGGGGGTACGCTTGATGAGTATATTTCTTGATCATGATAGCTTCTAAAATACAAGATTATATTTTTGAAAGACCCTCTAACTAAGATATTTAAACATATCAAGAGGATTTTATTAAATACATTGTTTGAGAAAGTGGCATCTAAATTTGTAAAAAAAGGACACTTAAGTGTCTTGTTTTCGTACCAAACTAGTGTTAAGAGTTTAAAGAAAAACAATTATGAATTAAAAACATGCATGGTAGAAAGTTGTATTTTAATACTTTATCACAAAAAACCACACAAATAAAAAATATAAAACAACAAATAAATAAACCAAGACACATTAGAACATAAAAGATAAACATCACTCACATAACAGAAAAAAACCAAAATAAAAAACTCTACACAATCGATCATAATAAAACCAATATTCCAAAAAGACTCGTTATTTATAAAAGACTTTATTTAACATGAGAAATAAAAATAATACACACACATAAACTCTCATCGACATATGAATATAAGATGTGTAGCTATTGGGATATGCACACCCTCCCAATATATCTCCATGAAGCTCAACAACCGGTCACTACTACTCCGACTAAAATCAAACAAATTTGTATGTCCGCTAGATGACTGAAAAATTATACCTTCATAAGTTCACAATAGTCTGGACTCACGAATTATAAAAGGGAACAAAACACTCACAAAACTACAAAAGCAAGGGACACAAGAAAAAAAAGAAAAAACTAAATCACTTTATTTGCTACTAAAAAAAACTAGATAAAACAAATTATTATCCTATCTGCCAAGTGGATGCTATAAGCTTCCAGATTGTATCAAGTCATTCTTAGTTAGAGCTCCCAGATGATTAGTTTTTGACCAAAGAAAGATTGGCTAAGGTATAAAAGCCAATTTTGTGAAGTTATTATTAAGTTTTTGGATAAGAAATACAAAGCGTGAGCTAACGGCACTCACATCTCTCCTTCTCATGCTTCTACTCCCTTGTCGATTATCACATTGCATTGCCATCTGTTGCGTTGTAACCACACGTAAGAGCTCTATGCATTGACGTAATTATATCATGAAAAATTGTAGCTTCTGGTGTCACCAACTTGCGGTCTAATTTCACTCACTAAAAATGTTTTGAAAAAAGGCATAAGCAAAATAAGTCGCTTGGCTAAAGCCTTAAGTAAGTACTCAACTTAAAACTAAAAAGGATAAGACATCTCAAAGACTTAATCCTAGAAATAAGACTCCACACAAAAACTTTTGAAGGAAAAAATTCTTAAGTCCTAATGTAAGCTAATTACTAGAAATGAATACTACTACAAACCTACGAAGAAGAGGTTAAAAATAACCAAACAAGTACAAAGATCCAAACTTGACAATACATGACCTCAACTTCCCTGCTTGTCCAAACAGGAAGAATAAGATTATCACCTTTATCATGCATAGCTTGGACAACACCTATGACTTCCCTACTTACGTCATCAATGCCGAAGAGTAGGTGCAGGTTTGTATAGAGGTCATTCATGCCTTGAACGTAGTCTGTAAAACCAACGAGCTGAATTTCTATCACCCTTTGGAGGTAATGGGCATACTCAACCATGATAAAGGATAGCAATTGTCAAGCTTGGGCAAAAATACTAGAAGCGCTAGAGATCAAACATCAAAATAGGGTGTTACTAAGTCAAACAATAAGTGGGCTTTTAAGCTCCCCACTTTTATTGATTTTAGTCATGATTATCTTGAACATTCAGAAGAATCATTGAAAAGAAACTTTCTATGATGCAAAAATGAACAAATTTAATGATTCTTTTGAATTAGTATCCTTTCTCAACCTGTAAGGAAATAAGATAACATGACTTAACAACAAAAGTAGATTTATTAGAACAAAGACAAGAAAATTTAAATAGTTGAGAGCAAATGACACCATATTTAGCTAAAAATAAAATGTTCAAAGAAATGTGAGCTATAATCATGATATTTAGATTGGCATATTCCGGTTGAAGGTGTTTATCATAGATATCTATCTCCAATACCAAGGGAGTTTGAAAAATCTTAAGACACAACAATCACTATTTGTGGTACATTTAAGTTCACAAAACTCCTTAGGATAAATTCCTCCACCTACAAAACTAGAATTCAAGAAGATAAAATCTTGAAAAGGAAAAACTTTGAGAAAAAAAAAGATCATCTACAAAGCGTCTTACATGGCATAACTTGTGTAAAAAAATTGGCCAAGTGTTAGGACAAAACGCTCAATAAAATCAAACTCATAAGTAAAAAGATAAAACTTAGCATAAAAAAAGCACAATTGGTGCTCTTAGAAATAACAATTGTTTGCCTGAAAAAAGAGTCATCAACGGTTATATATAAATTATCCAAAAGAAAATTTAAGCAAGATATGATGTCAATATCATCTACAATCTTGGTGAATATCTTTCTTCCTTTGTCTACGTTTACATTCTTACTTTTTAACCATAAGAATTCAAAGTTCAAAGTTGAATTTTTCTACTAGCAATGCCTTATACCTATCCTTCTCAAACTTGTATACAAAACTTTTGAAATAATAGTAGACTTGACTCTAAATTTAAGGTCCTCTAAATTTAGCTTCGTATATAGTGTTGTAAAAAGTTTGGAGACATAAAGGGGAAGATTTCTCCTTAATGCTTCTTGAAGAATTCAAAAACTTTATAACAGGAATCACATCAGTGAATCATTTAATATCCAACTTGAATCAGTGGGTACATCTGCTTCCTTTAGCAGATTTTTTCAAAGTTCATTTATGCTAAGTAAAATAGCCTTGAAACAATAACTAAGCCATTTTCAAACCTCTGTCAGAGAGGTGTTACAAGAAGCAGATAAATCTAGATTTTATAGGATTTTTGTGGAACTTCCAAACGTGATACAAAAAAGGTAATTTAGGCTGGCACTTGAAACCAAAAGACTTACAAAAGTCTTGATGTTTCAAGATAAGCTCTTGCATTGAAAGATCACAACCATTGTAAGTTTGAGATTTTACTTCTCCTAACAAGCATTCTAAAAAGAACTTCTTGCACGTCGACAACGAAGTTATTAGAGCACTTATCTACGTAAGACATTACAAAATCACGATGAAATTCTGTAAGAGCATAATGATGAGAAGAATATAAGCTATTCCTTACTAAAGAAGCGTTCCTAGAGCAAGATGATAATTTCAAAGAAGATTTCTTGAGGACTATAAACTTAGCATGTATACATATCGCGCGCATGTGTGTGTGTCTATGCGCGCGCGTGCACGTGTGTGTGTGTGCATGCTTGCTTAATTTAAAGTATGTTAGCTTTGTTGGCAAGAATGGATGTTTGCTGCGTTGTTGCAAAGTATGAGGGTATCGTGATCAATTGCCTAGGACGATAGGAGGCCACACTGCACCACCAGAGTTTGCTTGGTTCCATGCCAAAGTTGTGTGTGTGTGTGCGCACGTGCACGCGTGTGTGTAGAGTGCTACTGCTGAGCGTTTCAAGAAATTGAATGCTTCATGCGCATGATAAGCTTGCTAATATGACAAGCTGCATGTGATGAGGGATTCAAGGCAAGCTCAAAACCAATCATGCGTGCAATATTCCACTTCGAGTGCTTTTTGAAAGCTTAAAAACTATCAGTGAGTATGATATGGCCATCTACTAAGACTTAAATGCTTCCAAATGGTCTCCAAGCTGTAAAATTTACAATTTTTAGAGTAGGACAAGTTATCTTTTTGACTTTCAAGTACACCATGCTGCTTATGGATATTTATTATACTTAGGTGGTGCATGTGCCAATGTGTAGAGTGGCTTATTATTTCCCTAAATTGGAAATCTTTTACAAAATATAGGAGGTTTAGATCGCAATTTCGATCAAGGGAAATTATATAACTCCCTAAAGGGATTCCACCATTGAAAGCGATTTTTTATGATGCTGCAAGTACGGCCTATTAGCTACTTAGCCAGAAGCAAAAGTTACAATAGCCAATGAAAGGGAAACAAGCACGAAGTCCTACGAACAAAAACTGACCATAGCGGCCTGTAAGCTCAACCAAATTGGACGAGACTTGAACCGTAGCATGCCTCTATATAATAGAAAACTTCTATATCACCAGATGACCATTCGACAGGGGTCGAGGGGGGTCCCAAGTAGAAAATCTAGGTTTTTGCCAGATGCCAGAATTGGATTCTGACTCCACAGACAGCTTATAGACTGGGTCTATGCACAATGTACATGGATGGTTTCATGAAAACAGTTGAGGTAAGCTATCAAAAAGCAGAAGACAGTTGGAAGGCTACAAAGCGTCAAATTTGACATATGAAGTCAATTGATTCCAAATGGGCCAAAACTGGATGGGTAACTTTAGGACTATGTAGCAGACAAGTCCATAGTTTCAAAAGTGACTAATCAACTCCACATGCCATCTAGTCACAAAAATCGGTGATTTCAGAGTCAACAAGGATCCTCACCAAGAGATTCATGAAAAGATTGTCATTAGTGTGTGTCTATATGTGGGTGTGGGACGTATGTGTTATCATTGTGACATAATCGTGTGTGTGTGCGCCTTTATATAGATGTGTATATATGTACAAATATATATTTATAAATGTTACATGTATATACATATGTGTTTCCGTTGTTTTCATTTACATATATATTAAATGAAAATACATAACTACTTCATTTCAAAATTCTCTAGATGTTCTTCATTTTTCCCAGTAGGATTTAAAGCTAACAGAAGGAAGAGCGTGTTTGGGAATCAACACGCAGAAGAGGATCCTCTGCAGTTGTTAAAAGGTTCAATGAAGAGAAATGTTGACTTCACCAAGCCTATGAATATTACTGGTATGGGGGCAGAGGACCTTGCAATGAGCTCAACTGTGGATGCTGAAGAGGCAGACTCAGAATCTTTTGCAATTCAGGAGGACACTGTACCCCCCAAGGTTCATCTGCTTACCTCACAAAAGAGGGACGTGGATTTTTCAATTGTTGCCTGTGCGCCACCTAGCAAAAGTATGGTAAATGAGCAAAGGAAAAAGAGGTAGCTATTTTACCCGTTATTTTAGAAGACCCTATAGTCATCGATGAAAGACTTTTAAACTTTGCAGTATCTTCAAAAGCTATTGATAAATTTCACAAGGTATCATGTATCTTTAATGTCCACCTATTCTAACTCAGCACAATGATTTCTTAAAGCCTAAAAGAGAGAAGTTTGAGCTAGAGGCTCAAAAGGGGAGGGCCATCCTTGATGACATGGTGGTGGTCCATTTAAAAGGTTGTGATACCAAACAAAAAGTACCATCAATTGCCACTCTCATACAAACCATTATGGTGTCCCATGCACAAAAAGAGTGCAAGCTAGTCCAAGAAGCCTTTGGCTTTGTTCTATATCTGAATTTCCTATTTGCTAATTTCATGAAGAAGCGCAAGGAAATTATGGAGAAACAGGATTTACAACCGGATGAACGAGAGGATGAGGAGAAGGAACACAATGAAGTGATCGAGATTGAGGAGATTATTAATCTTGAGACACAAGCAGAGGAGGTTAAACGAAGTAAAATGTTGTCGATAAAAACATAAAGAATCAAGCTACCTTGAGATTATTTGAATTCAATGAGAGACAAACTGAATTGATGCTCCCTAGTGTGCCAAATTTTGAAATTGTCAAAATGACATAGATTTTCCTCCATGACATTCTGACTATTTCTGCCTAAAGAAATACTTTGCACTAACCAGTATCTCAAAATTCCACGAGGAGAGGAGTGGATTTGTTCTGAGGACAATAGTGACGACGGCGAGGCAATGGAAACCTCCAATAACCCAATGGAGTGCCTCAAAATCTTCTTTCAATAGATAGAAATGTATAAAGAGACACTCCTTGATGAGGCCAGCTTTCAATCAATAAAAAATAATATAAGGCCCTCAACCAACAATCAAGAATTGGTATAAGCGTCCAACCCAGGGGTCGAGTAGGTTGGTGAACCTATGAAATGATGAACTTTGGATGCAAAATAAGAGCTTCATGGTAAGTCCAAGTCCCTCCCTCTGTGTGTGTGTGTGTGTGTGTGTGTGTGTGTGTGTGTGTGACTCTTCTTTGTGTTTGCAGTCTTCGATTACCGAAAAGGATGACTTTCTCAGCCGTTAGACTAGAGAGTATAATGGAAGGGATGCAACCCGAGCACAATATCTTGATAAACTTTGCGAGACATCCATCTTAATCTCTCACAATAGAATATCGCAAAAGGGAACTACCACAACGTTTGCCTTGAAGAAACTCTCGCGCTTCCTAGGTGGACCAACATTGCCACAGAATGTAGATAAAATTATTCTCGTCAACAAAGTTTTTGCGAGAGAGTGTTTCGGATATAGTCATGGGTATACAGGCGATCGTGCAACATATTACTACACATATACAACAATGGCGCTTTCATTAGGGGAATAAAATCCTAATGAAACTTTGAGTATGGCAAACACTTAATGGTCCAATACAAGGGGAATGTATCATGATCCTCAATAAGTTGAAGCACAACTTATGACTCATATATGTTGTGTTCAACACAATATCGTTTGTGTAATGTTCAAACTTGTATATATTGTGTTACACACTCTAAGTCTCTTGCTCCCCCTATGGTTCACATATTTCATTGTCTCCCTCACTTTTTTTTATCTTCATGAGTATTGGAGTTATTGATGCCTCTAATTGTTTCAAATTTTTTTGTTTTGTAAATGCCTGATACCTGTGCTATTGTTTTTTTTTTTCGACACACCATAGGGCCCACAGGGGGAGGTGCTTATCCCTTCCAAATATTAGCCATGTTACATGGTCAGGCAAGGGCCGCGTACCATCGGGCAAGAGCCACGCGTAGGCATCACCATGGCCACCTAATTGATGCACCACATGCTGGGAACGACGGAGAGAACTCGTAGCAACCAGCTAGGAACCTCCTCCTCGGGTGACCCACCCCACGAGGAGGATGCACTCGAGTGTCCAAGGGCAAGAGCCCTAGCAACGTGAACACCAGGTGAGCACAAGGTGTCCCTCTAGAGTGTGACCCAACGGAGGATTTGAACCCACAACCCATAGGTTGAGAGGCCAAAGCCTTACAGTTAGACCAACTCTTTGGGGACTACCTGTGCTATTGTTGAAGAGGCTACTATTTACTTTTTTGCATGCAGTGAAAGATTCTGTGATAGAACGATTGAAATAGCTCTTTCAAACTGTTTGCCTTGTCTCAAGAGCCACCATCCTGTGTCTATTTGAAGTAATGTTTGAAGTAAGCATTCATCGCTATGTAATGAGACTTTTCAAGCCCTAGATATTCCATATACCTGGGTTTTTGTACTTCTGAATAAAGTATGATAAATGATTGAAAATGATGTGCTACAAATTAAGCAAATTTGTTAAGCAAAGAAAACGCTGATATAGTTCTTTCTAATTTCAAGAATGCTTAAAGAATACAATATAATGAGTAATGTGAGTGCCAATCCATGCTATCTTGAATGATCTTTTAGTAGTTGAAGATTCTCCTTAAACTTGCACATCTATGGAAAACCACACATTAACCTTGGCGTTATGAGTAGCTCTCGCTCTTAGTCCTTCACTACCATATGTAGTTTTTTTCCATTATAGATGTGAAGATATTGTTGTACTCATCATAAGTTATAGTTGTTCTTTGGGCTTTGTAAGCACCTTGAATATGAAAGGGACATCTGAAGAAGTCGTATGCGTGGTTGATCTGGTCTCTCTTTCCAGAGACTTGTTGTTGCTGTTGGTAATAGCTTAGAGTTTATCCCCTTCTTCACAAATATGGAGGAGATAGACTGTTGAATAGCTGAATACCCTCTCTTGATCATGCTAAGGGAGTCAAGTGTGCCCTGTATTTCCAAAGAAGTCGTTGTATGCGTGGTTGATATGGTCTCTCTTTCCAGACACTTGTTGCTGTTGGTAATAGCTTAGAGTTTATCCCCTTCTCCATAGATATGGAGGCAACAGACTGTTGAATAGCTAAATATCCTCTTCTGCTCACACCAAGGGAGTGAAGTGTGCCATGTATTTCAATGGCAGACACTGCATTCTTTGAAATAAAATGGTCCACCACATCCCGCTAGAAAACCTTCAACTTTTTGTCATAAATTATATATTTTGCAAGACTACTGCTTATCAAGGGTTGCAATTGCTTTTCTACATTGGCCGTGGGATCAATGTTTTTTTTGTCTGGATAGATAGCATTTCTACAAAGGAAGCAATACACACATAAGAAACCAACTATATTAATCGAAATAGTTTAGAGCTTGTAGTATTTTCTTAAGAACACCAAATCCAACCTTCAAGGTTTCAAGATTCCGCAGTTTCTTCTTTCGCACATGAGCACCCAAGCTCGTACCTTTCTTTTATAAGGTCCGCACCTTTTCTGGCAGGACTTATAATTCCTATGTGTGCTACAATATGGTTTTTTGATTATTACAATGCAAATGAAAAAGTTGTAGAATCTCATTTGCTTGAGCATGAACCATGCATTTGTGGATTTCATCTTGGCCAGATAGAGCTTTGCAATAGCCAAGCAAGCCACTCTCCCCATTACCAGCAAAGATTAAGAAACCATTAAGATTTGCAAATGCAGGAGAGACATTAGTCATAGGATTCAAAGGATAGAGCAAACTATGTGTCCAATTGCCTACATATTTTGCTCCCTTTTGCTTTGAGCTTTCTTTCTTTGCTAGTGTCGCTTCTTTGTTAGCTTTGCTTCGCTTTACATAATGGCTCATATTGAGGATCCACATCAATGTGTAAATGATATTTATGACGTTTGACGATGAAGTTTGTGGGTGTAGATGAGAAAACCATTAGTGCTACTCAATCCAAGAGACGTTGCAAAGAGAAGAAAGTTAAGTCGTTGAATCTCCCTCCAAGACAACGAGGTATATTTAATGTAACTGAAAATAGACATTCCTCAATTATCATGATCGTTATGGCGATGTGCAAAGAATCTACTTGCAAGTACACTTTTTGAACGGTTATACTGATGAACCCCACCTATTTTCTTGAGAGAGAACACCAAAAAATGTATTTTCTTAGAAGGCCCTTCAAAATTTCCTAATGTGACTCTGAACCATTGCACAATCTAAAACACATTATGTGATATGTATAAGTCCCAAAAATGGTTGTAAACGTGGTTTTAAGCTTGTCCTCCTCAGCTATGGCCATCTAATTATATCCCAAAAAAACCTTCCATGAATGCATATATCTTCCTTCCCGCTAATGAATCTAAAATTTGGTCAATGAAGACCAAAGGATAATAGTCTTTCACTATATTTTTGTTTGATTGCTTATAATCAACACAAATACAAAGCCGCTTAGTCTTTTTGTACACGATTGCAATTGGAGAAACCCAATCAATGTTATCAACAAGAAAAATGAGCTTAGCTTCTTAGAGCTCTTTTAATCTTCATGTAAAGCTCCTCATGATAATGCTTAGGCAATCTTTGCTGACGCTGTCAAACAAAAACGGCTCCTGGCTTTAAGGGTATGTGATGCACAACAAGCTATATGACGAGTTTAAATGGCTCAGGAATGGGATTTTCAATATGGATGGTTGGATGGGATCAAGAAGATGCAGGTAAAGGAGTAGGGGTGGATGCAAGAACTGGTGGTGCAATCTCCTCACGAAGTTCAACTTTTTTTTTCTTTCTCTTTCCTACTCATAACTCCCAGATAAGCTGTAAACAACTCAATCATGTTAATAGAAGAACTCTCTCTAGATGGACTTGGCAGAGGATCAACGAATGTCAAGGTTCCAATGACTCTTCCTGTTTGAAGAAGAGTCAAACTAGATCTGGGTGGTTTAACAATTTGACTTCTATGATTTATTGGACCGAGAGGAGCGGAAAAGGGCTACTCTTATTCATTATGTGGTGTATTTTTATATAACACATATGCTTAGTGTGACCTCTTCCCAAACAAGGTGCATAGGTGTAAATAAGTGGGCAATACTTGGAAATATATCTTTGTACTTTACAAGCTCTTCGGTGGGTTTGTTGACGATTCAAGAAGTTGACATCTAAGGTGAAAGACTTTCCACTTTTATTCGTTCGGTTCATGTTGTTGGTGAACATATCTTTCGAATCACTCATGCTAGATACAGTGCTCTCATAACCATCCCCATTTCGAGGTTGTGTGACTGACAAAGCAATAAGTGCGAAGGTATAATGAGCAGCAGCACGGTGTGTGGAGGTGGGGGCTAATGGAACAAGAGGTGGCATAGAAGTAGCTGCGAGATCCATAGCTTGTTGGTTCACAATGGGTGGGTTGGTGTAGACAAAGCTGGTGATGATTGGAGCAGGGAAACATAGGAGTGAGCAAGCATCAATGGCTGGGCTTGAGGTACATAAGGTTGATTGGGAAATTGGGGTTGTACTTGGGGTGGGTAAATAGCTGGTTGTAAAGGACCTGGTTGTAAAGATGGGGCATAAGAGATTGGTGGAGGTATTGTAGTTGGAGTAGGTTGCAATGATAACCAAGGATAATAAGAGGTGGATCGACTCCCATGTCCTGTTGGATGACAGTGAAATTGTATTTCTCGAGCTAGTTGGTCACCTACTAGTGCGAGGGAGCCACTTTGAGTTGAGACGAGAGGCCAGGTGGGGTTTTGTATAGCCTTTTTGAGAGCAGTCACAATTGCCGGCGTCCAAGCTATCTCCAATGCATTACAAATTCCCTGTTCCAAGGTTAAATACTGCAAGTTTTACTTATCAGCTGGTTGAAAACAGCTTCTAAGTTTACACGGAGTGCTTCAAGCCCAACAGGCAAACTGGCTGCATAATTCCACACGAAATACGAACGCAGAGCAAGAGAACAGGCCTTGATGCCTCCGTGATAGTAATGGAACACCTCAGCAAGGGAATGTTGCGTGGCCTTCTCATGGTTAAGTTGATCCTTTGCAAGGCAGCACCACTTTCCACACATTTCTTGATGTTTTAACAACACTGAAATAAACCTGTAGCCCTACCCTCCCATGTTGAGTGAAAGAACCTTGAAATCAAAACCTTTTTATTAAGAAACCTAGATAACTCACTGCTCTTCGTGTCTTGAAGTTGCAAGTAGTCTCATGATAAAATCTGGTTTCCTGTTTCTCCAAACAAATACGGGTGTCATACCATGATTTCACACAGATAAAGAACTCTGTAGCCTGAGAGCGCTCTCTCTTCAATAAAATATTAATGATATTTTTCCCACTTGTACTGAATAAATGTGAGCGCCCCTCCCTCCTCCACCATGTAAGAAAATACTGTTCCGGGCCTTTGCCGTGCTTGGAACATGTTCAGGTCAAGTAGAGTTTCGAAAATCCATTCCTGCCAGGTGCCATTTCAATTTGCATTTCAAACAGGGAACGCATTCTGGTGCGTTTTCTAAATGTGTTCCGGTTGTTGAAGTCCCGTTCTCTGATGAGAAATGGCCAACAAAGAGTTTCGTGCGGGTTATTCTAGGTAGCTTTCATTCTTTTTGAGGCAGTTTTGAGGACCTTGTGGTCATCAAAAGCATAGCATCAACAGAACCTCCACTTTGCAATCTCCTCTAGACCATATACCCCTCCCCTCCCCTTTCCCTGTTCTGATCCTTCAACCATTCCCTTTCCGCCCGAGTTTGTGGTCCCATTGCCGGTTCAAACTTTGCATAGAAATGTTTCTATGCCATAAACACACTGCAATTGTATGCACACTTGTCTGCAGCCTCAGTGGTGGGCAAGTCTCCTTTCAACAAGATATGCTCCTCACGATTTTACTGCATCCAAACAATCGCTGAGACCTCTCTCAATCATTCGCTCTCTCACCACTGCTACGTCCTTCAACATTTGATTCTTTGCAAATAGATTCGAAAGCAAAATATATGATGAAGGATTGTCTGGGTCCAAGTCAATAGCAAACTTGGCTGCCAGCCTTCCTATCTCCACATTATTATGTACTTTGCACGATGCTAATAATGTCCTCCAGACCAATGCATGTCCCTCAAGTTGCATCTTATAAATAAATCTTTCGGCCTCTTTAAGCTCCCCTGATCGCCCGTAGAGATCAACCATACAGCCAAAGTGCTCTAATTTTGGTTCTATCTTGTAGCCATCCCTCATAGTTGAAAAGCAGCTTAAACCCTCTTCAAATAAGCCAGCATGACTGCATGCAGACAATACACTTAAAAATGTGACTGCATCTGGCATTGGTCCTTTGTCCAACATTTGCAGGTAAAATTCATAAGCCTTTCTTCCAAGTCCAAGTTGAGCATAAGTAGCCAACATGCAATTCCATGCAATGACACCCTGCTCATGCATTTTATCAAAGACAGAATGTGCAGCTTCCAAATCTCCACATTTCCCATACATGCTAATAAGAGTTGTTCCTACACTTATACACTGTTCAAGGCCTTCACTCAAAATCAATGCATGGAGAGCCTTACCCTCTTCTACTGAAGATGAGCTGGCACACGTACTAAGAATGCTTATGAAGGTAAATCTGTCTGGTTGCGCATGCTCCTCTTTCATCTTCTGCAAACATTGCATGGCTTCGCAAATACAACCGTGCTGTGCATATAACCCAATCAGGGTATTCCACGTGACAATATTCCGCACACATAACCCACCAAACAATACATTTGCTTCTTCAAATGCACCCCATTTTCCATACATACCCACAAGAGCAGTACCAACATCAAGCTGCAAATCCAATCCAAACCTAACGGCAGTTGTGTGTATAGACCTGCCTTCATCTTGAAATGAAAGGCTAGAGCATGCCTTTAGAGCACTAAGAGCCACAGCCTGGTCAAGTGTTGCCTCTTCTTGTTGCATAATGGTAAATAGTGCAAGCGCTTCCTCGTCATGGCCATGCTGCACATACACAGAAATCATCATGTTCCAGAAAATAACATTGCGCTGCTCGGTTCTATCAAAGAGAAAGCGCGCTTCTTCCAAATGACCACACTTCCCATATGTGTTAATAAGGGCTGCTTCAAGTGCAGCATTTGTCTTCCACTCGCTACCCCAAATCCTGGCATGAAATCGCATACACTCTACTGGTGCAGCCAGAGTCTCACATGCACCTAAGATGTTCAAATAGGTCACCTTACTAACCATTACACCTTCCTCCAACATCTGATAGAAAAATTGCAGAGGTTCCTTACCAAATCCATGCTCAGTATATTCACCAATGAGGGTGTTCCAAGACACAACATTTCGATGGCACATTCCCTCAAATACTGTGTAAGCCTCGTGAAGATCCCCACATCTGCTATACATGGTAACAAGGGCAGTTGCTACCACAACATGACCCTCAAATTCAGTTCCTTTGACACAAGCATGTACTGCCCTCCCATCTGTAAGCGATTCCAAGCTCAAGCATGCATTCAAGGCACCAACATACGTTGCAGCATCTGGCTGTAGTCCTCCACCTTGCATATGCCAGAAGAGTTGCAATGCCCTCTCACCCTCTTCGTTCTGTGCATATGCATCGATCAGGACATTCCATGAAACAATGGTGCGGTCACGAAGACTATCAAACACATGTTGTGCCTCCTCTAAGAGTGCCAACTCACCGTACATTTTAATGAGTGACGTCCCAAGAAAACAATCACAATCGAATCCACATTTCGTTATACAAGCATGGATTGTGTTCCCCACATCTAGCATTAAAGGGTCATGCAGAGCCGCAAGAACAGCTAGAAAGGTGACTCTGCTTGGAGACATACCTGCATCCTGCATCACCTCAAAATGTTTAAAAGCATCCTCTACAAGGCCATTGTTTGCGAGTATAGAGATCATGGTTGTCCACGAGATAACATTGGGGTGATACAATTTATGAAACATTATGCCTGCTTCCTCAATCGATTGACACTTCCCATACATGGTTACAAGGGCACTCCCCAGAAACTCATTCCCTTCAAATCCATACTCAACTATGAATGCATGAATCACGACCCCGTCCATTAAGGTAGATGGATGGTCACAAGAAGTCAATACATTCATAAACGTGATGCTTGTAAGCTCTACTGATTGATGCTGCATTTCAAAGAAAAGTTGAAGTGCATCTTTGTGGTGGCCATTCTGTGTGAAAATGCCTATCATGGCATTCCAAGCTGGAGTGTCTTTTCGGGAGCAGAGAAACAAGTGATGGGCATCATCAAGAGCACCACAGCGGCCATACATGTTAAGGGTCATGTTCTTGAAGAAGACATTGCGGTCAAGTCCAATTTTGGTGAGGTAATGATGCAAATAATGGCATTTGTAGAGGTGGGTTTCTTCCTTCAGAAGGGTGGCAAGGCTTTGCTTGTTCAAAGGGAGGTTGACATCATTCCAATTGAAGTGGTCTGTTTGGGCGGGTGTAGTCGAGGCTCTACGCGCTGCGGATGATGGGTTGGATATCTGCGAACCGTTCTTCTGCGAAATTTCCAGGCTGCGGTTTGCCAAGCTGCCCTTCTGTGGCTCGAAGCCATCTGCAAGAATTAGCGTATCCGAGTAAGGCCAAAGTCGTGCTGGAGGACTGAGGAGAAGGCTGCTCATCCGCTCTCATTACAGCACAATTAAGCGTTTTACCGACACAAAGTTCAAATAGCAGAGGTATGCCTCCACTCAGGTGGGAACTACGGTGGGATGAATGAGCACCATAGATCTTGGGCAAGCTAAGCTTTTTTTTTTTTTCTTTTTCCCACCATCAGCGCAGGGAAGAGAAACTATACACATATCATGTATTTACAATTGTATCAACCCAAACCAATAAAATAGGAGAATACACCCAAGAGAATGCAACTCATGAACCGTGGGGTTACATCACAAAGGTCTCACTAACTGAGCTACGCTTCCTGAGTAACAAGCTAAGCTTGCCCTCCCCCTTCTCCCCGAAGCATTTAAGACCACAGGGACCGGGGTCTTGAATGAAGACTGAGTCATGGGCACGATTTTTATGACAGCTGCATGGCGGTCGAGTTTACTTGTTAGAGCCAAGTTTACTTTTGCTTGTGCATGCTCACTTTATCATGTCGCGAAGTGGAGTGTTGGACAATTAAACCCACACGGGCGTGTGGTTAGCACATCAGCTTGCCAATAAGGAGGTCGCGGGCTCAATGCCCAGTTGGGAATGAGGAAAGTCAACACAATATCTATATTTTGGGTCGTCCAACCCCCTCGAGATCCGTGTGAATCCTTGACCGTCGATCATCCCATCTCCCACGCTTCATTGAATACCCCCCCCCCCCCCCCCCCCCCCCCCCCCCCTCCCCAAATTGCCTAGATAAGGACCCTTGATACAATCTTCCATGCCCATGGAATATATAGCTGAGGTAGGTCGAGGCCTGGGAGTGTTCATTAAAAACCGGCCTTCACTGTTTGGTGTGTGTGTGTACTTTTAATTTCATACCTCCAAGATTGCGTTCAAACTTCAGACAACGTGGCAAACGGCAAAAAAATTGTCCATCCGCTACACATCAAATGCTTATAGGGTGCACAAACTGCCACCCGCTTCTTAACCTAGCCTACGAGGGCACCCACATACACTAGATAAAAGCACCATTGTATGTCCATCTATTAAATACTTGCAACCAGAGGTTAGTGCAACTTGAGAATCATGCATCTTGTAGGCATCTCTAAGTCAGAGAAGGTTTGGGCCACCCCACAATTCCTAATTGCACCTCTAGCATATGCAATAGCCAATACCCCATCCACTTGCGGTAGCTTTTTGCAAAGGAAGACAATAACTTTTGTCCGTTTATTTTTAACAGCTTGCAAACCAGTGTATAGGAATGTGTTTCATTTTTGTAGGCCTTCCAAAATTTGGATTTTTGTGTGTGCACTGCGGGGACCCTAACACTAGTCTCTTTGTATGCATTGCCTATTCATACGGGGCACAAAGAATAGGGGTGTGCAAACAATGGATAGGGGTTGCGGTTGGCACACACACTCTCACCCTAGTGTGTTATTAAACCTAGCAATCATGCCACTATCCAAATCACCATGACGATTTCTTATGCCTGCATGCCATTTGGCAACACCAATGACACGATAGTACTACATTCTAAATACACTCTTATATTGATCCAACATGGCACTAATCATTTGCAAAAATTTTGCATTTTTTGAATGATAATTTGACGTCAACAATGCTTTTTGGAGAAAGCACATCCCTGTGGGCCCTATAGTGGACAAGATATGACGTTGAACAATGGAAGTGACATTGGGTGGCTTATTGGTATATAATCGTCTTCTTCCAAGCATACACAGTTTATGATTGGTTGATTACATACACCTATTTTGTACAAAGATGGTTCATAGTAAAAGTTTCCCATTCAAAGCCCTCAATGGATATTGTGGCATATGCTTTGTTTTATAATTTTAAGGATTAGGCATCAAATGTTTAGTGAGATTGTAGCAAAGCTATATTTTTATGTTTTGACGAGCATCTACTAAACTAAATCAACCTTACAATCATAAAACTAGTGGGTTCAACTTCTAAGTGATTCATTTGCAACTTCTTGTGTACACCCCGATAATGGTAACATTGTGACATGTTTTTGAGAAATGATGTGGGCCACTATCAAGACTTTAAGATGGGTTCTGTTACAACTTTGTACTTTACATGTATGAACAAAGCATGCATGCAAAAGGTGTACAAAGGTGGTGTGTGCCAATTGTCTTTACGCATGTGTGATAGTTGCACGACTACCTTGTTTTGTTATTTGCACACATCGAAGTGTTTAGACTTGAGAAAGCGACCAAGCTTTATAAAATATGAGTAAAACTGAAATTTTCTCATTTATTTTGTGAGTGAGATGGGAGTTTTAGCAAAGAAGAAGGAGCTCCATGCTTTGGGAGCTTGTAGTGTAGGGTGGCGGTTTTGTTGGGGAGGTACCCTTGTTGCTATCCAAGGATCTTTTGTTGTGAGTTGAGGATTTGTTCCTCTTTGGGCTTATGAAATTGGGTGTTTAGCTCTACATAATCGACCTTCTTTATCTTTGAATGAGACATGTAACTTGTGTTGTGTATAGATCCCCACAATATAGCTAATCGAGAATAAAGTGTTGGAATTAGGGTTGTAGGAAAACACACACATCTTGGAGAAGATGAAGGAAGCTCAAGGCACACAACGGAGAGTGTATTACGTAGTGTGCTATGGAAATATGAGATAGCCCTAGAGTGATGGGAGTATATACAATGCATAGGGGAAAAACCTCCCAATGAGGGAAAAAATGCCCCGGCGGTCCTAAGTGTGTACACACATCACTACCACATGTATATGGTAACAAATCCCCCTTGGGAGTGATGCGGTGAACGAGAGCTGGCACATAGAGTATAGGGAAGTGCCATGCCCTAAAAACATGATCAGTACACAAAAGGGGAGTAAGCCCAAATCTTTGCGAAAAGCTTTGAACTTCTCACGAGACAATGCCTTTGTGAAAAGATCTGCGAGGTTGTCCTATGTTGACACATAAGCCAAGCTGATCTCTCCAGCTAAGAGCCTCTCCCTGACATAGTGCTAATGCACCTCAATGTGCTTTGTGTGAGCATGAAAAATTGGGTCTATAAGATCCCAAGAACTGCCAGGTCCTGGTCCATCCGCCCAACCTCCCTTTAATAGGCTCCTAGCCACTTTCGGACCCCTTCCCACTGGCAGCCGGCCCTTGGCCGAGTCCATGACCCCTTGGTTGGCCCTTGGCATGACATTACTCCCCCCTTGGAGAAGCGTTTTCGTCCTCGAAAACAAAAGTGGAGAATTTCTTCTTAAGAACACTAATGTTTTCCCAAGTGGCACCCTCTTCAGGGCGATCTTTCCACTTGACTAAAGCTTGACTACGTACATGATAACGAGTACGGAGTTCATGAAAATCTAAAATGCGTTCAGGTTCATGCGGTTGAATGGGAGGTTCAGTGAAATCAACCAATATCTGCTGGCCGATAATGTTGTCGTCCCTATGGAAGCGTTTACGTAAACGACTTACATGAAATACCGGATGGACACGAGAGTGTGTAGGTAACTCAAGTTTGTAGGCCCTATCTCCAACTTGCTTGAGTATCTTGAATGGCCCACAATAACGTGGAGATAATTTGGGTGTAGGCCCAGTCTTCAGACTTTCTGAATGCTTTGGCACACGCAAAAATACCTCTTCCCCTTCCGTGAAGGTAACTTGCCGACGTTTCTCATCAGCATACTTCTTATACTGATCGTGTGCTTGCCGAACATTTTGACGAGCAAGTCTCAGCATTTCCATATGATCTTGGAGAAACTCCTTGACCTGTTGGAGCTTCTCAGTTGCCAACCCCACCGTCACTGGTGATCTAGGTTGAAAACTATACATAAGCATGAATGGACTAAAACCAGTTGTAACATGCTTAGCACTATTATATGCAACTCAAGAATAGGAAGATAATCTTCCTAATCTGATTGCTTCTTTCTAACGTATGCTAGTAGCATATCCTCTAGCACTTGGTTGACTCGTTCAGTCTGACCATCTGTTTCAGGGTGATCAGCCGTACTTAAATTAAGTTGTGTACCCAATCGTTTAAAAACAGCCCTCCAAAAATGACTGTTAAACTTGGGATCACGATCACTCACAATGTTACTTGGCAATCCATACAACCTGTAAAGATTGTCCACAAATAACTTAGCTAATTCTGGAGTCTTAATGGTTGACTTGGTTGGAATAAACCGACAAAGTTTAGTCAACCGGTCTACGACCACCCATACCGAGTCATGTCCTCGAATAGTGGTTGGTAAACCCACAATAAAATCCATGGAGATACTTTCCCATTTACTATTGGGAATCTCTAAAGGATGTAAGAGTCCTCCTGCTTTCAGGCGCTTTGCTTTATTAACTTGACATTGTTGGCAATGCAAGACATAGTCTTGAACATACCCATGCAAACCTGGCCAGTAAAACTGTTATCTTACGAGTGCATAAGTTTTCTTAATTCCCGTGTGCCCTGCACTTGGACTATCGTGACATTCATAAAGAATTTGGCACCGAATGTCCGTGTCCGTCGGTACACACACTCTCCCCTTGTGGAGTAGGTATCCATTATCTATGAAAAAATTCTTCCATCTCTGCAGTTCATCACTCGAAAGAGGAGAACTGGGTGTGGAGGAAAGAAAACCACTACTAGCATTGGAGTGAGAAGGATTCCTCTTTCTAACATAGCTCCACACCTTGGAGCATGCAGTATCATGCTCGCACTTACCTTTGAGAGATTCCAAAAACTCACTTCGCAATTCCGTGAAAAGGAGAGAGTTGATCTCTGGCATTTGGCTGAGAGCATCAGCCACTACATTGTACTGCCCCTTGCGATATCGTAGCTTGGCATCATACTCCTGAAGAATCCCAGCCCACCGGGCCTTTCGACCCTTCAAATCACTCTGTTGTGTGAACCACTTGATGCTTTCATGGTCAAACACAATCTCAAACTGTGCAGCATACAAATAATTTCGCCATGTCTTTAAAGCAGACACTATTGCATAGAGCTCTCGTTCATAAGCAGAGTTATTCTGCTGTGCTGAATCAAGCTTTTTTCTTTCAAATGCAATTGGCCTTCCCTCCTGCAGAAGGACAGCTCCAATCGCACGGTTACTAGCATCCGTTTCCAAAACGAATGGCTTTAAGGGATCCACAATAGCCAAAACAAGACTTGTGGCTAATGTGTCCTTAAGTTTGTTAAAACTTTGCTATTGTTCTAATCCCCACTGAAAGGTTTTGCCCTTGGATTTCAGTTGATCTGTCATGGGAACAGCAATATGGGCATAGTTTTTAACGAATCTACGATAAAAACCTGCAAAACCCAAAAAAATCTGGAGCCCTTCCAAATTTTTGGGAGAGGGCCACCTCCGAATGGCATCCACCTTGGATTGATCCATGTGTAACCCTGCAGCCGAGATAACATGCCCCAAGTAGTGAATTTCCTCCTTGAGAAACTCACATTTGGATTCCTTGGCATATAAATGATTTTGGCGTAACAAATGTGCTAAGTGCTCTTCCTCAGAGGCACTATATACAAGAATGTCATCGAGGAAAACGATAACAAACTTTTCCAAGAATGGTCTCAAGACACTATCCATGAGTGTCATGAATGTAGCTGGAGCATTGGTTAACCCAAAGGGCATCACCAAAAACTCCTAATGTCCAAACCTTGTTCGGAACGCTGTTTTGGGTATATCTGCAAGCCTGATGCGTACTTGATGATACCCAGATCTTAAATCAATCTTTGAAAATATACGAGCTTGGGTGAGCTTATCAAACAGCTCATCCACTCATGGCAATGGGTACTTGTTCTTAACAGTAACCGCATTTAATCCACGATAATCTACGCACATGCGCATACTACCGTCCTTTTTCTTCACCAAGAGAATGGGAGAGGCCCATGGTGAAGAACTTGGTTGAATAAACCCTCTACTGAGATAGTCAGCAAGTTGACGTTCCACCTCAACAGCCTCAGAATGACTCATTCTGTAAGGCGGTTTACTCACTGGCTTACTGCCTGCAACCACGTCTATGCCATGTTGCACAGAACGTGTCGGCGGTAGCCCTGGTGGTAAATCATTAGGAAAAACATCTTGAAATTCCTTTAACAACTTTTGTAAATGATTTGCAACTTTTGCTTGTGTAGAATTAGAAATTGGTGGAATAGAGGAGAGAGAATCATGCGGCGTTGAGGAATGTTCAACAGACTCAAGATTGGAAAGAAAATGAGACAGTGAGTAACACAAGAAAACGTGATCTATTTCATTATCAGAAACAAGCTGCATCAGCTTAGTAGTACAAATCAGTGGTGATGATGGGATATCCTTTTCTCCTAACAACAACACATGTGCGCCATGGGGATCAAACATCAAACTGTTGTGCTCGTAGCTATGCTTCAGTGATGGACCTAGGCTATGCAACCACTCCCTACCAAGAACCACATCAGCCCTTTCCATGTTCATAACTTGAAAATCCAAACAAGTAGAGTACCCTTGTACCTCCAATGGAACAGCTCAGCATTGAGTATCCCAAATTTCACTATCATGCCCATTCATCATTGCTACCTTGTAGCGGTGGGTACTCGGAGTTTGAGGCAGTTTGAGCTTTTTCACCAATCCATAGTTGATGAAATTTTGCGTAGCACCGTCATCTACCAAGATGCGCACCTTGTGCCCCTGCAGATATCCGTGCATACGTACTAAGTCATGTGGTCCAAAGGTTTGTTGCCACATGGAAGCTGTGAGACAGCATTCATGCACCACCTCAGTGTGTGTTACTTCTACTTTAGAGAACTTTGAGGAAGACTCGAGAGGCAGTAGCTGCACCGTGTGCACTGCTGTCTCCTTCCCCTAGGCAGCAGATTTCCCCTTGGGACAATCCTTTTTGCCATGGCCTCTTCCTAAGCATTGAAAACATAGCTTCTCTTTCTTGGCCTTATCAAAATCCTCAGGAGAGAGAGGACCCCTGGACCCCTTGGGTTTTTTAGATGCCTCTGACTTAGCAACTATAAATTTTCCTTTATTGTGCCCGTACTGAGTGCGTGTATTATTATGTGTACTAGCAGGCACGTGACTGTGATGTGTTGTCTTATCATCAGGGTCATCATGAATATGTGCTTTCACTATGGCTTCCTCAAGTGTTTTAGGGTCCTGGGTCTTGACATACTTCTTAAGTTCTGGAGTCAGACCGCGTATGAACCCTCGTACTTGCTGAAAGGTATCCAATCCTTCCAACTTGAGGATAACATCCCGATAGTGAGAGATATATTCAAGGAGTGATGGATATTGGCGCATGGAACATGTGTCCCAATCGGTCCAATTCCGATCTGCCTCATTGGTAGGCAAGAACTCCTTGCTGAACATTGTTTCAAAGGCTACCCAACTCTGTGGTATGATGTTCTTCTCCTTGAGAGACATCCACCATTTGTAGGCCTTGCCTTCCAGAGTTAGGCTCGTTTACAGAGCTCTTACTGCATCCGGAGTGCGCCGTAAGGCGTGAATTCCATCCCATTTACTGAGAAAGATGGTCACTGCATCCTTATTGCGGTCCCAGTCGTCGCCTTTGAAAACTGGTGGTTTGAAATTTTTCAATAAATCATCTACCTCTTTGGCAGTGAGAGTATGCAGTGGTTCATTAATTGGGCCTTGCCCTTGTGTTCCAACGTGCTCATGCATGTGAGTGTCAGCTGGACCCTTGGTCTGCTGTTGCAGCAATTGAATTACTAAATTAGAAAGTTTAGTAACATTTTCATTTAAAGCCTTAAAATTTTCGTCCATGACTGTCATGCGTGTTTGAAGTGCACGAAATTCCTAAATATCGAACAATTCATAAGTATCTTCTCCTCTCGTGGCGTCGTGGGTACTCTCCTTGAGAGTATCCGGCTGAGAGCCATCATTGGAAGGATCAGGAATACTTTGCTCAAAATCAAAATTCATGTTGATATCCGAGTCCATGGCTACACAGTGCAGTGTAAGAAGTACTCAGAAAAAAATACCCGATCTCCGTAGTACTTGTAAAGTATAGATACTCCTTGCCATAGCAGTGAAGCGTCGTGCTAAATCCGCCTTGTTTTCCAAAAAAGAGTCCCGTAGGTGTAGCTTGCACTGTAGTCGTTAATTAGCAATAAAGAATTCCGTGGAATAGCACCAAATCGATTCCACACAAGAGCAGCTTGAAAATATGGAGCAAATCGTCAATCGATGATCCACTCAAAAGCACGGAGTAAGGATGAATTGCCAAGAATCTGGTTTGCGTTGTATGCAAGACACCAATTAAATTTGGCCCTTGGCCGACGAGGGTTTCAGCATTCAAGAAACTGAAATATATGATTCAACCTCCAAACACGTCTGATGCGATTTGCATCTTATGCAATCACCAAACGATGAAAAAATAAGCGAATCGGTGGCTTGTAGAAGCTTTGAAAAACTGTAATCAACAATTTCGAACTTCAGGATTTGCAGTAATCAACCTAAATGATGATTGATGGGATCCCGTATCCGAAAAAGAGAGCTGTAGCTACACGGTGTTGTAACTCCACAGAGCACGGCCCTTGTTAAAGACCCACGAGGGGTGGCCGGGTGTGAACGGCAACCCTTAAGGGTTAAAAAAAAAAAAAAAACTTGACGAAAGTCTGCTCTGAGACAGCGTGGCTGCCTGCGTGCGCTTTGTGATGGAGCTAACTCGCGATGGCGAGATCGTTTGAAGACGGGCAAGAGACGGCAGTTGTCGGCCTTCCCCTTGCGCTCCCACTGAGCCCGAGTTCGGCGATTTTGGAGCAGGTCGACCGATGCCTCTCCTCCCCCACTAGGGGTTGCTCCACATGCTCCAGCTTCGGCTTCTCCTCCATGACTTTTTTTTTTGCATGCAACTTTGCTATTCTTAGCCTAGCTCTGATACCAGTGTAAAATCCCAAGAACTGCTAGGTCCTGGTCTATCCGCCCAACCTCCCTTTAATAGGCTCCTAGCCACTTTCGGACCCCTTCCCACTGGAAGATGGCCCTTGGCCGAGTCCATGACCCCTTGGTTGGCCCTTGGCCTGACAGGGTCCCTCGCAATTGTCAATGCGCTCTGACTGTCAATGTAGATAGTGTTGGCAATGTCCTGTCCAACAGCCAAATCAGCCATAAGACATCTGAGTCATACACACTCAATCATAGCTGTGAACTGCCATGTACTCAGCCTCACAATTTGAAGTGGCCACAATAGGTTTCTTCTTGCTCAACCAAGATATACATGAACTTCTGAGCATGAAACAAAAACCACTTGTGGACATTTGTGTGTCAAAACAACCAGTCCAATCTGAGTCCGAAAAAGCATGTAAATCTGGTGGCAATGATCCCCCCTTGGGATAAAACAACCCAAGATGTAAAGTGCCACTCAAGTAGTGAAAAATACTCTTGACAACCTGCCAATGCTTAGACCCTGGGCTATGCATGAATCTGCTGACCCGTGAGACTACAAATTGAATATCCGGCCTCGTGTTGCATACATAAATAAGGCAGCCAACAGCAGTTTGGTAAAGAGTGACATCAGTAGGGTCATCAACATCATGAAGACTCAATTTCAAACCTGTTTCCATGGGCGTGGCAATAGATTTGCAAAACTCAAGTTCAAACTTACATAGCAATGTCTCTATGTAACTTGTCTGACACAAGGCAATACCACCATCACACTTCTTAAACTGTGTACCCAAGTAATGATGATGCAACCACCCCAAATCTTTCATCTTGAAAGTAGCATTCAAATCAGCCTTAAATTCAATAATATGTCTCTCATTTGGTTCAGTGATCAACAAATCATCCACATAGAGAATGACAATAAGAAGTACATCACCCTCATGCTTTACATACAATGTGCTTTATGTTGGATTGTTACAAAAGCCTCGTTTGACCAAATGAGTATCAGCCTTCTCATACCAATCATGAGGTGTCACCATTTAAGAAAGAAATTCAATGTATGACTGACGTACATTCCAACCAAATGAGTTGCCAATGCACAAAGAAAACGCAAAGTAGTCATACGAGAAGTGGGAGAAAAGTCTCTTCATAATCTATGCCTTTTTGTTGTGCATAACCCTTTGCAACAAGTCGAGCTTTATAGCGATCAATCTCACCATTCGGCTTGCGTTTCAACTTGTAAACCCACTTCGTACCAATGGCCTTTTTGTCAAGAGGCAAATCACATAAAGTCCATGTATCATTTTCTATAAGTGCATCATATTCAGATTGCATGGTAGCCATCCAATTTTTCGAATTTTGTGCTTTATCAAAAGATAGAGGTTCCTCAACATCACATAAGCTAGACACAGCCAAAGCATAACAGTTTGATGCATAAGATGCATGGCAAGAACCTAATGAGTACAACTAGATGAAGGCGCATCCAATTTACTGTCACACAAAGGAAATCAGGAGCCTTAGTGAGCAAGAACGAAGCTGGAGATAAAGATGAGCTAGTTCTTAATGTATCCATCAAATGTGGCAAAGTATAAGTTGGTGTAACACTTAACTTCTATCAAATCCTACTAAATATAGCATCTATGTTCTCATGTCTATGTCCAATCATTAAAAATCCTAGTTGGATGGTTTTGAAAACCCTCCTTGCAACAAGCAATGACAAGTAAGCAAATAAAAATCGGTTTTCATTCTCCCTAGCACAATTATCTAGTTGTAGCTGTAAGGTCCCTCCCTAAACCCTAGAGCCATTCAGAACTTTTTCAGCCTAGAAAATAATTTAGAAAAAGCAAGACCGACAAAGAAGTCATGCAGACAACGAGACTTTACTCCAGAATGAAAAGACAATGATATTTCGGATAAGAAATTACGTCATCCCTATATTTTTCCAAAAAGATTAATATTATTTTTATACTTCTTCGTCAAAAGCCGTGTGGGAACTGATCTAGATCGAGAACTGGGAGAAAAAGGGACTAACTTGATTGAAAGATAAAGTTAAGAGATAAGAATCAAGAAGAAAATTGGGGTCCAATAGGAATTAAGAAGAGAATTGGGGTCCAATAGCAATTGAGAAGAGAATGGGGGTCCAATAGCAATTGAGAAGAGGATTGGGGTCCAATAGGATTGAAAAAGAGAATTGGGGTCCAGTTGGAATTGAGAAGAGAATATCCACCATTTCCTATATAAGAAACCCCTCTGCTTTGTAATTTACACACATTATTGCTAAGCTACTTGCATACTTGCCATGCTCAAGATTATGCTTAAGTAAATCAAGGTTTCCATTAAACCTTGCTCTTGCTCTCTCCCTCTCTCGAAGGCTAAACCCTTGAGGGTTTTGTGAAGAAGCTCCTCTCTTCTTCCTCTTCATCCTAAATCCCCTTTCCTTCATCCTTGAGCCTCACATCTCTTCAAGAAGCACTTCAACCCCACTCCCCTCTTGTTTAGAGGAGGTAATCTTCATTTCTAGTAGGATTAATTAATCCATGTTTTTTAATACTAGGAAGGTTTATGTGCATCATTTTAGGTTTAAGATTTAATGGTAACCTTAGAATTAGGATTAAGTATTAATGGTAGTTATGCATCATTAAGTTAAGCTTCAAAGGTAGATTTGTACTCATAAACTAAGATTTAATGGTAACTTTGCACTTAGGTGTAAGCTTTAGTGACTACCTTGTATTTTAGATTTAAGCTTTAATGAAAACCTCGCAATTAGGGTTAAGTGATAAGAGTATCTATGCATCATAAAGTTAAGCTTCAAAGATAGATTTGCACTCGTAAGCTAAGCTTTAATGGTAACTTTGCACTTAGGTGTAAACTTTAGTGACTACCTTGTATTTTAGGTTTAAGCTTTAATGGAAACTTCGCAATTAGGGTTAAGTGATAAGAGTATCTATGCATCATAAAGTTAAGTTTCAAAGGTAGATTTGCACTCGTAAGCTAAGCTTTAATGGTAACTTTGCACTTAGGTGTAAGCTTTAGTGACTACCTTGTATTTTTAGGTTTAAGCTTTAATGGAAACCTCGCAATTAGGGTTAAGTGATAAGAGTATCTATGCATCATAAAGTTAAGCTTCAAAGGTAGATTTACACTCGTAAGCTAAGTTTTAATGGTAACTTTGCACTTAGGTGTAAGCTTTAGTGACTACCTTGTATTTTTAGGTTTAAGCTTTAATGAAAAGCTCACAATTAAGGTTAAGTGATAAAGAGTATCTATGCATCATAAAGTTAAGCTTCAAAGGTAGATTTACGCTCGTAAGCTAAGCTTTAATGTAACTTTGCACTTCGGTGTAAGCTTTAGTGACTACCATGTATTTTTAGGTTTAAACTTTAATGGAAACCTCGCAATTAGGGTTAAGTGATAAAGAGTATCTATGCATCATAAAGTTACACTTCAAAGGTAGATTTACACTCGTAATCTAAGCTTTAATGGTAACTTTGCACTTAGGTGTAAGCTTTATTGACTATTTTGTATTTTTACGTTTAAGCTTTAATGGTAATCTCGCAATTAGGGTTAAGTGCTAAGAGTATCTATGCATCATTAAGTTAAGCTTCAAAGGTGGGTTTGCACTTTTAAGCTAAGCTTTAATGGTAACTTTGTACTTAGGAAAAGCTTTGAAAGACAAGCTTGCAATTTAGGGTTTAGCTTTCATGGTGACCTTGTGTGATTAGGGTTAAGCTTCCATGGAAACCTTGTCTCATTAAAGAGAGAAATGTTTAGTCTCATTATGGTAATCAAGCTTAGGGTTTGCATGTTTCTTTACGGTAGGAAGAATGTATGGTTATAATCCTCTCTTTCCAAGCTTTAATGGAAAGCTCTAGATTCCTCCAAAGCGAGCTTTAATGGAAAGAGACTCATGAATTATAGGACGACCTTCTAGCTTCCTAAAATGGAAAGCTAAGCACCATAAGAAAAGAGTAGTTGTCTAAACTCGATAGAAGTAGTTCAATTTTTGGTATTGAAGAGTATTTCTAAAGTTGTCAATTTCAAGTTTGTTTGCAAATATGGGATGGGGAAGATAAGGGATAACGTCACGGAATTGATCTCCGTGTTGTTTGAACCGAAAACTCTACAAGCTTCCATGGAGATGTCCCATGGATGGCAAAGGATTGCAAAAACCTGGGAATTGTACAAAACGGGGATTGAAGTTAAAAAGTTGGCATTTCCGAAGAGACATTAACCATCAAATGCCTATGGCAAAAACTCGCTTGTATTTTCTAAATAAACTTGGCTGGTAGATAATTAATGGAAGTAGGAATTAAAGTTGATAAATAAATGAACTTGAAAATTACCAACTAGGAGTTAAAAAGGAATCTCGAGAGGTGATAGGGATAGCCCATTGCAAAACATAGATTTAACTAGGAGTTTTAAAGATTGTCTGAAAATGATCGGAAACCAAGATGGATCTTCTTGCGGTCAATTTGATTGAAAGGCTTGCCCATTGAGAGGATTCTTTTGGGGAACTTGGTGAAGATTGACCCTTTTCGGCTAGGGTATCGTAACCAACAAGTTGTTATACCTAGGTCATTCATGCCCGAGGGATAAGGGATGAATGGATTTGTTTTATTTTTGCTTGGCTGGGTGAAGATAGGGGATAGCGTCACGGAATTGATCTCCATGTTGTTTGAACCGAAAACTCTACAAGCTTCCATGGAGATGTCCCATGGATGGCACAGGATTGCCAAAACCTGGGAATCGTACAAAACGGGGATTGAAGTTAAAAAGTTGGCATTTTCGAAGAGACATTAACCATCAAATGCCTATGGCAAAAACTCGCTTGTATTTTCTAAATAAACTTGGCTGGTAGATAATTAATGGAAGTAGGAATTAAAGTTGATAAATAAATGAACCTGAAAATTACCAACTAGGAGTTAAAAAGGAATCTTGAGAGGTGATAGGGATAGCCCATTGCAAAACATAGATTTAACTAGGAGTTTTAAAGATTGTCTGAAAATGATCGAAAACCAAGATGGATCTTCTTGCGGTCAATTTGATTGAAAGACTGGCCCATTGAGAGGATTCTTTTGGGGAACTTGAGGAAGATTGGCCCTTTTCGGCTAGGGTAGCGTAACCAACAAGTTGTTATACCTAGGTCATTCATGCCCGAGGGATAAGGGATGAATGGGTTTGTTTTATTTTTGCATGGCTGGGTGAAGTACCTGCAGTTTCTTATTGGAAATCGGCCATAATCCGGGTATGGCCTGATGCCAATAGTTGGATGAGAAGGTCATATTCAGGGAGGATGATGTGAATTTAATTAAGAAAATTTGTTTGATTTGGTTGCTTAAAAAGGAACTAGAAAGGCTAGGAATATAGGGGCTATCCTGTGCATCTGTCACCAGATGATTCTATACCTCTCGAAATAAAATGCTTAGGAAGGAATGATTAAATTACTTAATGAGTCTTTCCCAAACACTTAATTCTGGGAAATATTGTGAAGGTGCTGCCATTTTGATGGCTTGTAACCGATTATCTTGGTTCTGAATGGGGAGGCAAGATGAATTGGTTGAAACTAAATGTGTTGCATGATTAGTTAGGAAACTAGTTACAAGCTAATTATAGCAGATAAAGGAAAGGAGATGAATTAAAAGTTTCTAAATAAAGAGTTGGTGGAACAACCAGATGAATTTCCTTGAACGAGGGTATGCAACAGATTGCATGCTGCTTGTTGTCCGATGATGTCTGATAGGCCTTGATTTTGTAGCAGTTAAGTACCACCTCGTGAAGGGATTTTAATGAAATGACTAGGTGGGTGGGCAGATCCAGAGGGTCAGATAGCTGGATGTTGATTAAAAATTTTTATGTTAAATGCTAGGACTACACGGGAAAAAAAAAAAGGGTAATCGGGGACGAGCGAAACCAGGTAGGTTTGCAAGATCCCTCTTCTTAGGGAAAAGTGACAATTGTCGTGCCTGCTTGTCAGGAAAAAGGGGTTATTGCCATGAACCAAGGGAGGACAAGAAAGCAAGAGCAGATTCTCAAGTTAAAGATCAAGAGATCAAGACGAAGGACCACGATTTTGGGTGCGAAAAGCTGCCAAGGACAGATTGATTATGAGAAGCGGATATAATCGTTGAATGAAGGGATGTAACCCCTTGGGTTGGCATTCGAGATAGACCGGAGTCCTGTGTGAGTGTCTGTTCCAAGTGGGAGGGATGCCTGCAAATAGATCTACGTCATTCCCTGGAACGGTCTGGAGGACTAAGGGAGGTGAGTAGGGTCGAGTCTGGGTATGGCCCTCACAAGTGGTATCAGAGCCTAATTTTGAATCTTGGAGCTTGGAATTTAGAATTTTGGATTTAAGATTAATGCATGAGAGAAAAACAACTCAGTCTAGCACCAAAATTTCAATCATATTACAAAATGAAGTCTTGATGTTCCAATAAATTATTCAAAAATTTTCAAGATGGCTTGGGATCTGCTAGAAGAAATTCAACGGCTTATCTATAAGAGAATGGAAACTACTATGCTAGAGCGAAGGCTCGCTATGCTAGAACATTTTAAGGAGATCTTATTTCCAGAAACCTATACTTGTCCCTGGGATTTAAGCAAGTGGGAAGTGTGAGTAAAGTTGGAAATGAACGATATAAAAATTTGTGAAAGAATATGTAATGCACTTGTGCGAAGACGTATGGAAGTGGCATAAATGAATGAAGACGCATGCACTCGTGCGAAGATACATGAAATTGACATGGATGAAACTTTTATTGAGTTTTACTTGTCATTCTTCCTTAAGCTTAGTAATAAGGAGCAAGATTGGGTAAAGTAGCTACCACATGAAGAATTAATTTTTGGGACATTGACTGTAAGATAATTTTGAGTAGTAATGAAGAAATCCAAGAAGTTCTTGTGATTAGCCACATATAAATCTATAAGAATATATAGCAAGACTCAATTTGAAATTACTGATGGCTTGGAATATTCAAGAAGAAGAAGTTTATAGGATAGTCCTAAAAGAATGGGGATAGTCGAACCCGAGAACACGTTAGCCATGTTGAGACACCTTATCGAACTTTTGTCTCCTAAGGAAAGTACCATTTGTACTAAGAAATAGAGAACATGTGGGTCGAATGGAGTTACATGGTTAACCCTATGGGGACGCGTACAACTATTGAATAATTTACGGATTACAATGATGAGAGAAAGCTGGGATTGGGACCAAACAGATATGGTATGGTCCAATCTTACTTTTTTGTTTGTTTGTTTTCAACATTTTAATTTTGTAAGTTTGGGGGTTCATATAACAATGTTACCCTTCCCAGGCTCATCACATTAGTAAACTCCCTTTATAATACTTAAGCTAAAGGTCAATAAGGACTAAGCCCACTAGAAAGCCCTAGTACATTTCACACAATGCTTCCTAAATCGGATTAAGAACCTAAGCCTAACCATTGATTACTAAGAAGGCATTCCCCATGGTATTAAGAGAAGATCTCTAACGCCTAGCTTGGTCAAACTAGCTTAGTCGGACTGCTTGATTTTTAAACCTAGACAAGTGATTATGACAAAAAATTACATTGAATTTAATGTTTGATACTAAGAAAATGTGTTGGATAGTATGCTACCAATCACAATTAAAGCAGACAAACATGGATGCAAAAAGATAAGGGGCAATGCTAATGGATAAGAAACACTTGTTTGTGTTGATGATCGCGCTTGATTTGAAAAGTGGATGAGAGAAAGATTCCATGAAGGTCCAAATCCTAACCACAACAACACGTTCTTGTACACACGAGGAAACACAAAGAATACCTCTAGGAGACACATCAGTGGGAAGAAAGAACTTTGCTAATCACTAAACTCTAAAAGAGAAACACTCCTATTGTACTAATCCCACCTACCCTCCATCACTTGAGTGATGATGAAAAAAGGTGTTTTATGACATAGGTTTCTGTTTCAGTGTACCGGATGTGAATGTGTAGGTCTGGGTCAATGTTTTGACTTTTATTGTGCATACTCGTTTGCTAATTGCTCTTGCTCTTTATTATATTTGTTTTTTGTGAGTATAAGGCTTTATATATACATTACCTAAGATTGGGAGATTTAGAGGTTAGGGAGGAAGGTTAAGAGGGGAGTGAGTGAATGATGACTGTCAGCAAACACTCCCCCCTTCCTTGGGTAGATCATACCGTTTGAAATATGCTTGTCACCCTTTGAAACCAATTGTTCCAGTTGGTGATAGGTGAGGATTTTTTCCAGTAGTTTTCTATTACCTTAGGTGCCTCTTCGAGTTGCAAGGGTGGTAAGGTAATCTCCCAGGATCAAACTTGAAGTGGTTCATCAGGTGATTCTTGAACACTGGGAGGTGTGGATTCCTTTGTAGCTTTATGGAGGTCCACTATTATAGATGGAGGCTGTGGAGAAGCTTTTACCTCTATAGATGCATTACATGAGGAGCTAGAAGATTCATGGGACTCCCCCCTTCCTGAGCTAGGTCGAACAAATTGTTCTTTCTTTGGTACCCAAACTAAATCTGAAGCGGGTGTGTAGCATTCAATGATTTTTTTCTTTCCACGATCGTCAATTTGTTTTGGAGCTACAGGATTGGGCTCACATGGGTCAGATGACAGGTAAGAACACAATCTACATTTTGGCACCCAGATTTGATCATTTCCTTCATAGTAGCCTTGGGCTTCCAATAGTTTTTAGGAATCCAACGCCACGTTTCCTTACATTTCTTGGAGCGAGTGGGACGTTTCTTACAAGGCTTATGTTTTTTAGCACTAGATATGGTCGCTAAAGAAGCTTTAGGGACCCACTTGTATGTTTTCTTCGTTATATTAGGATGAGTCTTGTCAGAAGCTATATGCATTGCTTGTAGCATATTTAAGGGTACATGCATTTCATCCCCCTCAAGTGTTACCCAGGTCGTCCCCCTGTTTCCCCAAGTGTTTGTGGTTGCTTCTAGATGGACCCAATCCACATTGTCCGACTTAGTCATCCCAGGTAGTACATCCATATAAGGAGAATCTTCCCCAACATCAGTGTCCGCTTTACACGTGTAACAATACTGCAATGGGGCCGAGTGAACTGTGGTGTCAGATCTATGATCAATTATAAACCTGTTTCCTAGAGGATGTGCTCAACTAGTTACAAGATCTACTCGAATAACAGAATCTTGGAATTGCAAGTAGACATGGTTTTTAGACCAGTCATGCACCATTTTTGCTTCCTTCATGAAAGGACGTCCTAAGATCATCTCAGATGCCATAGTGTGCTTGGAGAAATCCATAACAATGAAAATAACTCTTATTTTATGTCGAAAGACCTTGATCTTGAGATCTTCTAGCATTCCAATAGGTTTAACAATAGACCCATTGGCTATCTTCACTACTATGGTTGTGGTCGCAAGGTGAGGTCTTCCCATAGTTTCCTTGCGATTTTTAGTCACAATGCTAA
This sequence comes from Adiantum capillus-veneris, assembly GCF_014529385.1. Taxonomy (NCBI): domain Eukaryota; kingdom Viridiplantae; phylum Streptophyta; class Polypodiopsida; order Polypodiales; family Pteridaceae; genus Adiantum; species Adiantum capillus-veneris. The sequence goes on from NC_140953.1 coordinate 48,483,324, forward strand.
CCCCAGCACCACCATCAAGGATTTCCTTCACAGTAATCCCTTAGTAGTGATTGGTATGGTCGCATTGCATTCATCACCCTCAAAGTATTGTCCCAACTTGTTAACATGTATTTCTATAACAAGGTTCTCATATAGGTTGGGTTGTGGATCTAAGTGTTCCTCCTCTATTAGCATCTCCCCAGTTCCATCCATCTGTGCAAATTGTGGTAGCCCAAACTTTAGTTCTCCATTGAGGAAGGCTCGAAGAGCTGAGACTAGCTCAGGGTCTTTATATAGTTTGGACATGATGGTGATTCTAACTTCAGAAGACATGAAATCCATCAATTTGGTAATGTTTAGCGGCACCTTTTGGGCTTCAGTCCTTTGATGTGGGGAAGATGGGATCTCCATTTCTTTGATAGGATCAGGTAGTCCCTCTGTAAACATTCTTTCCATCAAGAAGTGAGTACGCCCACCTTCCCATGACTTTAAGTCACTTTCTTCTTGGATGACACTAGGTATGGCTAAGGGTCTATGGACTTGGTGAGGTTGTTGTTGCGTAGGGAACACGGTGTCTGTAATCTGGATCTGCCTAGGTGCTGGTTGCATATCCCTTTGGGTATCTTCTACCAAACTCCTTAATTGCTTGACTCGCTCGATCTCCTCTGTAGGGTTTGGATAAGTTCCTATCTTCTTCTTGGATCCTGGCCATTGTGGCCCAAGAAGATCTTCCTTGTTGGTTTCTATCTTAGTGGTCGTTTTGGTCTCCATGGTTTCACCTGAATCAGAATCCTCTTCAGCATCGTTCATATATACGGGGTCGTCACCAGTCCCTATGTTGGTCTTTGAACTAGGGTCTGACTTCGCTACTTTTTGCAATCTCTTCCTTCGTGTTTTCTTCTTTTTTTGAGATTGGGCAATTGACGTCGTGTCTCTTTCTTGAAGAATATAATTTTGTTTTTGGAGCATCGATCGTGTGAGTACGTTTACTGGTACCACAAATGTACTTTGTGATGGCTCCTCGGTAACCTCAATCAAGTTTAATGGTGTGATTTTCAGTGCATTTGGATTATTTGGACATTGGGCAATCAAATGATCTATGCAACATCGATTACACATGAGTATCGGCATTGTAGACGTGCTCACTTGATTGGTTTGCATTAGTGTGGCGTTCTTTTGTAGCCTAATAGGACACTCGGCTACACGATGTGGACCTCCACACTCATAACATTGAAGAGGTGGTCTCTTAGCAGTGTAATTGATATTTTTGCCTCTCCCAGCAAGAGCAGCTACTTGATAGACATGTTTGACTTGTTCCCAATAGTCCTCCATGTAGTATTGTGGACTTTCTTCAAGCACATCCATCCCATAGGCAATATTAGGGTCTATATCTTCCTCACAGCCTTCCAAATAAGCAATAGATAACTCACAACCCACTTGATTCACAGAAGTGATTCTCGGATGTGGTGGTTGCGGTCCTAGCACTGGAGGTGGTAAGGGTGTTGTTTGAACAACATTTTGGGCCCTAGGGACCATGTGTTGTGCTGTTTGTTCAAGAGGTGGGGCCGGCATCAATGCAAGCACTCAAGGTGTGTTTGTCCATGCTAAGGTTGGTCTATTGGTCATCTCGCGCTTAAATACTATGCAATCCTTAGCTTGATGACCATACCTTCCACAGGCATTGCAATTCACATTGAATTTTACTCTAAAAGTAGGGCATTCACTGGTATTATGCGGTCCATAGCATACTGAGCACCATTGTTGCTCCCTTCTTGGATACATATGATTGTTTTGTGGAGCATGATTGTCTCTAAGACTCTCTTGAATGGCCTTAGTGAGATCTGCTAAAGTCATCTCAGATATCTTTGGCTCCTTAGCAATAGGCTTTAGGGTCATTGGTTGATGCCCCGATGTTTGCGAGCTAATAGATTTAGGCTCAACAGACACTCTTTCTCCTTGAATCATTAAATCCTCCAATTGGATCGCATTGGTGGTGACTGCTTCCCAAGTGGTGATACCTCTAATGACTAGGAAATTGTAGATATCCTCATGTCGTAATCCTGTAATGAATCTATCAAGCAATTATTTATTATTGAAGCGCTCATTTGGATTACAACGAGAATTCAAATGCTTCAAGCGACTAATAAAGTCTCTCACCGACTCTCCTTCCCCTCGTTGGGCTTTCTGGAGCTGAGAGGCTACACCCCAAAGCACTCCCTCTCATATGTATTCGTTCAAGAACACTCTCCTAAGAGTAGGGTAAATCATTTTTTCTTCCACCCTTAGGGTTCTATACCAATCCCCTGCCTTCCCACTTAAGGTTAGGCTTAAAGTATTACTCTTATGCAGGTCATTGTGTTCTTCTAGAGAATCTCATATTTGTCCAAACATTTCGATATGCTTTCTCACATCTCCGTCTCCGCTAAATTTTTGTGTGAGCTTGGCTATTTGTACTACCTTACTTCTAGGCTCTCTATCAGGCGCGTTATGCATATACTCAGCAATAGATCAACCAATAGCTTGAGCAAATGTTGCCAAGTCACCTAAGTGAGCAGGCACTGTGGGTGAAGATGCTCCAGAGACTACATGTGGAGTAGGTGTTGGCATTGGGCTTGGCGCATAGGAAGCCCTTGGGTTCCACGTTGGGTACGATGTTGTGCCATGTGGTGGCCCAAACTTCATATGTGTGGCCCTAGACATAGCAGACGTTGGATGTGACATGCTAATGCTAGCCGGTATAGCCCCATGGAAATAAGAACTTGGGTGTTGTGGTTGTGGAGCATAGGTTGTTGAAACAATGGGAGGGGTAGGGAGTACATGAGTGCGATGACCTATAGGTGCATATGATTGGTACACACTTGTAGGTACTGTTGCAGGCATTGAGCTACCATGTAGTGGTGCTTTACTAACAAATGAGGTCCATGGCGTGTTTCTCGGCATGCCCATCATTGGGGTAGGCATGGGTGTCATCAAGGGAAAGATGAGCTAGAATTGGTAAAGCTATCACTTGTGGGCTTAGATTGCACTGAGACCCTGGCGAAACAACATATGGGGGATCCATCGAACTTACCAAGGGAGTCTCCATTTACAATAAGGTCGGTTGTTTAGCCTTTCCTGTATCCAAGAATCTCATGAGACCCGTTGAAGGCATGTTGATCCCCTTGTTCTGTCTCTCTAACTAAATGACCCTATGGATGACCTCACAAACTCTTTGTTGTTGATCCTCCACACTAGTAGCACCCATTGTGGATTGTAGGACATCTAACCAACCCACGTGATAGGTGTGACCTGTGTATAGGTCGGTTAGAGTTTTTGTTTGTAGTTCGTACTCCCAGTTCTCATTTAGAACGCTCCATCTAGGATTGAGGTGCTAGGGGTGTCCTTAGAGCTAGATGCAATGTTGCTTTCCAGGGGTTGGTCCTTAGTGCTCGCTAATTCAAGAGCACTCGATGGATCTCCTAGCAAGGATATTGACATAGGAGCTTTCGATTTTAACTCTCTTCGTTGCTCCGCCTTGTGTAAGCCCTCGATTTCCTTTTCCCTCGCTGCAAGGATATACCGCTCAACCTCTTGCACTTCCACAAGGCTTCTACCATTAGGTAATATAACGTGGGAGGGGAATAGCTCTGAAGAGTCAGGGGGTGCAGTGAATGGAGTATTCACGTGCATACTCTCTAAGAGCATAGGGTCTACGTTGGTCATGAATGGCGAATTTACTTCCCCACCCCCCTCATTTACATCATTAGCTCCATGTTTGGAGCGAGTAGATCTACTAAAGGTTTCCTTCAAGTGGCTAAGCACGCTCGGTCCGGACTGTGGACCCATGGCATGCATGTCTTGGCTTGAGCTATCGCGATTAGGCAATGGGAAACCCTCCATGATGTCGTAGTTAGAGGAAGAGTCACTAGCCGCTATGTTTGGGTCTTGGTTTTACTACTTTGGGTCCCCGTCGAGGGCCCAAAACCTAAGGTAGGTGGATAATGAGAACTCGCGTAAGTCAAAATTCTCTCTAGGTGCTCTAACTCTAGTACACGACCAGAGCGCAGATGCATGTGCCTTTGACACCTACAAGCGTCGACGAATAACCTCGAAGGTTAACTCCTTACTTTTTTAGGCGTCCGTTTTAACTCTGTTTTTGATATTTTTTAATGTTTTTTAATGATCGATTTTTTGATTAAAGTGTGTGATAGCTTGAAATGAGCGTATCACTTAGAGGGTCGGGGTGTGTTTTACAGCACAACGTTTGGTTACCTGAAGCTCCATTGGTCCTCAAAAAAGTTGATTTTTAGCTACGTGTGAGGGTAAAATACGTAATTTTAAAGGGCGACTGAGGCCTGAGCCTGAGCGTGAGCTTGGGCTTTGGTCCTGGGCTTGGGTCTGGGAGATATTCTCGATCCCGGTTCTACCTTTAATTTTTTTTGTTTTTGTTTTTTTTTGGGAGATAAGGTCGCCGTGGCCTGCGCGCGAGCACACACACACTCTACCTACCTACTTACAACTAATACACCTACTGTTACACACTAACAAACTTCATTAGCTCTCACAGATCTACTTCCTACTTACCGTACTTTACATTACATAGAACGAACAACCTTAATACTAACACCTTATCACAGAGAAAACACAATACCTTTCAAAACCTCATTAACAAAGAAATACACAGTAGAAAAACAATATCCTTCTTCTCAACACGAACACTTTCCTTCCCTACCTTTCCTACAATTGAAATTGCACCACAAAGAAGCACATAGTGCCACTCAAGCTTAGTGTATGGCATTTCCCCGACAACGGCGCCAAAAATGTGCGCGTCTGTCGCACGTGTCAATGCAATGAACTTGCCGATACACTGTGTGCGAGACACAAATGGCTCCAAGCACGCAACTAGCCTAAACTAGTAAGTTAAAAGATGGCAATGGTGTGGCACTCACCGCTCTACGCTTGCTGTCGTGGAGGATTCTCGCCGTGAAGAAGAAGGAGCCACCGCTACGCCGCGCTCAACCGCTTCGCAACCGCCATGCCGTCGTTGCAATGCTCGATCGCACTCTCTTTCTCTCTCTCTGTCTCTCTCGCGCATATATACACACACAAAGAGGTGAAGAAGAAGAAGATGGAGATGGAGCAAGAGCACTCTTCAATTGCACAAATGAAAGAATGAGTGAATTTTAGGTTTAGTTGACTTTTATATGGGCTCGCCCCATTCACACTTGGGTGCCCATGCTTAGACAACTAATCCCTTGAATATTCTAGTTAGAGTGCACCTCTCATCGGTGATCACTCTTACCCTTTTCCTATTGGATCGAGAAGCCAGGTACATGACTCTACCAAATAAATAATCTGGCGTCTATCGTAGGTGATAGGAATGTGCGTGAGCCGTGAGGGTTAACAGATTGAGTCTGTCTACTCTCTAAAGCATGTCCCAAGCTGAGGACAGCTCTTTCTTTTTGTTGGGGAATTTGTAAGGTCCCTCCCTAACCCTAGAACTTCTTCAGCCTAGAAAATAATTTAAAAGACTGACAAAGAAGTCATGCGGACAAGAAGACTTTACTCCAGAGAAAAGACAAGGATATTTCGGATAAGAAATTACTTCATCCCTATATTTTTCCAAAAAGATTAAGGTTATTTTTATACTTCTTCGTCAAAAGCCGTGTGAGAACTGATCTAAATCGAGAACTGGGAGAAAAAGGGACTAACTTGATTGAAAGATAAAGTTAAGAGATAAGAATCAAGAAAAAAATTGGGGTCCAATAGAAATTAAGAAGAGAATTGGGGTCCAATAGGATTTGAGAAGAGAATTGGGGTCCAATAGGAATTGAGAAGAGAATACCCACCATTTCCTATATAAACACCCCCTCTCCTTTGTAATTTTACACACATTATTGCTAAGCTACTTGCATACTTGCCATGCTCAAGATTATGCTTAAGTAAATCAAGGTTTCTATTAAACCTTGCTCTTGCTCTCTTCCTCTCTTGAAGGCCAAACCCTTGAGGGTTTTGTGAAGAAGCTCCTCTCTCCTTCCTCTTTATCCTAAATCCCCTTTCCTTCATCCTTGAGCCTCACATCTCTTCAACAAGGACTTCAACCCCACTCCCCTCTTGTTTAGACGAGGTAATCTTCATTTCTAGTAGGATTACTTAATCCATGTGTTTAATACTAGGAAGGTTTATCTGCATCATTTTAGGTTTAAGATTTAATGGTAACCTTGAAATTAGGGTTAAGTATTACTGGTAGTTATGCATCATTAAGTTAAGCTTCAAAGATAGATTTGCACTCGTAAACGAACCTTTAATGGTAACTTTGCACTTAGGTATAAGTTTTAGTGACTACCTTGTATTTTAGGTTTAAGATTTAATGGAAACCTCGCAATTAAGGTTAAGTGATAAGAGTATCTATGCATCATAAATTTAAGTTTCAAAGATAGATTTGCACTCATAAGCTAAGCTTTAATGGTAACTTTGCACTTAGGTGTAAGCTTTAGTGACTACCTTGTATTTTAAGTTTAAGCTTTAATGAAAACTTCATAATTAGGATTAAGTGATAAGAGTATCTATGCATTATAAAGTGAATCTTCAAAGGTAGATTTTCACTCATAAGCTAAGACGTAATGGTAACTTTGCACTTAGGTATAAGCTTTAGTGACTACCTTGTATTTTATGTTTAAGCTTTAATGAAAACCTCGCAATTAGGGTTAAGTGATAAGATTATCTATGCATCATAAAGTTAAGCTTCAAAGGTAGATTTTCACTCATAAGCTAAGCTTTAATGGTAACTTTTCACTTAGGTGTAAGCTTTAGTGACTACTTTGTATTTTTAGGTTTAAGTTTTAATGGAAACCTCGCAATTAGAGTTAAGTGATAAAGAGTATCTATGCATCATAAAGTTAAGCTTCAAAGGTAGATTTGCACTCGTAAACTAAGCTTTAATGGTAACTTTGCACTTAGGTGTAAGCTTTAGTGACTACCTTGTATTTTTAGGTTTAAGCTTTAATGGTAACCTCGCAATTAGGGTTAAGTGCTAAGAGTATCTATGCATCATTAAGTTAAGCTTCAAAGGTAGGTTTGCACTCTTAAGCTAAGCTTTAATGGTAACTTTGCACTTAAGAAAAACTTTGAAAGATAAGCTGGCAATTTAGTGTTTAGCTTCCATGGTGACCTTGTGTGATTAGGTTTAAGCTTCCATGGAAGCCTTGTCTCATTAAAGAGAGAAAGATTTAGTCTCATTATGGTACTCAAACTTAGGGTTTGCATGTCTCTTTACGGTAGGAAGAATGTGTGGTTATAATCCTCTCTTTCCAAGCTTTAATGGAAAGCTCTAGATTCCCATTTTATCCCCAAAGCGAGCTTTAATGGAAAGCTCGAAGACTCATAAATTATAGGATGACCTTCTAGCTTCCTAAAATAGAAAGCTAGGCACCATAAGAAAAGAGTAGTTGTCTAAAATCGATAGAAATAGTTCAATTTTTGGTATTGAAGAGTATTTCTAAAGTTGTCAATTTCAAGTTTGTTTGCAAATACGAGATCGGGGAGATAGGGGATAACTTCGCGGAACTGATCTCGGTGTTGTTTGAACCGAAAACTCTACAAGCTTCCATGGAGATGCCCCATGGATGGCAAAGGATTGCAAAAACCTGGGAATCGTACAAAACAGGGATTGAACTTAAAAAGTTGGCATTTCCAAAGAGACATTTACCATCAAATACCTATGGAAAAAGCTCGCTTGTATTTTCTAAATAAACTTGGCTGGTAGATCGTTAATGAAAGCAGGAATTAAGGTTGATAAATGAATGAACCTAGAAATTACCAACTAGGAGTTAAAAAGGAATCTTGAGAGGTGATAGGGATAGCCCATTGCAAAACATAGATTTAACTAGGAGTTTTGAAGATTGTGTGGAAATTACCGAAAGCCAAGATGGATCTTCTTGGGGTCAATTTGATTGAAAAGCTGGCCCATTGAGAGGATTCTCTTGGGGAACTTTATGGAGATTGACCCTTTTCGGCTAGGGCAGCGTAACCGGCAAGTTGTTATACATAGGTCTTTTATGCCCGAGGGATAAGGGATGAATGGGTTTGTTTTATTTTTGCCTGGCCGGGTGAAGTACCCGCGGTTTCTTATTGGAAATCGATCATAATCCGGGTATGGCCTGATGCCAATATTTGGATGAGAAGTTCATACTGAGGGAGGATGATGTGAATTTAATGAAGGAAATTTGTTCAATTTGGTTGCTTAAAAAGGAACTAGAAAGGCTAGGAATAAAGGGGCTATCCTGTGCATCTGTCACCAGATGGTCCTATACCTCTCGAAATAAAATGCTTAGGAAGGAATGCTTAAATTACTTGATGAGTCTTTCCCAAACAATTCTGGGAAATATTGTGAAGGTGCTGCCATTTTGATGGCTTGTAACCGATTATCTTGGTCCTGAATGGGGAGGCAAGATGAATTGGTTGAAACTAAATGTGTTGCACGATTAGTTAGGAAACTAGTTACAAGCTAATTATAGCAAATAAAGGAAAGGAAATGAATTAAAAGTTTCTAAATAAAGATCTATGGGAACAACTAGATGAATTTCCCTGAACGAGGGTATGCAACAGATTGCATGCTGCTTGTTGTCTGATGATGTCTGATAGACTGCTGTCTTCCTGATTTTGTAGTAGTTAAGTACTACCTCGAGAAGGGATTTTCATGAAATGGTTCGGTGGTTGGGCGGATCCGGAGGGTCAGATGGCCGGATGTTGATTCAAAAATTTTATGTTAAATGCTAGGACTACGCAGGATAAGAAAAAATAGGTAATTGGGGACGAGCGACACCAGGTAGGTTTTCAAGATCCCTCTTCTTAGGGGAAAGTGATAACTACCATGCCTGCTTGTCAAGAAAAAGGGGTTATCGCCATGAACCAAGGGAGAACAAGAAAGCAAGAGCAGATTCTCAAGTTAAAGATCAAGAGAATCAAGACTAAGAACCATGATTTTGGGTGCGGAAAGCTGTCAAGGACAGATTGATTATGAGAAGCGGATAGAATCGTTGAATGAAGGAATGTACCCCCTTGGGTTGGCATTCAAGATAGACCGGAGTCCTGTCTGAGTGTCGGTCCCAAGTGGGAGGGATACCTGCAGATAGATCCACGTCATTCCCTGGAACGGTTCGGAGGACTGAGGGAGGTGAGTAGGGTAGAGTCTGGGTATGGCCCTCACAGTAGCAATAAGTTCACTAGCAACTTGCAAAATGTTGACCGCAAATCCTCTTTTGCAATTTCAGGTGATCGAACACTAGGGTCTTTGCCGTCACTCATGTTGTTGTAGTTGAAAGCATCCTTTATGTTCAAAGCATGTACTAGTGCAACATTGCTCCTCGAAAGCCAATTTGTTATCAGATCACCAAGTGGATGCTTATGCATCCACTCTAAGTTGTGTAAACAATTAGAAATTGAGCCAACTGTAAGGTTTGGATCAGATGGCCATAGACCACCATTCAAAACAAAGTGTTCATAATGACCTTCTCCATGTCCATGAGTGATCATGCCAATTAGTGCCACCTGCAAATTGTAACCTGAATCCACACCGTTGGGAACAACGTATAGTCTTGGAATTGTTGTCTTCTTTTGATCCATCATATCATGGATTATGCATACATATTTATCTGGTTGTGTTTCTGAAAATATGCACCATGCATAATATAGGATTTTGCAACTCTTCTCTTGTGACATGTGAACTTCTCTCTCCCTTAAAAGGAGCTCTTTCTTCAAGGTTAGGTTTGGCTTCCAATCTTGTATTGATTGAACTACAAATATTGCACTTAGAGAACTCACTTCTCTTTGTTAAGGTGACATGTGGGTACTCTTTGTTCTAAATTCTACCAAAAGACTCTCTTCAATTTCAGCCCCCCTCCCTCTCTCTCTCTCTCTATGATTTTTAGCCATATGCTATTTCTCTCTCCTCTCACTACAACCCACAGCTTCTTGATGAAGCTTTGAGACTATGAGGGTCTCGCTTTTGCAATACAGCAAGGATTAGCAGGCAAAATCAATCACAAAAGAAAAGTGGATTTTATAGGTTGCTAAAATTTTAGCAGTTTCACAACAACTTGATGGCTTTCAAGTGGAAATTGCGTTTATAGATTGAGGAAAATTAGGCTTTTTGCTGAAATTGCTAAAAATTGCAAAAATTTCAAAAATTAGACCGTAAATATTTGGGGCTTTTGCTGAAATTTCATTACTTTGCAGACATTTGAGTATGTATTGCAATTTGTGGACAGTTTGAGCAGCGTCAAGAATTACAGGAAAACACAGTTTTATGCGCATCAAAAAGTTTATGTGGCGCACATTCATGTATCTTACATGTGGGATGCTTGCCATCGAGTTGATGTATTACTGAAAATACATTTTGCAATAGCTTCTAATCCATTTGCAGATTTGAGGTTGATGCATACGTATTTTGGTTATACTCCTGAAGTGGGAGTATTCATGCAAGGATTGTATTTCCTATTTGTGTGCTAAAATTTTAGCTTTTATTGCTGAAATTTATCCTTCTTTACTACTACACACTTGTGGTAAAGTGCCAGTAACACAATATTACCATCCCTTGCTCTTGTACACTGAGTATTGAGCCTGTAAGAGGCTAAAATCTCAGTTTTCAGCCTGCTGTCATAAAATTACAACAGTGAATGTTCGAGTCTTTTTGTACCAAAACAGCCTCTAATGCGTCTACAAGCAATGAGTCAAATTCTCTCCTTGAAATTAAGAGGTTTGGCTACTCTGGCTTCGACTTATGGAAAGATAGAATTCAGGGACTCCTATTCCTGAAATATTGCGACGATGCACTTTTGGAAGTGAAATTTGCAGCTTTATCAAATGAAGATTGGGCCAGACTTAACAAGAAAAGAATTGCTTACATCAAGATGGTAGTGTTTGATGATGTGCTCATAGACATTAAGCGTTGTAACATTTAATGGCCTGATAACTTGTGTGTAGCGGAAATGAGCGTGAACATAGTGGGCATTCCATTAGAATAGATTTCTAATGAGAATTACAAGAGTGCTTGGGTGGAGAGAGCAACAAAAAGCATAACACCTAGTTAGATAGCATCGACAATACTTTCAAGAGAGAGAAAAATTAAGCTATTGACAACAGTTGAGGACCGGATTTGCATGGATCCGGTCCCCCCTCCAAAAGGCTTTGTATTATGGTTTCTCCCATCAAGAGACATGGTACAATACAATTCTTTGTGTTCCTTCAAGACTAGCTAGTGCAATGAAGATGAAAGCTTCATGCACTAAGCAAAACACTTAACAAACACAACTTTAATTATCCCTGTTCTCAGACCCAAGACCTCACACACCTTCGAAGATGGTGAGAGCTAGCAGGATATGAGAGTAGATTGAGAGGAAGAAGGAGTATCTTACGAGAAAGATGTACATCTCCTCACATAATCACTCATATTAGCATAGATTTAGCTTAGTAATTAGCTTGGTAGAGGAGATGAGCATGCATTAAAGCTTGGCTCTTGGTTGGATTTGCATCCACATGCCAAGAGTGTGTTGATGTAGGCTTCTATCTCACAAGCTTGGAGTAGGTGATGAGCTCTCCATTAAAGCTTGGGAAGAGATAGTCTTCTTTGCTTCACACATAGACTGTGTGTGTGATAATACCTTGCAAAAATCAGCCCCCTCTCTCTCTTGGGCGAGCCCCCTTGCTATTTGCTCTTCCTGCAGCCTCATTGGCTCTCCCCAAGTCAAGCCAATCACAATTAAGCAGCATAAGTGATAGCCTTCTGACATGTGTCCCCCTTTCCCCTTTTGTGAGAGTTTTAGGTAATTAAATAATTAAACTAAACACTCATTGGACCCCTTTGCCTCCTGGCCAATAGGAATCAGGCAAGCCATGGGGCTCCTGAATGCTCATTGGACCCCTTGGGAGACTGCCCAATAGTCTTCTAGGAGACTTAATTCTCATTGGTTTCTTTTATTAAATGTTTTTAAATTAATTAAACTAGATTTACTTTAGCTTAATTCTCATTGGTCCACTTCAAGGGTCATCCAATAGGAATTGGGCACACCTTGTGGGCATCTGGGCTAGGGAGCTGACATGTGTCCCTAATTCCCTTTGTGTAAAGGGGCTTGTGTGTGTGTGTGTGGCTTTCTCTCTCATCCCCTAGAACTAGAAGAAGGGCTCGCCCCCTCCCATGTAGGGATGTGCAAAGACTTTTAGGGCACACACAAAGCATCCAATTTTCCCTAGGGTTGACCTTTGGACACAACCTTTGAATTTTGGAACCTTAGCATTTTGGAAGTCTTAATGGGCTGAACCTTAGGGTATTTTTAGCCCATTGTTGCGCATGGATCTTTTGCAGATGGCCCCCCTTTGGATCCCTATTTTCCCTCCTTTGGATCCCTACTGTGGCCGGTCTGCTAGCTTAGCCAATATTATAGCTTTTTCTCCCCTGGCACTTCCCCACATTAAATGATCAGTTTAATATGAGAAAATCATTTAGGAGAATTAGATATTGATTATTATGACATTACCTCTCTCTTGAAATCATAGTCGTCCTCGACTATGGTGTACAGAAGATAAAGCATGGTCATGAGTCCTTTTCTTAGCGGGTAGAGGATCTCTATGTTACCCTACGACATCATTCCATAATGGATGACTAGTCCATTTGGTGCTTGAGATCCTGACGCTGCTGCAAGCATGTCTGCACATTAGTCCTATCAGTCTTCCATAGTAGAGTGACAAGCTCTACTTGGTGTTTGGGAGACATCATCTCCGCAAACTTGATCTAAGCATGCATACTACTTCATTTTTGTGCACAAATAAAGAAAAAGAGAGTCTTATAAGACAAAAACTTTGTTCATTTTTAACATTTTGTACATTTGCTTACTCTTGGGAAGCATTGTAAGCATTGACAAGGTTTAGGTTATCCTTTAATTGTATGCCTTGCATCCATCTAGCATCTTCAAAAGGATAATTCTTAAACTTAATAAGATATCGTCAGATAGTCTTACCGCCTCTTAGTACCTTGTCTTCATGTCGGAGAATGGACTCGGGCTGCAACACCTCCTCTTGGTCCTCGATCTCCGGTGGGTCTTCAATAGTTGGTTCTTGAGGTGGCTCTCCTTTGTAAGGCTTTAATAGGCTCACATGGAAAGCATTGTGTATGATCCAATGATTGGGCAACTTGAGTTGATAGGCCATCTCATTGATTGGCCTAAGAATCTGGAAGGGACCATAGTACCATTTTGCTAGTTTAGCATAGTACTTTTGGTGGCCCGTAGGATTCTTGCCCATCGTGTGCCTTAATCGAGCCTTGGGAAACTTTAACAAGACCCAATCGTTTTATTTAAAGGCTTGGGCTCTTCTGTGCTTGTCAGCAACAGCCTTTTGCCTTTGCTGTGAGATAGAGATAGCATCCTTAATCTTTTGAAAAGATTCGTGTAGGTCTCGGCTATACTCATCTGCAGCAAAGATCTTCCCATGTACCTTAAGTAGCAAGGGACTTTTTGATCTTCCCTCAATTACCTCGAAAGGTGATTTTCCCGTGGAAGTATGTACAGTGTTATTGTAAGCATACTCCACTAAGGGTAAGTACTTCTTCCATTGGGATCTTTGATCTATTTCCGTTACATAGGCTTTTAGTAGATCGAGAATGGTTAGGTTAGATATTTCACTTTGGCCATCCGTTTGTGGATGATAGGCCGAAGAGAATTTTAGCCTTGTCCCTAAATTTTCAAAGAGACCCTTCCAGAAATTACTGGTCATTCTAGGATCTCTATCCGACACTATGGACATTGGCAAGCCATGGTACTTGAAAATTTGTGAAATGAAGAGGGTTGCCATTTAATGGGCTTTGATAGTCTTTTTGACAGGTATAAAATGAGCTTGTTTACTGAACCTGTCTACTATCGTCCATATTCCCGTATTCCCATGGGTAGACTTAGGCAATCCAAAGATAAAATCCATGGATATGCTCTCCCATGGTGAATTAGGGATTGGCAAGGGTTGAAGCAATCCAAGTTGCTTCCCTCTATCAAATTTTGTCTTTTGGCATACCACACATTTAGAAACATACTCTTGTATGTTCACTTTCATAGTAGGCCAATAGAAATATGTTTAAATTCCCTTTAAGGTAGACTAAATCCCTCTATGCCCCGCATAAGGTGGAGCATGAGATTCATACATTACTTTCTCACGTAGTGAGTTAGTAACGCATAGTCTATTGCCATAGAGAAGATAACCATCTTGTAAGGTAAATGGTTCTTCTTTCTTGCCCAATGCAAGGGCTGAAATCACATCTGTAAAATCGGGATCAATAGCATACTCATCTATCATTGAAGATAGATCATTGTGAGTTGCTATGGAAACCGCATTCACTCTTGACCGTCTTGAGAGTGCATCGGCTACTTGATTATGCTTGCCAGCAATGTGAGCAATATGAAAATGGAATTGCAAAAGGAAATTTGCCCACATCATTTGTTTGTTGGAGAGGTTGGTCTGCGTCATGAAGTACTTAAGACTTTGGTGATCCGTTCGCAGAATGAAAGGAGTCCCCAATAAATAGTGCTTCCATGAGTCTAAGGCATGTAGAACTGCAAGGAGTTCCTTTTCATATATGCCTAGAGCTTGGTCAACAGGGTCGAGCCTTCGACTCTCGTAGCCTATGGCATGCCCTTCTTGGAGCAAAACAGCTCCAAGGCAATCACCACAAGCATCACATTGGACCTCAAATGGTTTTGAGAGATCCGGTAGTGTAAGCACAGGTTGAGAGATAAGATTTTCTTTAAGCTTTTCAAAAGCATTGTTCTCCTTAGCAGACCATGTATACCTAACACTTTTCTTTGTTAGGTCATGTAATGGTCCCGCAATTTGTGAGAACTTTTCTATGAAGTGTCTATAGTATGCACACATACCTATAAAGCTTCTTAATTCATGAAGATTCCTTGGTTTAGGCCATCCTTTTATTACCTCTAACTTAGATGGATCCATTTGGATGCCATCTTGAGAGATAATATGACCTAAATACTGAATCTCTTGCAAGAAATATTCACTTTTCTTTCGATTAACATAAAGTTTATTCTCTCTTAAAACTTGAAATATTACCTGGAGGTGTTGCTTGTGTTCCTCCAATGAATTAGAGTAGATGATAATATCATCAAAGAACACTCCAGTGAAGGTTCGATGAGGCCTGAACAGCTTCTCCATCAAGCGGTTGAATGTGGCTGTTGCATTGGTCAAGCCAAAAGGCATGACAATGTATTCGTAAAGACCAAATGTGGTGCGAAATGCGGTCTTTACAATGTCTTGATCAACTATCCTTATTTGATGATAGCCACTTTTTAGGTCAATCCTACTGAAGTAGGTCGATCCTTGTAGCTTATCAAATAGGTCTTCTACCCGTGGAACGGGAAACCTATTTGTGATAGTGATCCTATTTAGTGCTCTATAGTCGACACACATACGATATGTGCCGTCTTTATTTTGCACTAGTAGCACAGGTGAGCAAAATGGAGATGAGCTTGGCCTAACCATACCCGTCTCAACTAACGCATGCACTTGCCGCATAATCTCCTCTTGTTGAGCTTGAGAAACTCTATAAGGAGGTTTGTTAGGCGGTGAACTTCCTAGAAGAAGTTCAATTGCATGGTCATCATTACCTCGTTTAGGAGGTAGCTCACAAGGGATGTCGTCAATAAAAACATCTTGAAACCCCTTGAGAAAATTGGATAACTCTAATTCCTTTTGGTTGCTTTTATTTTCTTTTGCTAAAGCATTAGGTTCATTTTGAGAGTCTTTAACAAAAATCATGTACACGGAAATAGAGCTCTTTATTGACTTGTTGAAAGCTGGTGTAGGTACAATGGGGATGGTGTTACCCATTTCCTTAGCATCTATATACATGTCTTTTTCCCTGAACTTAAAGGAGATTCTCCTTTCAGGAAATTTAACATCAGCAGCCAGGCGGTCAAACCATGGTGCCCCTAGGATTACATCCTCATGCTTGAGAGGAGAGATAAAGAGTCCTCTTTGTCCACATAGCCTTGGACATGAAGCCTCAATTTCCCAATTAAGGGAGTGACTGAAGCTTCTTGCCCCTTGAGGGCACTGTCTGCGGGTAGGACATCTCCCATCTCATAGGATTGTATGCCTAGCTTGGTGGCTAACTCCATAGATATAAAATTGTGAGTAGAACAAGGGTCAAAGAGAATAAAAGCATCATGTTCTCTTACCTTTCCCCAAGCATGGCATAGAGGAGATCCTTTGTGTTGAGTTTGGTGAGTCTCCTCCTCTTGGATTTCAACCAAAGAAGCTCTAGGAGGATCTTGGCGGTTGTTCTTTTGGGGACAAGCGCGGTACACATGCCCTTGTTCGCCGCACTTGAAACACCGGTTATCCTTACGATAACGCTCAAGCTCTTCAGGAGAGAGTTTATTCTTACCATTGTAAACTCCCTTCTCTTTAGCTTTGTTGGAGTTGCCCTTAGGAGACTTTTGGACATTGTCCTTCCCCTTAGGCTCATTGGAACCCTTGTTTTCTGGGGGCTTAATATTTCTTTTAACCCCAGCTTGGAAATTGATTCGAGAGGCCACCATAGTATGGTGTATTACCGCCGATATGGTACGTGGCCTTTGGGAGTTGACATACTCCGCCATTTCTTCGGTTAAGCCCGCACAAAACTGTTGCATTTGCTCTCCAAAATCCAACTTTTGAAGACAGTGGCTTTGAGTTGTAAGTCCCAAAACTTGTCGACATATTTGTGGATGGATTCATTAGGAGAGAGCTTTAAGCTTCGCCATTCAGTGAGTACTTTGTCTTTGGCATCGGTGGCCAAAAACTGCTTCATAATGGAAGCTCTTAAAGCCTTCCATGTTCATGGAGCTTCACCGTTGGCTCGTAGGCTAGACCACCATTGTCTGGCGGACTTTTGAAAGTGCATAGCTACATGGCGTAGCTTAGAGGACTCCGTGAAGCCCTCATCTCCAAACGCCGCATCGAATTGCTGGATAAAGGCCAAGACTTTGTCCGTAGCACCAAAGGTGCCATCATAGGTAAGGAAAGAGATGCTCTTCCCTCCCTCTTTGAATTTCTTCAGCTTGGACGACCTCTTCCATGCGGCATAGGATTTCCTATGGCCTCTTCTTTTTGATGGTTCAAAAGTTGCACCATCACTTTCTTCAGAAGGTGAAGAATTTGAAGAAGGTGGAGAAGAGGGTGACCTCTTTCTCGCTTTTTTCTTGTTTTGATCTTTGTCGTCTTCACCATAGCTTTCATAAGAGGAAGAGGATGAAGATGGAGAAGAGGGTGTCCTCTTTCTCACCTTTTTCTTCTCTTGCTTTTTATAATCCCTCTTTGAATTATGGCGTGGAGAAGAGTATGATGGTCTTCTCCGCTTTGGTGGTGATGGAGAGCGTTTAGCCCGCCGTCTTCGTGGAGCCATCTCCGCCGAGGTGGCGAGAGACTCTCTTCTTTCGCGTTCCTTTGGTGGAGGCTCTTGAGTTCTCCTTTGGGAAGGAGATGCATCATCAAGAAGTAAATTCTTGAGCCCTTCATATGGATTCTCTTCTTCTTCCCGAATCGGAGAGAGACCTCTTTTGGGAGTCTCATAAGGAGGCTTCCTAGGTGTTCTCTCGTCATGGTGATGAGCTTGGAGAATCCCGTGAGCACGAAGCTACCGTTGCACTTCACTTTGGAGAGATGGATTGCCCATGGCTTGTTGAAGCCTAGAAACAAGATAGTTAACAAGCATTGAAGCATCATTAGTAGCTTGCTCATGAGCAAAATCAAAGTTATCAACATTAATTCCACTCTCTTTACTATTGTCAGCCATTCTAACAAATTTGAGGTGTAAACTTTTTAGGTGTACTTTGGCACTTCAAGCCCTAGTTGCTACTCCTCTTTACCCCTTTAGGAAAAGCACTCAAGCTACTGTACCCGCGGCTCGAATACCATTAATTGCAAGGAATAGAAGAGAGGGTCTTTCGACACCAAAACAGCACCGGCTCCTATCAAGCTTCGAATAGCTCAATAGTGGTTAAGCCGTAGGCAAGCCCCGTAGGACTCCACTATTAAGACCATAGCTCTCGACGGTGATGCCCCATTAACTGCACGAAGGCAGGCGCACTGCAAGGCTGAAAAATCCCTATTCTACTTACTCACAGGCAATTAATAATACCAACCATTTGTAGCTAGCTTGAGGACCTCCCTTCTTGAGCAAGAAAATAGAAACCTTGAGCTCTGATACCAATATAACATTTAATGGCCTAATAACTTGTGTGTAGCGGAAATGAGCATGAACATAGTGGGCATTCCATTAGAATAGATTCCTAATGAGAATTACAAGAGTGCTTGGGTGGAGAGAGCAACAAAAAGCGTAACACCTAGTTAGATAGCATCGACAATACTTTCAAGAGAGAGAAAAATTAAGCTATTGACAACAGTTGAGGACCGGATTTGCATGGAGCTGGTCCTCCCTCCAAAAGGCTTTGTATTATGGTTTCTCCCATCAAGAGAGACATGGTACAATACAATTCTTTGTGTTCCTTCAAGACTAGCTAGTGCAATGAAGATGAAAGCTTCATGCACTAAGCAAAACACTTAACAAACACAACTTTAATTATCCCCGTTCTCAGACCCAAGACCTCACACACCTTCGAAGATGGTGAGAGCTAGCAGGGTATGATAGTAGATTGAGAGGAAGAAGGAGTATCTTATGAGAAAGATGTACATCTCCTCACATAATCACTCATATTAGCATAGATTTAGCTTAGTAATTAGCTTGGTAGAGGAGATGACCATGCATTGAATCTTGTCTCTTGGTTGGATTTGCATCCACATGCCAAGAGTGTGTTGATGTAGGCTTCTACCTCACAAGCTTGGAGTAGGTGATGAGCTCTCCATTAAAGCTTGGGAAGAGATAGTCTTCTTTGCTTCACACATAGACTGTGTGTGTGATAATGCCTTGTAAAAATCAGCCCCCTCTCTCTCTTGGGCGAACCCCCTTGCTATTTGCTCTTCCTGCAGCCTCATTGGCTCTCCCCAAGTCAAGCCAATCACAATTAAGCAGCATAAGTGATAGCCTTCTGACATGTGTCCCCCTTTCCCCTTTTGTGAGAGTTTTAGGTAATTAAATAATAAAACTAAACTCTCATTGGACCCCTTTGCCTCCTGGCCAATAGGAATCAGGCAAGCCATGGGGCTCCTGAATGCTCATTGGATCCCTTGGGAGACTGCCCAATAGTCTTCTAGGAGACTTAATTCTCATTGGTTTCTTTTATTAAATGTTTTTAAATTAATTAAACTAGATTTACTTTAGCTTAATTCTCATTGGTCCACTTCAAGAGTCATCCAATAGGAATTGGGCACACCTTGTGGGCATCTGGGCTAGGGAGCTGACATGTGTCCCTAATTCCCTTTGTGTAAGTGTGTGTGTGTGTGTGTGCGGCTTTCTCTCTCATCCCCTAGAAGAAGGGCTCGCCCCTAGGGATGTGCAAAGACTTTTAGGGCACACACAAAGCATCCAATTTTCCCTAGGGTTGACCTTTGGACACAACCTTTGAATTTTGGAACCTTAGCATTTTGGAAGTCTTAATGGGCTGAACCTTAGGGTCGTTTTAGCCCATTGTTGCACATGGCTCTTTTGCAGATGGCCCCCCCTTTGGATCCCTATTTTCCCTCCTTTGGATCCCTATTGTGGCCGGTCTGCTAGCTTAACCAATATTCTAGCTTTTTCTCCCCTGGCACTTCCCCACATTAAATGATCATTTTAATATGAGAAAATCATTTAGGAGAATTAGATATTGATTATTATGACAAGCGTCTTGACACTGCTTAGGCTATCTGGAAGAAATTGACAGATACGTATGAGAACACAACTCCTGTGAATCAAGTGCATGTCATGCAAAAGCTTGCAAACATGGATTTGGATGAGTCCAAGCCTGCATCTGAACGCTTGAGTGCTTTCACAGGTGTCTTGAGTCAATGCAAGACTTTGGTTTGCAGCCTTTTGGTGATAAGCTCAAGGCTATCTTATTATTGATGACTTAATTTGCCTGAGAATTGGGAAGCTTTGGTTGTGTCTTTGAGCAACAATGATGCCTTGACATTTGATGGTGTACAAGGTTCTATTCTCATTGAAGAGATTAGAAGAAAGACCAGCGGTGAAAGCAGCGGGTCAGCATATAATGTAAGAGACATGCCTGAAAAGAAGAATAATGCAAACAATAGAGGCAAGAACATGAGTAAGAGTAGGGTTAAGTCCTAGGATGTTACATGCTATCAATGTGGACGCAAAGGGCATAAAAAGCCCGATTGTAGGTACTACAAGCAGGAATCTGAAAAAAAGAAGCAGCAGGGCAAGAAGAAGAAGAATTCTAATGATGCTAAAAGTGATGATCATAACTCTTCTTCCAAGGAAGTTGCAAAGGCAAATGTTGCTTTGAGTGTCGTCGTTGAAGAAATTGTTGCTAAGGATGATGCACTTGTTGTTGACTCATCCCTTCATCATGATAGTGTGGCAATGGCTAGTGATAAGTATATATTAAAACTAGAGGTAATTGATGCATTACTTTTAGCACAAGTGAAGTCGCGGAGCGGAGCGTGGGTCGACTCTCTCACACACACACACAGTGAGCTTACACAGTACAGTACGCAGAGAACTGTTAGAAGGGTTATCTCCCAATTCCTTAGTATTCACAAAGTATAAGTTAGTATATACAAAGAGTTAGAGGTAAGTGAGTTAGGCGGGCGTCCGGCCATATCCGCATAAGAGGCCACTTGGGCTTTAATCCCAACAACCTCCCACTTAAAGTCCAATGTGGCACTTTAAGTAACTGTAAATCTATGAACATAAATGTACAAAGATTTACATGGCTGCCATCTATCCAATGCCCAATAACTCACGACAATGCACAAAGCCCTCTCCTGGAAGTCCCTTTGTGAGTAGATCAGCAGGATTGTCCTTGGTGTGGATCTTCAGCAGTTGTATCTGCTTGTCTTCAAGTACTTCCCTAATGAAGTGATATTTCACATCAATATGCTTAGTCTTCGAATGGAACACTGGATTCTTTGCCAATTGTATAGCACTTTGACTATCACAATATAACTCTGGCATATCTACTTTGATTCCCAAGTCTGCAACCAATCTACCAAGCCAAATAGCTTCTTTGCATGCCTCATTTGCTGCAACATACTCAGCTTCTGTAGTAGACTGCGTAACACAATCTTGTAATCGAGATCGCCATGATATGGCACCTCCAGCCAATGTAAAGACATAGCCTGATGTAGATCTCCTCTTATCCAAGTCTCCTGCATAATCTGAGTCAGTGTATCCTCTGACACTCAAATCCTGACTACCATAGCATATGCGCATACTCTTTGTATGTTTTAAGTATCTCATGATACCTTTCACTGCCTCCCAATGTTTCTTGCCGGGATTTGACATATATCTGCTAACCACTCCCACTGCAAATGCAATATCCGGACGTGTAGCAATCATTGCATACATCAAACTACCCACTGCAGACGCATATGGAATCTTATCCATTTCAGCCTTTTCTTCCTCAGACACAGGACAATCTTGTTTGCTAAGTTTCACATATGGTGGCAATGGAACACTCAATGCCTTTCCCTTCTCCATATTGAAACGTTGCAAAACCTTGTCAATATACTCTGTTTGAGATAACCAAATCAACTTCTTTGATCTGTCTCTCTCAATGCGCATACCAAGTATATGACTTGCCTCACCCATGTCTTTCATGTCAAATGATTTTGCCATCTTTGACTTCAAAGCTGAAATTTCTTCCAAGTGTTTGCCAGCAATCAACATGTCATCCACATACAAAATAAGGATCAGCCAACTGCCATCCTTAGCCTTCTTTGTATATAGACAGTGATCGAACTCACTACGTTTGTAGCCTTGAGAAAGCATAAACAGGTGGAACTTATGGTACCATGCCTTCGGTGATTGTTTTAAGCCATAAAGACTCTTTAACAACTGGCATACCAAATGTTCCATGCCTTTCTCAACAAACCCTTCTGGCTGCTGCATGTAAATTTCCACATCTAAATCACCATGCAAGAACGCTGTCTTGACATCCATTTGGTGCAACACCAAATCCAATATAGCAACCAATGCAAGAAAGCATCTCAATGTAGTCATCTTGACCACTGGAGAGAAGACTTCATCAAAGTCAATGCCTTGTTCTTGCTTAAAGCCCTTGGCAACAAGCCTTGCTTTGTACTTTGGCTGACTATCATGAGCGGTGATCTTATACCTTTAAACCCATTTACAAGGTAGAGCCTTTTTGCCCTGTGGTAATTTAACCAACTTCCATGCCTGGTTTTTATGCAGAGCTGTCATCTCTGACTGCATGGCCAACTGCCATTTTTTCGAGTCAACCACTTGTAATGCTTCCTTGTAACAAGATGGTTCTCCACAATCTGTGAGCATGACATAATTTAGAGATGGCACATAACGATCAGGTGGTTTGGAGACACGCTCAGAACGTCTCACCACAACTGATTCTGCCTCTCTAGCCACTATAGGCTGTTCCTGAGCCTGACCATGCTGTCTTGATGTGCTAGCACTAGGTCCATCTTCCCTGAAGACAACTCTTCTGATCTCCTCTGTCTTCTCTGGCTTAGCGTGAAACTTGGCTTCATTGAAATGCACATCATTGCTACGAATAAGCTTTCTGGACTCAGGATCCCAAAGCCGGTAACCCATCTCGCCCGATTCTCCGTAGCCAAGAAATATACACTTCTTGCTCTTTGGTTCTAACTTATTTCTGAACTCCTTAGGAATATGGCTATAAGCTTCACAACCAAAGACTCTGAGATGCTTATACGAAGGTGCCTTGCCTGTCCATAGCATCTCGGCCACTGCACTCTTATCCAGAACCCTACTAGGAGACCTGTTGATCAAATGGACTGCTGTAGCCACTGCTTCCGCCCAGAATCCATCAGGCAACTCAGCATTTGACAACATGCTTCTGACCTTCTCTTGTATGGTCCTATTCATACGTTCTGCAACCCCATTCTGTGAAGGATTATATGGTGCAGTAAGTTCCCGCTTAATCCCTTTTGCTTCACAAAAGTCTTGAAAAGCTTTGGAAACGTACTCTCCACCATTGTCAGTTCTCAAGCACTTCAGCTTCTGACCACTCTGATTCTCCACCAGCTGCAAGAATGTCTTAAAGACCTTGAGTACCTCATCCTTGTGCTTCAAGAAGTAAACCCATACTTTGCGAGAATAGTCATCTATGAATGTACAAAAGTATGCTGCTCCCCCTAGTGACAAACTAGGCATTGGTCCGCATAGATCACTGTGTACAAGAGCTAACCGTTCGTCCCTACGATTCCTCTTTGATCTGTGCGGTTCCTGTGTTTGCTTACCATAAACACAATGCTCACAAAACTCAAAATCTTGAAATGAAAATCCAGGCAAATAACCATAATGAGAAAGTATTTCCATTCCTCTTTTTGACATATGTCCCAACCTACAATGCCACAGTGACACACTTGGCTGCTCAATCACATTAATTACATGGTTTTTAACCTCTGAAACATGTAAAGTGTACAGAGTTCCTGACTTGCTGCCATGTGCTACAGTCATCGAACCTTTGGAGATCTTCCAAGCGCTGTTCCCAAAAACTGTCACATAACCCGCATCATCCAACTTCCCTGTACTAATCAAGCTCTTTCGGATTGCTGGAACATGTCTGACATTCTTGAGCCATAAAGAAGAGCCATTCTGAAACTTCAACTGCACATCTCCCACTCCAAGTATGTCACAAACCTGCTCATTGCCAAGTCTTACATAATCTTTAGTAGCCACATATGATGTAAACCACTCTTTGTGCGGAGAAACATGTAAAGATGCCCCTGAGTCGATAATCCAATCACTCATAGCATGTCCATCCTCTGCAGTCAAGAAAACAGAATCAAGATTGCTTGTAAGGAAGATGTCACCAGCTGCTATACCAGAATCACTGTCTGAACCAGATCCTGTGACATTCACCTCTTCAATCTTCACTGAACTCTTCTTTTCATCTTGCTCAGAACTCTTTGTTAGTGATTAAGAGAAACATAGCCTTCACTGAATCTGGAAAGACTATCTCCTGTGCTGTTAACTGGCTGAAAATTGTGTGAAATTCATTCAGATGATTTGACATGGCTGTCCCTTCCTTCATCTTCAAATCCACCAATTTCTTGAGCCAGTAAATTTGAGAAGCAGCACTTTGTTTCTCGTACATACCACATAGCTTTTGCCATACGCCATACGCTGTAGTCTCTTCTGCTACGTTGAAGTAAACATTTTCTGCCAGTGTCAGCATGATTGTGGAACAAGCTAACTCGTCAAGCTCTTCCCACTCATCTTCAGCCATAAATTTTGGTCTCTCCCCTTTGAGCTCCAGTGGCTTCTCTTGTTTTTTCTGCACCAAAACCTGCCAAATCTGCTTCTTCCAGAATGGAAAGTTTGTGCCATCCAGCTTCTTTATGTTGTAAAGAGTCTCACTTTGAGAAGATGCCATATCTGCCAAACTGTTTACTCCTGAGAAAAATCCGGCAGAGTTTCCCCTGTAAACTGGCCTCTGTACACAGTAAACAAGCTGTAATCAACAAGCTAATCACCTCTCCTCAGGAACTGTCAGTATTTTTGAAAATTTTTGACAGAGTCTCCCCTGTAAACTGAGCTCTGGGAACCAAAAGATAGCTCAAAAAACAATCATAAATAGCTGACCAGTGACAAATCCTGTAAGCATACACTGTCTCCTCTCTGGGCGATGACAGAACCTGTATCTGTCTCAAGACTGAACCCTGAACAATGCCTCAACGGCTTGACGCATAAGATGCAATCCAGTGTCTACACAAAGTCATACATCCTAAGGGATAAAAGTCGCCGAAGAGGATGCGTGTAGAGGGGAACTCCAGCAACCTAATCCACCTCACACTGGGTAACCCAGCCCCCAGTGCTTGGCTTCAAAAAACCTCACACACGACCCTCTCAGATAGCTCAGCAAACTGCCCAGAACTAGCATACATCCTGTAATAGACCAATCACTGTCCTATGACCGCTGCGGCGGTCTGTCTGCTAGCGTGACTCACAACTAGCAGACCCACAATCACAGTACATCAATCTGCAATACATGCCAGTGGTGTCAAGCCGTCGTATGGCCACACCTCCCCTAGAACCTGGCAAGCACAAGAAGTAACAATGCAGACTGCAATATATATATCTGATGATATATATGTGTACCTGGTCTATAGATGATGCTCTGAAGACTAATAGGTGATGTATGTCGATGCCGATAGTGATGTCGACCACCTCCTGCTTGCCAATCTACACAAGACGGATTTCTTTGCGGCTGAAATCTATCTTCTGCTGTAGTGCTCAGAACGAAATTCTGAGGGCATAAACGGCTTCGAAAGGGGGGTAAAACCCTAGGTCGCCTGTTGGAAACGCTCCTGGAACGTCGAGTGTGAATTTTCGAACTCCGGATCCAGAATCTGCCGGAAAAGTGCGCGCGCGCGATTGCGCAAATCCGCACTGAACCAAGGCTCTGATACCAATTGAAGTCGCGGAGCGGAGCGTGGGTCGACTCTCTCACACACACACATAGTGAGCTTACACAGTACAGTACGCAGAGAACTGTTAGAAGGGTTATCTCCCAATTCCTTAGTATTCACAAAGTATAAGTTAGTATATACAAAGAGTTAGAGGTAAGTGAGTTAGGCGGGCGGCCGGCCATATCCGCATAAGAGGCCACTTGGGCTTTAATCCCAACAACAAGATGGTTTGTCACAATCATGGATAGTAGACAGTGGTGCTTCATATATATGGAATCCTTGAAGAGGTTTGGTCTGGCAAACCGGCTTCATATGACCATTTACGAGTCTTTGGTTGTGATTTGTGCATGTACTCGTTGATTAGAGGACCAAACTTGACATGAAATCCATCATGGTCATCTTCGTGGGATATGGAGATGAGGGAGAGATGGGTTACTGAGTTTGGATACTTCAGTACAAGAAGATAATACGCAGTCAAGGTGTAGTTTTCAATGAGGTTAAATTGCTGAAAAATGCTACATATGTAGACATTGACAAAAAGAAGGTCAAGTTTCATCAAAATCAGCCAGCCATAAAGCCACCTTTGGCTGAAAATTTGACCCCTTTTGATGCTGAAAATGAGCAGCAACCTAATGTGCAATTTCCAGAAGACAATGGACAAAAAATGGATGCAGAAAATGGGATTATACCACATGACCAACATGCTGAAAATGAATTACAGCAGTAAGGTAACGCTAAAAATCAGCCGCCAATTGATGGTGTGCACATTTCGAACGA
The DNA here is from genome assembly GCF_014529385.1 of Adiantum capillus-veneris. Taxonomy (NCBI): domain Eukaryota; kingdom Viridiplantae; phylum Streptophyta; class Polypodiopsida; order Polypodiales; family Pteridaceae; genus Adiantum; species Adiantum capillus-veneris. The sequence continues at coordinate 48,509,628 of NC_140953.1, forward strand.
TGTAGACCCATTACCAGTTGATGTGGATCATTGGGTGAGAAGATCTACACGTGCTAGAAGGCAACCATAGAGGTTACAACCATCTATGGATTTCATTTTGTTGACAAATGAAGGGGAGCCTCTTACATACAAAGGCAAAGTGGTGGATCTAAGATGTACCTTTTTTCACACACTTTATTTGAAATGTCAAGAACGCATCCACATTTCAAGGCTTGGTTAAAATGGCCAAGTGGCGGACCTTTAATGTACCCAACTTCAAGACATCATTAGAATGGCTAAGTGGTGGATCTTGGACCCCACCTACCTATACTTGGTTAGAATGACCAAGTATCGCTCATTTAATGTTCCCAACTTCAAGCCATCATTAGAATGGCTAAGTGGTGGATCTTGGATGCACCCACCTACTGATACTTGGTTAGAATGACCACGTGGTGGATCTTGGATGAACCTACATACCGATACGTGGTTAGAATGACCAAGTGGTGGACCTTGGATGCACCCACCTCCCAAGGCTTGGTTAGCATGGGTGAGTGGTGGATGTTGGATGCATCTACCTTCAAGACTTGGTGAGAATGGCCAAGTGGTGGATCTCAGGCTTACCTAGCCCACATATTTTGTTTAAAATTGCAAGGTGTTGGATGTAGGAGAAACCAATCATTGCATCCACCTTGCAAGACTTGGTCACACTGGTTAGATGGTGGATCTTGGATGCAACCACATTCACGAATTGGTTAGAATAGCTAGGTGGTGGATCTAAGAGCTACCTATCCCACACACTTGGTTTAAAATTGGAAGCTGGTAGATTTAGGAGACACCAACCATTGCAACCACCTTCTAGAACTTGGTTAGAATGGCCAAGTGTTGGATCTTGCATGCGCTCACCTATTAGGACGTTCTTAGAGTGGCCATGTGGTGGATCTAAGACCTACCTTTTTCATACATTTTGTTTGAAATTTCAAGGTGGTGGATCTAGGAGACACCAATGATTGCATCCACATTTGAAGACTTTGCTAGAATTGCCAAGTGGTGGATCTAAGATTTACTCATCTCAAAAACTTTGTTTAAAATTTCAAGTGTTAGGATGGCCAAGTGTTGAATGCACCTAGCTTGAAGACATTGTTAGAATGTCCAAGTGGATCTTGGATACACCCACCTACCAATACTTGGTTAGAATGGCCAAGTGGTGGATCTTGGATGCACCCACCTCCAAGAATGGGTGAGTGGTTGATGTTGGATGCAACCACCTCCCAAGAATACGTGAGTGGTTGATGTTGGATGCAACCACCTTCAAGACTTGGTGAGAATGGCCAAGTGGTGGAACTCAGGTTTACCTATCCCACACACTTTGTTTGAAATTTCAAGGTGGTGGATCTAGGAGACATCAACCATTACATCCACCTTTCAAGACTTGGTTATAATGGCCAAGTTGTGAACCTATGGTCTACCTATCCTCCACACTTTGTTTAAAACAGGAAGTTGGTGGATGTAGGAGAAACCAACCATTGCATCCACCTTGCAAGAACTGGTTAGAATGGCCAAGTGGTAGATTTTGGATGCAACCACCTTCAAGAATTGGCTTGAATGGCTAAGTGGTGGATTTAAGGTTTACCTTTCTCACACACTTTGTTAAAAGTTATAAATTGGAGGATTTAGGAGACACCAACCATTGCATCCACCTTTCAAAACTTAGCTAGAATGGCCAAGTGCTGGATCTTGGATGCACTCACCCTCAGAGACTTGGTTAGAATGGCCCAATGGGGAATCTAAAATCTACCTATTTCACACACTCTATTTGAAATTTCAAGGTGGTGGATCTAGGAGACACCAACAATTGCATCCACATTTCAAGCCTTGGTTATAATGGCCGAGTGGTGGATCTTTGATGCACCTACTTTCCAAATCGTAGTCACAATGGCCAAGTGGTGGATTTAAGGTCTACTCATTCCACAAACTTTGTGTAAAATTACAAGTGTTATGATGGCCAAGTGTTGAATGCATCTAGCTTTAAGACATGGTTAGAATGGCCAAGTGGTGGATCTACGGTCTATCTTTCCTACAAACACTATTTAAATTTGATCAATGGTGGACATAGTAGAAACCAACCATTGCACCCACCTTGCAAGATTCAGTTAGAATGGCCAAGTGGTGTATCTTAATTGCAACCACCTTCAAGACTTGGTTAAAATCGCCAGGTGGTGGACCTAAGGTGTACATATTGCACACACTTTGTTTAAAATGGGAAGTGGTGGATATAGGAGAAACAAACCATTAGATCCACCTTGCAAGCTTTGGTTAGAATGGCCAAGTGGTGGATCTTAATGGCAACCACCTTCAAGGCTTGGTTAGAATGTCCAGGTGGTGGAAATAAGGTCTACATATTGCACACACTTTGTTTAAAATGGGAAGTTGGTGGATGTAGGAGAAACCAACAATTGCATCCACCTTGCAAGACCTAGTTAGAATGACCAAGTGGTAGATTTTGGATGCAACCACCTTAAGAATTGGCTACAATGGCTAGGTGGCGGATCTAGGGTCTACTTAGACACTTTGTTGAAAGTTGTAAATTGGAGGATTTAGGAGACAACAGCCATTGCATCCACCTTCCAACACTTGGCTAGAATGGCCAAGTGTTGGATCTTGGATGCACTCATCCTCTAGGACTTGGTTAGAATGGCCCGCTGGGAAATTTAAGGTCTACCTATTTCATGCACTTTATTTGAAATTGCAAGGTGGTGAATTTAGGAGACACCAACAATTGCATCCACATTTCAAGCCTTGGTTATAATGGACCAGTGGTGGATATGTACCTACTTTCCAAATCTTAGTCAAAATGGCCAAGTGGTGGATCTAGGGTCTACTCATCCCACAAACTTTGTGAAATAACAAGTGGCCAAGTTTTGAATGCACTTAACTTCAAGACATGGTTAGAATGGCCAAGTGGTGGATCTACGATCTATCTTTCCTACAAATACTATTTAAAATTGATAGATGGTGGACATAGGAGAAACCAACCATTGCATCCACCTTGCAAGATTTGGTTAGAATGGCTAAAAGTTTGATCTTCATTGCAGCCACCTTCAAGACTTGGTTAGAATGGCCGAGTGGTGGATCTAAGGTCTACATATTGCACACACTTTGTTTAAAATGGGAAGTTGATGGATATTAGTGGATGTAGGAGAAACCAACCATGGCATCCACCTTACAAGACCTAGTTAGAATGACCAAGTGGTGGATCTTGGATGCACCTACCTTCCATGAATTTCCTAGAATGGTCAAATAGTAAGTCTAGGTTCTACCTATCCTACACACTATATTTGAAAATGCAATGTGATGGATCTAGTATACACCAACAATTGTATCCACCTTTCAAGACTTGCTTAGAATGGCCAAGTGGTGGATCTTTGATGTACCCACGTTTCGAAGCTTGGTTAAAATGGCCAAGTGGTGAATCTAAGATGCATAAAATCTTGAAAACATATTTCAAATGGCTTTTTTTAAAAGATTCAAGATGTACTACCTTAGAAAACTTATTCTAATTGACTTATGGGATCTAAGATACACCTACTTTGGTTATCAAATTTCTACATTGGATAAATGATTGATTTTAGAATTTAAAAGTCTTGAAGAGTTTTTATACTCTTTCAAAAATCATTACATTCAACATGCCATTATAGATTCTAACTAGTTGACACGTACTGAGGTAGAAGAAGAAAGGCTTATTGAATACAAGTTTTGGATCATTGATGACCAACACTCAATTTATGTAGCCAAAATGTTAAGATTTCAAGAAATGAAAAAGGATGGTGGCTCCCAAGATCTAATACAAGTTTATGAGAAAAAAAGGCCTAGATTGTTGTAGATATGTCCCCGCAAGTTGCAATAGCCATATCAGCCATAACAAATGAGTAGGCGAAGGCACTATGTGTTAAGCAACCTTATAGTGACATACTCAAGCATCTTCACAATCAGTGGATATTTCAAAAATGCCCATCACATCCAAACATTGGAGAAAAGGAAGGCGCAGAATCTTGCACACCTTGGGATGTAAGTTATTTTTCTTTCTCTCCATGGCTGTATAATGAGAAAACATCCGAATTCTTATATTTTGTTTGCTTTTGGTTTTGCAGGCATTTCTCAAAATGATGAGGATTTTTTATGGTGAATCATTCATCACCAAACAAGTTCATATGATCACTTGCTATGATCTTATTTGTGTTCGATGGATGAAGATCATAGAACAAATAGAGGCCACAATTTTTAAATATTTGTGTGGTCTAGACGAAGATGAAGTAGAGAAGATCCAAATAGAAATAGAGGCTAGAATGATTATTTTAAATAAGGGTGCAAAGGACACATCAAGTATAATAGATATGCCTGATTGTATCAAGCAACTGAAACAAGATCTAATTATTTAATATGCGTTGCTTGAGCACTTCAATATGCTCAATGAGGAGAATTCATGTGAAAATTGGAAGGAGCTTTCTATCACATATAACATTAATGATGTTGTTTACTTCCATTTCTTGACACTCTGTGATACTTGGCTAACATCACAACTAAAACGTGGTACAAAGAAGATTGATTTTCGAGAAGAGGCAAGAAAGCATATCCAATGAACGATCAACATTGTGAAAGAAAATAAGATTTAATTATAGATCTTCTATGGTCTATATATGTTGCCAGTCTTCAAATGGAGGGAGGATCTTACTTAGAGAGCCATCTAAACAATCCTATCCCTATAGGATTGTGTATCTTGGACAACACACATGATTTGGAGAGCAACCTACAATGGTCGACTAAAAGATTCAAAGATCTCATAGATGGCATTGTGGCAATTGTAGGTGGGTCAACAGAACCACAATGTGTGATACTTTATTTTTTGAATAATAGAGACTATGTGAATTACAATTTGCTTTGCAAAGTATGACAAACATGGTCAAAATACAAATTGTTGGGGCATTGTACTATGTGAAGCACTTGGAATATATTGGTGCTATAAAATTCTTCACCACACTTGTTCTCTTGAGCAAGGGAGATTCCTTTGAGGGACTCATGAGTTCTTTGGATCCAGGGACACAACCCACAATACTAGATGCAGGACACCTTGATCTAGATTTTGGAAGTGTGAGGATGTCGAGTTTCTAGAACTCAAGAAGGACCTGACAATCAAGCAATGCATTCAAAAGTATTGCAAACAAGATTTCAAGCTTGTTGACATGTTCAATGATGGCTACATAGTAGAGTTGGAACTCAAGTTAAAAAGGGAAGTGATATGCCTTGTGCAGAGTACTGAAGACCAAAGAAAGCTTTAAACAAGGCTTTTGAGCTTTGTAAATCAGCATGATGATGTCAAAAAATGGAAAAAACTTCAAAGTGATCAATTAGATCAGCCCATTGATGACCATGGACTATCAAATATAGCAGGATCATCGATAAGCGAGACACCATATCAGTTACAAACTTTTGAACCTTGAAGCAAGTATGAGCTAAGCTTCTATACCCACTTGTCATGTAATTAGGCTATTTATTTGGAAATAAGTTTTATGTCTTTTTTTAAACATGTAATGAAATTTTCAAGTATATTAATCAATGATGTAAGATCTTTGAGTTTATTTTTGCTCAAAAGTACATGTAGTGAACCTTCTTTTTATAGCATAAAATAGTAGGAAAGATAAATCATTACTCATTACATCAATTACTAAGTAACATATCAACTAAAAAAAAATATTCAATGTAAACAAACATACGAAAAATTGATTCTTTACTATGTTGACATAATACTTCATGATATACAAAATTTAAGTAAAACATATAGTCTACAATGTTTGACATTTTTTAAACCAAAATATGTTAAATATTTACAATGTTTGACATTTTTTAAACCAAAATATGTTAAATATTTTTGTACTGCACACTCAAAAATGATAAGAGATATTAAAAGACAATCTCTTGCACATTATGTGTGGCATGATGATCCTCTTGGTAAACAATCTTTTTCCATTCCAAAGGATAAAGTCTTTGAGATAAGTGGTGTCATCTTTGAAGCGCGAGCTTCAAATATACAAGGAGCCAATTATGTGCTTTTGTGCATACACCTCTTTAAAAGGGTATGAATATTCTCCATTATTTCAATGATAAATATTTCCATGAGCCTTGGAAGAATTTGTTTAAGGTATCTCCAAGGGCAGCTAGGTAGTCACTTTTGGAGGATCCAAATGTCAATTGTGTGGATGATGAGGTGTATATTGTTGGTGACATAGAAGATTAAAATTTGGAAGAATATATAAGTAGTGCTCATGGTCTGAGTATGAGCCCAAATGTATGTTGTACTTTTGATCCCAATTTTCCACCATGGCATAAATCCACCACAACACAAATTAGCTTGGATAAATATGGCTATGTTTGTGTTGAAACCTATGGATCTTATGGTCCCCTATGCTTGAATGGAGCATAGCTTGGACAATTGGTGGACCCGGTGGACCTTGTGGCTCTCTATGGAAAATGTAGCTTAGCTTGGACAAGTGGTGGACCTTGTGGGTGTCTATGCTTTAAAAGAGCATATATTGGACAAGTGGTAAACCTTATGGTCCTCTATGCTTGAATGAATCATAGCTTGGACACATGGTGGAACTTATGGATCTATATGTTTCTATAGAGCTTAGATTGCTGGACCTTGTGTCTCTCTATGCTTAAATAGAGTAGAGCTTGAATGAGTGGTGGACCTCATGACTCTCTACGATGGAGTAAATCATAGATTGGACAAGTGGTGGTGACTATATGGTTCTCTATGCTTGAATGGATCATAGCTTGGAAAAGTGGTAGACCTTATGATTGAATAATCCTCTATGCTTGAATGGAGAATAGCTGGACAAGTGGTAGACCTTATGGTTCTCTATGCTTCAATAGAGCCTAGATTTAGTGGTGAACCTTGTGGTTCTCTATGATAGAATGGCACTTTTCTTGGACAAGTGGTGGACCTTGTTATGGAATGGATTTTGCGAAGTTGGACACTAACACTTATGGTCATGTGTAAGTGATGTAGTAGGACAAGGTAGCTGAGTCATGGGTAGGTGTCTGATAGTAGATAGCAAGACATGGAATAATCCAATAAGAATTAGGGTTCTTAGTTATTTCAATAAAGACTTATTCCATGTCCTACTATCTGCTGTCAGTCACTTGCCCATGACTCAACTACCTTGTCTTGCTACATCACACACACGTGACCAAAAGTGTTAGTGTCCAACTTCTCAGAATCCATTCCATAATAGACCTTCAGGCTACGTATGGTGGAATGGAGCATAGCTTGAACAAGTGTTGGATAAAATGGCTCTCTATGCTTCAATAGAGCATAAATTGGTCAAGTGGTGGACCTTATGGTCCTCTATGCTTTAATTGATCATAGCTTAGACAAGTGGTGGACCTTATGGCTCTCCGTCCTTCAAGAGAGCATCAACTAAACATGTGGTGGACCTTGTATTTTTCTATGCTTGAACGGGTCTTACCTTGGACAAGTGGTGGACCTTATGGCTCTCTACCCTTCAATAAACCATAGACTAGAAAAGTGGTGGACCTTGTGCCTTTCTATGCTTGAATGGATCTTAGCTTGGACAAGTGGTGGATCTTCTCTCTATGCTTGAATGGAGCATAGCTTGGACAAGTGGTGGATCTTCTCTCTATGCTTGAATGGAGCATAGCTTGGACAAGTGGTGAGCCTCATGGATCTCTATGCTTGAATAGAGAATAGATTGGGACCTTATGGTCCTCTATGCTTGAATGAAATATAGCTTGGACAAGTGGTGAACCTTATGGATCTCAATGTTTGAATAGTACATAGATTGCACAAGTCGTGGATCTTATGGTCCTCTATAACTCAATAGAGTGTAGCTTGACAAGTGGAATGGAAAGGTAGTGAATCTAGGATGCATTTTTCCTCTTACACCACCCTGTTTAGAATGGTCTTGTGGTTGATCTTGGATGCACCAAAACTTCCTTAATTTGTTTCAAAAGGGAAAGTACTAACTACATGATGCACTTTCCCTTCTCACGCCTTGCTTAAAGTGGCTTGGTGGTGGATTAAGAATTCCCTTACTCTTCAACAAGAACTTGAACTTCAAATTTCCAAGTGATGCATCTTAGAAACAATATTTGTTCTAAAACTTGTTAGAACGGACAAGTGGTAGATCTAAAATGCACCAAAGCTTCTACAAGTTGTTTAAAATGGTCACTTATTGTGGATCAAGGATGTGATAACTAGTGAAAAACTTTTGTGGTGGATCTAGAATACACCTCAACAACTATGATTGAATCTTTGATTAAGCTAGTATCTACTCTTCCATGATTTCTAGATTGGCCAAGTGGTGGATCTAAGATGTATATTAGTCTTCCATAACTTGTTTTGATTCAAGATATAGGATGCACACCACCATTCTAAATGTCATTAGAACGACCTTGATTTTATTTAGGATGAATCCTTCCTTTCACACACTATATATAATGGAAAGATGGTGGATTTAGGATGCATTCTCCCTTTCTATGTTTAGAATGACCAAGTGGTGAATCTAGGATGCAATGAAACTTCTTAAATATTTGTTGCAAATCCAAGTGCTAAATATAGGATGACGAGCTTTCCCTTCCAAAACTTGCTTAAGGTGGCCTGGTTGTAGATTGAGAATTTCCTTTCTCTCTTCCAAAACCTTGCTTAGAATGACCAAGTGGTGAATCAAAGATGCACCCATCCTTACAAAACTTAATAGAATTGATTGAATGGATAGTGTTACAAACATCTAGGACTATGGGGTTATAGCTTTAATCTTTTCATGTCCTTGATATATAAGTAACAGAGTCAAATACTTAGGTTTTGGATAGAGTTACCCTCTAAGCATTTTTTTCTTGCATAATAGACATGGAGCTGTAATGTTTGAGAAAAAGTGATGATTATATTGATGTCAATAATCATGTCAAAAAATCTTGCTTATTAATATGTCATCTCTAGGAGGCTATTGTGTGATCTTTCATTGTTTTTTGCTTAGATTTAGGGTTTGAGGGTAGGATAGATAAGGAATGCTTCAATCCAACCAAGAGAAATTAATATGAGGCTTCCACATGTATCCACAAAGGTCTCACTTGAGGATTTGAATTCAATTATTGATACTCAAATTCAAATACTTGAGGCCTCTTTGCTGTATCTTTCATCGAAGGAAGCCATGGCGAAAACTTTCAATCTGTAAAAGATGTGCAAGAGAGTGGTATTGATGAAACTACTTTGGTTTCATCAATCCCAACAAATCCATGTAGGCAGTAATATTGGACTTGAATGGTCTACTATTGAAACAAAGTCAACAACCATCATCAATTCACGAATCTATTCAATATGATTCACGAAGGCATATTGTGTTATAGCTAGGGTGCATCCACTTTCTAAAGACCTTATTGAAGGCATATTGTGTTACGGCCAGGGTACATCCACTTTTTAAAGACCCTATTGAAGAGATTCAATGTTGGGATTTGGTCAACAACTAGAGAAGCTAATGTTTACCAGATGTTGAGAACGCTTCAAAGCACTACAAAGGAGATATATTGCCATTTTTTATAGTTTGGACTCAAGAATCTTAATATGTTCCCAAAGGCGTGAAGTTATTTAGATGACACAATCCTCAAGTTCTAGCTATGTTTAAGCCATTTGCAAAAATATCTGCATGCTTTGCATGTGATCAACGCAAAAAAATTCTCGTTGATGACTCTCCATACAAATGTTGTGTTTCACCTAAAAATAATTGCATATTTCCTTCAAGGTTTAATGAAGAAAATATGGGTAATAATGTCCTCATAAAAGAGTTGCTCCCATACTTGTTGCAACTTGACGAGCAAAAATGTGCGTGAGTCCATTGGCTCTAATCATTATGGACAAGCCCCAATTTCCAATTAGAATGAATACAAAGGTGTCATGGACTATTGAAGAGGTCAAAATTAAAGATGGTCTCAACATGAGATAACCACAAATAAGCTACCAATTTTTAAGAAGCTAGGAGACCTTTTCGGTAAGTAGAAGGAGTCAACTAATCCAAGCAAGAAAGAGAAGATTAGAAGGAACAAAATAATATAAATAATGGCAAGAGAAAAAACCATTATTGATATGATGAAGGGAGCACAACTAATATCCTTAGCAAGGAAGTTCGGCTGTGCCACACCATTATTGAAGGCTGTAACAGCCAAGGCTTTTGTGAAGAAGCTACTAAATAAGCACAATCTTCTCAAACACTAAGGTACTACTCACGAGAAATCATGTTGAATTTTCAATACATAATTTTGTAAATAATATTTGTATTTTGATTCAAAACACTCCCTTAATCATGGTTTCTTGTAGATTTCATCCTGATTATTCTTTGAAGGAGTATTACATAGGGGATTTGGACCATTTCATTCAGATGAAAGAAGAAACCTCTAAGAAAGACCATGGGTTACTTTGCAAAATTTTGTGTACTTGCAACTGAAAACAATTCACACAAAGATTATTCTTTGTGTTTTGAGTTTTTCTTGATATTTAACCATTGGTTTTTAGACCAGTTGTCACCTAATTTTACTTCACCACCATTGGTTTTTAGACCAATTGTATCAATTGACTTGAAGATATTTAAAGTTTACTTGTGTATTGACAAATTTTCCTGCTCTCATAATCACAAGGGTTTTTTAGTATTGTGATGCCAATTTAAAATTCTTTTGGATATAGTGATCAAATGTTGAATGCTAGAAAATCATCAATTTTGTTTTAAGGTTTAAAAATGAATATCAATTAAACTTTTTGTGTTTCTTTCAGAGCCAAAAGAGAGAAATATGTTGTTTTTAAATGGAATCATTTGAAGGAGAAAATTATTCTATTCAACATTTTATGCCTCGTCAAAGCCATCAACCACCCCCTACTCAGTTACTACTTACCTTGAAGCAGTAAAGGAGGGTTCATATCTTAGATATAGAGGGTTTACTACTTCACTTAGTTGAAACGCATCACGATGATATTGTTCCATCATGGGCCAAACCCATCCGAATTGTCAATGACAAAAATGAAGTTTATCATGTGATGTACCGTGATGTAGAAGCTTTCTTGGAATTTTGTTATGATTATTTTGAACTTTGGATATGGAGTTGCTATAACCTAACCAAAGCTCAATATATACTTGAGATGTTCTTTCCTAAGCATTATTCAAATTTCAAGATGTTTATGAGCAATAAGAATTGTCAAAATCCAAATATTATGATTGGCTATAAAAGAGTTTACCATAAGAATTTGACTTCGGTTTGGAGGATATTTGAGGATCTATCTGCTAGCAACACATTAAGTTTTGATGATGCTCCATACAAGGTGATGTGGAACATGTCGAGAACTTACTTCATATTTCCAAAGTTTTGGAGACAAACACCTAAACAACTTCAAAGCTTCTTAGAAGGCACAATGATTCCATGGTTAGTGGGATGGTTATGTGCAAGAAACAAGAGGAGTTATACTTCCGATACGATTGTGAACAAAGTAGAGGATCCTAATACAACTTATGTCATGAATTTCTACGTGTCAAGAAGACAGTGTTGACAGTCACATATTGAAGTTGTTGTTGCCTTTGCCCGGGGCCGGATCTTGGGGGGTTTACTATGTAATGATGTTAATGTATAACGTGAGTTCAAAAAGAGGGGTTTTGAAATGGAAAAATTTTAGGCCATTTAATAGAGATACATTAAAATAAGGGGTTTTAATATTCAATTTTGGAAAAAAATCCTAAAATAAGGGGTCATTTTATTCATTTATACATGTTAAGAGAGGGGTTTTCTTAATACCCCGCAAACGCACGTTATATAGGGGCTATTGAACAGTGAATCCCCCGAGGGCCTAATGTCCAGTGTTCGGCTGGCAGCCCAATATGTGTACATACCCTTATTCTTTGTATATCAAGAATAAGGAGCTCCTCACTCATAGTTCCCCAGAGGTTGCTCCACCCACACCATCTCGTGCTTTTTCCCTTCCCCGCACACATCGCACTGCACCGTGCATGCATGCATCAGCGCACACGTGCACTCACAAGTGGTACCAGAGCTATGTACATGTTAAAAGAGGGGTTTTCTTAATATCTGCAAACTCACTTTGTGAGCGGGATGGAAACACACACAATGCCTCTATAATGACCCGACACACACTCTTGGGATGATACTCATGTTGGGGTATAAAGCCCAATGTGGTCGCCCAGGTAAGTGGGTGGGCCGCCAGGTATGTACACATATTCTTTTTTAAAAACCTAATAAGAACTCACTATGCTCTACACATTACAGTAGAGCGAGTTCACCATATCGTCGTGCTCTTCTTCTCGCACTCTCTCTCGCGTCGCACTTCCGCTCGTACTCCTTCAACTGGTATCAGAGCTCAGATCGAGGCTCGGGGCAGCACTACAGGAGGCTAGAGTCACCAGCTCAGATTGGAGGGAAATTCAACAGGCAAAGACACGGCCCCAAGTCTTGTGGGACCGCCCATAGGGCTTGATGTGCTCAGAATTTCATTCTGAGGTCATTTCGGTCACCGTTCGGCTTCGACAAAGTCCTGCGCAGCCCATTTTCGACTACGTGGTCTCCGCGGGTGCAGATCCGACTCTGCAAATTTGGGGTTTTTCGGCCTACGACTGCAGGTGCTGAGGATATCGACACTCCCAGAGTGTTGATTTGTGGCTGTCTACACATCGAAGGACGGCTCACAGTTCTTGGAGGTGTGTCACATACGACACGGGCGCATCTACACACAGACTGTAGGCGACATCCACTAGTTCATCAGGTAGCTTGTGTTTGCTGCTTGATATTCCAGATTCCATCCTGGCATTGGAGGTACTTCCACATGGGATGTATTGTCAGAGATGATGTATGTCTGTTGAGGGTTTGCTGGCTGTGAGTCACGCAGCAAACAACCGCCGCAGCGGTTACAACATACAGTGGAAAATTTGTGGATGTATGACTTTGTGGGAAGTCTATGTACTGTCAGATTTACTGCAGCCTTTGTTGAGGGTCGAGTGAGGTTTTATTGAGCTGGGGGATTCTCGAATGTTGAGATCCTTTCGGTGATACAGGTCTTGGAGCGATCCCTCGAGCACCCTTAGATAGGCAGCTGGGATGTATTGACTGTGAGTTAGACAGTTGGGATTGCATCTTTGCTTTACTGCCGTTGAGGCATTGTCGCAATCTATGCTTACAAGACAGTGACAGGATAGTCAGAGACAGTACAGGTGCAGGACAGGTTTACCCGCAGCTTACAGTGTCAGAGAGACAGTGTTTTTTGAGCTGTTTTTGGTCTGTTTTTGAGTACACCAGAGCCATTTTACAAAGGAGACTCTGCCGAAATTTATGTAGAATCTGAAGCTTTCTTGGTTCATTTGATAGGTTGATATTGGTTCAGAGGTCAGTTTACAGGGGAAACTCTGCCGAATTTTCCCCAGGAAAGTAAACCACTGTGAAGCGTAGCTATGGCTGGATCACAGGACACTGCTCTTTACAATATCAAGAAGCTGGATGGAACCAATTTCCCATTGTGGAAGAAGCAGATTTGGCACGTGTTGGTACAAAAGAAGCAGATAAAACCTATAAAGCTCAAGGGGATAAAACCAGAAGATATGGACGAAGATGAATGGAACGAAATGGATGAATTGGCACTTTCTACCATTATGCTGACTTTGGCAGAAAGCGTTTACCTCAATGTAGCAGACCAGATGTTGGCTTATCAAGAATGGTTAAAGTTGAGTGATCTTTATGAGAAGCAGAGTGCAGCTTCACAGGTATACTGGCTTAAGAAGCTTGTTGACTTGAAGATGAAAGAAGGGACACCTATGTCCAATCATCTGAATGAATTCAACACAATCTATAGTCAGCTGTCAGCTCAAGGTGTCAAGTTTGATGAACCTGTTAGAGCTATGTTCCTGTTGATCACATTGCCGGAAAGTTGGGACACTTTTCGCACAGCTTTGAGTAATTCTGCACCTCTAGATGGTTTGAACATAGCAGGTGTAGAAGGAAGTCTGCTTACTGAAGAAACCAATAGAAAGACAATGGACAAAGGCAAAGGAACAGCCTTAGTTGTCAGGGGAAGGACCAAAGAAAAGTACAAAGGTGGAAAGAGGAATAGCAAGTCCCGCAGTGCTAAAGGCAAGAGTGACATAGAATGCTACGATTGTGGCAAGAAGGGTCACATGAAAAGAGACTGCAGAGAATGGAAAGCAGAAAAAGGCAAAGAGAAAGCTGAAGACCATGGTGAGAAGAACAAGTCCTCAGTGAAGATTCAAGAAATAAATGTGACAAACACTGTTGCAGAGGATGACAGTCTAGTGTCAGGAGACATCTACTTCTTGAAGAATACAATGGACTTAGCTCTTCTTACAGCATCTGATGGAAATGCACTGAGTGACTGGATTATAGACTCAGGGGCATCACTTCATGTGTCTCCAAACAAGGAGTGGTTTACCTCTTATGTGACCACTAAAGATCATGTTCGGCTAGGCAATGGGCAGACATGTGCGATCTTAGGTGTTGGAGATGTTCAATTGAAGTTTCAGAATGGCTCTTCTTTCACGCTGAAGAATGTGAGACATGTTCCCGCAATTACAAAGAGCTTGATCAACACAGGTTTACTTGATGATGTTGGCTACGTCACCACTTTTGGACAGAACATGTGGAAGATATCCAAGGGTTCTATGACAGTAGCACATGGAGTTAAGTTGATTTGGTTATCTCAAACAGAGTATATTGACAAGGTTTTGCAACGTTTCAATATGGAGAAGGGAAAGGCATTGAGTGTTCCATTGCCACCATATGTGAAACTTAGCAAACAAGATTGTCCTGTGTCTGAGGAAGAACAGGCTGAAATGGATAAGATTCCATATGCGTCTGCAGTGGGTAGTTTGATGTATGCAATGATTGCTACTCGCCCAGACATTGCATTTGCAGTGGGAGTAGTAAGTCGATACATGTCAAACCCAGGCAAGAAACATTGGGAGACAGTGAAAGGAATATTGAGATACCTGAAAGCTACAAAGAGTATGCGTATATGCTATGGGAGTCAGGAGCTAAGTGTAAAGGGTTTTACAGACTCAGATTATGCAGGTGACTTAGACAACCGAAGGTCTACGTCAGGGTATGTCTTTACATTGGTTGGTGGAGCAGTATCATGGCGTTCTAGATTACAAGATTGTGTTACTCAGTCTACTACAGAGGCTGAATATGTTGCAGCATCAGAGGCATGCAAAGAATCAATTTGGCTTAATCGACTAGTAACAGATTTGGGAATCAAAGAAGAGATGCCTGTGTTATATTGTGATAGTCAAAGTGCTATACAATTAGCTCGCAATCCAGTTTATCACTCAAAGACAAAGCATGTGGATGTCAAGTATCATTTCATCAGGGAAATGCTCGAGGATAAGCACCTTCAGCTTGTCAAAGTTCACACCACAGAAAATCCTGCTGATCTACTTACAAAAGGACTTCCCTCAGAGAGCTTTGCGCATTTTCGCAAGCAGTTAGGTGTAGGGTAGTACATCACTTCTCTACATCTCTTGTATATTAGCTTGTATAGTAGCTTCTCTCACACTTAAAGTACCACATTGGACTTTAAGTGGGAGGTTGTTGGGGTATAAAGCCCAATGTGGTCGCCCAGGTAAGTGGGCGGGCCGCCAGGTATGTACACATATTCTTTTGTAAAAACCTAATAAGAACTCACTATGCTCTACACATTACAGTAGAGCAAGTTCACCATATCGTCGTGCTCTTCTTCTCGCACTCTCTCTCGCGTTGCACTTCCGCTCGTACTCCTTCAACACACACACACACACACACACACACACACACACACACACACACACACACACACACACACACACACACACACACACACACACACACACACACACACACACACACACACACACACACACACACACACACACTATAGGGCACCACTCGGCTTACACAACCCACCTGGCCGAGACAGGGAACACACGGATGGAGTGAGAGAAGAGAGACTACCCTTTTGCCCACTCCACACACATACACACACAAAAAAACTCAGCTCAAAAGAGGAGAATTTCTGATGTTTAGATACAATTGAGCTGGGCCAACACCAATGGGGCAAATAGATCACACAATATGGATAAAATATGCCAGATCCAATCACAAATTGGAGCAGAAGTTTTGCTCATGGGAGAAACTTATACAGCCAAAACAGCAGAAAAACAGTGAGGAATTTGGAAAAATGGATAGCGCCATCGCATCCGGAACGGCCCAAATCCCCAGTCTACAATGTCAAAGTATTCAAATCTGACTTTGGATGAGCAGTTTATGGCCAAAACAGGCTCCAAAAATAGCAAAAACTCAATTGTGGCTGTTTCTCCTCTTCTCTCCACGTTTTTTCTGGTCTTCTCTCAGTTTTTTCAGTTCCCACACTTCACTTAATTACTTGGGCACCTTTGGCCTTTTAGTTGACCTCAAACGGACCTCGAACAGGCCAAAAACTAGCCTCGCACTGCATAGTTGTCACCCTGTTGCATCCATCCGCACACCTAGCACTCAACTTTTTCCAATAATGCATCCCACAACCACATGAAGTGGCCCTCAAATACAGTTCTCATGATGACCCTTTTTCATAATTATCACAAGAAAACACCCACGTTGTGTCTATACTTATCCACGTGTGAGTATTGACCCTATTCGACCTCCTGACGCCACTAGATGCCATCTAACGCACCTGCTTACCTCACGTCATCGACCCACAGATAGCTTCCTCGAGACTTTTTACGTGCTACCAACTCCTCATTATTATAGAAAAAACACACTGGTACTGGTGACGATGAAAATCGATGCACTATGTACATGCTATCGTACCTGTACACATGTGGGACGCACATAACCACCTGGTTCTGGAAAATGGGAAATCCTTTATTTGATGCATCATGCATGTGTATGTACATATGCACAATCACTTGCTCCAAAAAACTCCTAACAACGTTATATAGGGGTAGTGAACGGTGAACCCCATGAGGGTTGGATGTCTAGTGTCCGGCCCCCCGCCCACTATGTTTACATACCCTTATTCTTTGTATATCAAGAATAAGGAGCTCCTCACTCATAGTTTCCTAGAGGTTGCTCCACCCACACCATCTCGTGCTTCTACCCTTCCCTGCACACATCGTATTGAACCATGCACGCACGCATCAACGCACACGTTTGAGAGAGGGAATGGGGAAACACGCCCAACACAAACACAAGGGCCTCTCTATAGCACAGGGTATCCACAACACCCCTATCCCCTCAGAAACCACCTTCAAAGAAACACTCTACACTAGCAGACCACCGCCTGCTCGATTACCACTGCTCACACACTTCACAAAACCACCACACGACGCACACCTGTTGCCACGGTCTGTCTCCACCCTTACACACGCACCCAGCCACTCAATCTCACTCTCTCACTGAAAACACCATCAGTCTGGGGGGGCACACACTTCCACACAGCCGGCACCGAGGAGAACCATGAAAGGAGGAGAAAGAGAAGGGGGGAAGGGGAAACAACACCAAGGGAGGCAACTGTGGCTAGATTGCACTTCAAAAAACATTTATACAGACTCACACTGCCATCACCATGGCCATTTACACAAAAGAGATACAAAGGGCTTTGACAGGCACACTCCTCTGTCCAAAAGCTCCACTTTGCAGGCTTCAAAACGACCACCAAAAGCCCAGAAAAAAAGCCCCTCATTTGATTAATTTTTGACTTTTATAGGGTGGGGGGTTCAATTTGGGAAATTGCGCTTTAATTGGTCCATATGGCACCCATTTTTGGTATCTTTTGGGAAGGGGGGCACCGCCTTGCTCCATCTGCTCTCTTCTTCTCTTTTGCACTTGGGGGGGGGGGGCATTAGCGATGTCGCTATTGCCCCTTGGCTCTTTTATTTTTTTATTTTTTATCTTTCAATTTTGACCCCCTTGGACTAACTTAACTTTGTACTGCCTTGATTTGTCCGGCCTTCCACTGGCCCTTTGCTTTGCCCATTTGGCCCGGACGGCCTTTGCCCTGTCCACATGGAGGTCCTCAGACTCTCCCTTTCTCTCTCTCTCTCTCTCTCTCTCTCTCTCTCTCTCTCTCTCTCTCTCTCTCTCTCTCTCTCTCTCTCTCTCTCTCTCTCTCTCTCTCTCTCTCTCTCTCTCTCTCTATGCTTGATATCCGCGGGACCCCTCCCCTTGCCTAACCAATAGCGATATCGCTATTGGGTGGGGGGGTTCCACACAAAAGCTTTGGGGCCCTAAGCCCGCGGGCACAACCCCTTAACCGGGCGGCCTCGACACATCATCATCCAGCTCCACCAGACCTCCATTTGCGGGCGCACCACTGCGCTGCCCCACCTCGCCTCCAAAACCCGCCATGGAGAGCCACCGACCGCCTACGCAGCGCCAGCGGCGCTCGTGCCATAGCCTGCAAGTAGAGAGCTCCTCTCTCGTCCCCCTTTGGTTACCTAATGGGGCCTCAAGGCCCAGCCCAAATAGCCGGGACTTTGGCTGCCTCTTTGCGCATGTGGGGTATAATGCCGCCACGTGGCAGCTCCCCGAAGTTCCTCCCTCCAATGGCCTCCAAGGCCAGTTTCTTTTTTTAAAAAAAACTCACCACTTCCATTTAACAAGAACCCTTCTCTGCCTCCCTTCCCCCGACCTCTATAATCTGCTCCTTGGTCGGAACTCCGTACCGCTAAGCCATGCTGAAACTTTACCGTGTCGGTCCAGTGCCATGCAAACCTGCCCGCACTTTGACTTCTCTGAGTTTGCTATCCAAGGCGACCAAAAACTTGGAAAATCATATACACACCTTTTACTGCCCACGGCTCCCAACTTAATCTCCCCGTATGTGGTCGAGCAAGCATCCGATTGACGTGCCGTTGACGCGTGCCAACTCCACATGGTTCATACTATCACCAAGAACTTTGGCGAGGCTCAAAAGATGCCAGATGGTACATTTTCCAGTGCGATTAAATGAGCTCAGACCCGGCCCCCGAAAAATTTGCAACTGACCTTAACTTGCTATCCAGAGCTCTGATTTGCGATCCGAGAAGACATGCATGCTCCATAACTCGAGCTCTACACATGTATACACTGACATCAGCCAGGGCCACCCGTCCCTAGCTGTCCTGTCCGTCAGGGATCTGCTACACACTTCTTTCTTTAAACTGCAATATCCAGAGCACCGAGGCTTCGTTTGACGAGCCGTCTGGACCGGCTTCGAAAGCACACTGAACACCACATTCTAGCACATAAAATCCACAACTCGGGCACAGTAGGCCACCAACCTGCTTGGCTCTTTGCAGCACACCTTTGGCCTAAAGAACCACATCTAGCATACACCTCCGCTATCCTTGGGTTGCCTAGGGCTTTGGTACCTGCCCTAGCCTTCTACAGTACACTCACCTGCCACCTTTGCCTGGCATAGACCACTTCCTATCTTGGACCAACTTTGGCTGCACCATCATTGCCCACCCCCTCTTTGAACATTTATGTTCAACCACACATGGCCTTATTGCACTTAAAAACTGCACACAAAAAACAGACTCTCTGTACACTGCAAAACCACCTAGCATATATACATAACTGTCACCTAATACCCGCTCTCTTTGCTCATGCGGGTTACCCAACCCCCTGCTTTACCTGTAATCACCCGCCTGGGTCGAACACCTTGCATTGGTCTTCTCCATCCACCTGCAATACCCTCGCATAGTGCCACACCAAGGCACATATCCAACCACATATCCAACCTGCCATCAGCATGCTTCTACCACTTCAAGCACTTATTGGCAAATTGCCCACTTGCAACAAAACTCCTCCAAGAAAACCAAATAGAGCACCTTCGTGCTCACCATCCAAAGGCATACCTGCATCACCACTCACTCCAAACAAACCTAACATATTTGACCCACCCTCCCATCCGTGTAAAGCTAGATCCTCGTCTAGCAGATCCTGTACCTGCTCAACAACATACTGCACAGCCGCTTTTACCACCATTCCTTTCAATCACCACTCACAAACCTTCTTACAAAGCTTCAACACCACCTTGGAGTCCGCATCACCTGTCATAGAGGGCACCAACTACATAGGAAGAACCTCCTTCTTTAACTCTGCTCTGCCGTTCTCACCTATCATGAACTCAATTCCAGCATCATCGAGCTCCTCCTCGTCAACTGGCCCTTCAAGGTCAATAAGCACTGCTTGCTTGTCCGCTTCAATTACCTGATCTTCTACTACCACATCCTCAAGTTCTGCCAAGGAAGAGAGAAACTCGTTCTCTATCACCTCCTCCTCGTCCATAGGTACAACTGCTCTAACCCTTTTGGAAAAATTTTGCGCCTGCTGCACCACTATGGCATACTCTATTGCTATCTTCATCAACATGGCCATTAGCATGGTACCACACACAAGTTTTACTTGCACATCATCAGTCTTAGGCCTAGGCTGCTCCATTTGGTCTTTACTAAGCACCTCGGCTTGCACTTAATGCTACTCCTTGCACACATTTACTGCCTCTCTACTCACATGTAAGAGGTTGAACTCATCATACCTGGATTGGGACGACTCGGTTTCCCAACTGGTGTCTGCGTCCATGGAGCTACTGTCACTTGATCCATTTTTCTCTTTGGTTTCAATCTCAGGAACCTCCTCTAGCTTCACCGCTTCAACCTCATCTGCAAACCGCACTCCCTGCTCTTTACCGCACTCCAATGGAGCTTCAACAGCTTCACTCGAACTTAGCAACACTTTCTTTGTCCACTCTGGAACCACCTGCACTTCCTCCACAATTGGAACCGCTCTAGCTGAAATCTTCGGCATATGAACCACCCTATCTCTTTGTAGCCAAAGAACTCTTGGTTCTTCTTGCACTTGCACTTCTCTTTGCACCATCTGTGGCTCTGCTACCACCACCTCACACTGCCTTGGCATCACTGCATTTGGCAGACCTTGCCTAGACTCTCCCTTCTTCAAAATCTTCTTGGTTCACCCTCTCGCTAGAGCTACCGCCTCTTCATATGACATTGGACCATCTATTTCCACTTTATCTCGCACTTCTTCATGCAAGTGACGGGAGCAAAGCGAACCCCGAACCCCGACGGCCTCTAAAACACCGGGGACTGAATGGCGCGCCTCGAGCCTGTCATGGTAAAGCAAACAGGGGGCACCACCTAGCTTCAGCGGCTAGGACGCAAACAACACACCACCATAACAAAGTTTTCATCCAAGAGAGATGGATGCTTGGGAGTAATGATGAAGAGGAAAGGGAATGAGATCAAGTGTGTGTGTGTGTGTGTGTGTGTGTGTGTGTGTGAGAGAGAGAGAGAGAGAGAGAGAGAGAGAGAGAGAGAGAGAGAGAGAGAGAGAGAGTGAGGGAGGGGGTATAGCGGCTTAGTACTTAGGCACCACAAAAGGATGGCAAATCCGCACACCCTTCACACATACACAAGCTCACTCCAAACACAAGACTAGGTGGCGATTCCGCACACCTCACATGGGCAAAACATTGCAAGAAAACATACTCACAAAACCTCAAGCTTTATTTAGAGAATAAGGCGATGAAATGGGGAGCATAGGGTAGGGGAATGAGAAGGGAGAGCGTGGTAGAGCACATGGCGGATAGGTGGGAGTTGATGGCGAAGACTCGCACGAGGGTTATGGCCATCATCCTTCATTTAGTTTCCCTTCATCTTCCATAGCCCAAGGGTGTAGAGGTCATGCTCAAGACGAGCATGGTGATTGCGGTGATGGTGATGGTGTGGGTGTGTGTGTGTGCACCAGGCACACACAGTGCATAGTGTACTCTTTGGTGATGGTGTGTGTTTTTGTGTGATGGTGACCCCTCTTTATATAGGGGAGGAGGAGGGAGAAATTCTAGAATTTAGAAATGAAGAAATCATTATCTACATAGGCCATGTGACTGTGGGCCCCACTTGTCTGGCTGTGTGTATATGTGCCAGAACAGCAGTCTCATGAGAGAGAGACTAAGAGAGAGAGATGGGTTGATGAAAAAAAGTGAGAGTTGACATGGAGAATAAATTAATTACATGATGTGAGAGAGGGGAGTGTGTTCAGAGGTGAATCTGTGTGCAGATGTGTGTGAACACAAGAAAAATCAGGTAACCACCGGGTGGGGATGGGTCTGTGGACACCTTTTTCAGTGAAACTGAGTGTGGGGGAGGTTATTTAACTACAAGACAAGAGACATGGCGCCCTTTAGAGAGAGAGGGGGGTATTTGGGTCATGGGATATGATAGGAGAGAGAAAGAGGGGGTGGGGTATACTATTTTGGAAGATAGGGTAAGTTGCATGTGAGTTAGGGTGCATTATTGGTGAGTTATAATGCATTATTGGTGAGAGGTGGGGTAGCTTGAGGGGAGAGAGAGAGGGGGTTGACCTTTTGAGTGGAGGAGAGGAAAAGGGACACCCGGCGGGGCAACAATGAAGAAAAAGGAGGCAAGGTGGGGATGGGCTACCCCGCAGGCATGAGGTGGCCTATTTTACCTTTCTTATATATTTACATAATCGTACTTTATTTTTTTCTTACTTTTTCCAATGCCTTTTATCACTCCCTCCCTAAGAGGGGGTTTTCATGGGGTGGGGACGAGAGAAGAGGGGTATGGGAACTTGGCTTGTGAAAAGCCCCCATCATTAGCCCTCCCCTTTTGGCTAGAGGCATTCATGTCTCTAGCTCATCTGTTTGATCATTATCGTCGGAGGTGGCGGTTGATGGTGTGTCCTCATCTTGAATGTCAATTGGTGGAGCCTGGTCAAATCGAAGAAAATAAGGTTTAAGTCGCCAACCATTTACCCTGGTTTTATGAAGTTTTCCATCAGCCTCCATAAGCTGGTAGCTTCCATTGGCATACTTTTTCCTGATGATGAAAGGGCCTTCCCATTGGAGCAGGAGTTTCTTATCCTTGCGCGTGTCGAAGCGATTGTCGTAGCGGAGCACCAACATTCCTTTCTTCAATTATTTTTTCCGGAGATGCTCGTTAAAGCTAAGCCGTCTATGCTCTGCTTGTGCTGCATAATAATTTATTGCTTCTTCTCTGTCCAGCTGCAGTCTTTCCAAGTTGATGATGTGATCTCTCAAATGCATGTTGGGTTGTTGAAGTTGGCTTGCCATTACTCTGAGACTTTGTAGTTGCACTTCAATGGGCAAGATTGCTTCCTTACCAAATACTAGATGATACTGTGTGAATCCCAAGGATGTATGAAATGAAGTTTTGTAGGCCCATAAAACTGGTAGTAGATACTATCCCAGTCTCCGGGATGATTGTTTACCTGCTTGGTAATAATTTTAGAAACCATTCCATTTACCTTTTCTACTAGGCCATTACATTGAGGGTAATATGGTGAAGAGTGCCTCCTTGTAATGCCCAGTTTCTGCATTAATTCTCCTACCAAGTCTGCTCTGAAACCTGGCCCTCTATTAGAGATGATCTCTAAAGGTGTCGTCGTATCCTTTTGGAGTAGCACATCCCCCAATGAGTCATCACCAACACTTGAGGTGACATAGAATTTTTCATCCCACTTAGGTGGTGAGATAGTTGGGAGAGTGGCTAAGACCTCCTTTACCTTGTTGTAGTGATGTTCGCTTTCCTCGTCCCAAGTGAAAGTTGATCTTTGAGTGAGTTGTTGCAGTGGTAGAACAAGTTGTGATAGTAGATGTATGAATCTACTTAAGTACCTCACCTTCTGTAGAAAAGAGACCAGTTGACGTGCGGTCGTTGGGGAAGGTAGGGCTATGAGTGCGGACACCTTACTTGGGTCGGCGTTGATACCTTTTGCTGAAATTTCATGGCCTAGTAGAATGACTTTACTCTCCCCAATGTGGCATTTATCCACATTTAATTGCCCACCTAGGCTCTGCAACCTGGCCAAACCTTCAGTTACCTTTTCTAAATGTGAAATACGGGAGCTATATATACAAAAATCATCAATGAACACTCTTATGGATGTTCCAAAGAACGGTTGAAAAACATATGTGACATATCTTTGGAATGTGACAGGTGCATTTGTGAGACCAAATGGCATAACCCTGTATGCAAAACAACCCCATGGCGTGATAAAAGTGGTTTTTAGCTGATCTTCCAAGGCTATGCGTATTTGAAAGTATCCAGAATAACCATCACAGACGGTATAGCATTCAAAACCCGCTACTTCATTCAGAATTTCATCCAAGAAAGGGAGAGGAAAGTGGTCTCTCTTTGTAGCTGCATTTAGTGGTTTGTAGTCAACACAGACCCTCCACTTACCATTCTTTTTAGGCGTCACCACTACGGGTGACACCCATTCTGAGTTTTCTACAGGATAGATGAATCCCGCCTCCAGCAGTTTCCTTACCTCGGCCAAGAGTGCCTTTTCTTGTATGACCCCCAGTCGTCGTAGCTTTTGCACAACTGGTTTTACCCCTTCCTTCAACTTAATATGATGTTCCACCACTGTAATGCCTGTGACTCTTTCATAGTTGTCAATGAACAGGTTAGGAAATCCCATCAACATTTGCAAAAAAACTATCTTTTTCCTCAAGTGTTAATTCCGTAGACAACATACCCTTCAACCTACTTCCTCCTAGGCCAGGTGATTTGCTCTCCT
This sequence comes from Adiantum capillus-veneris, assembly GCF_014529385.1. NCBI lineage: Eukaryota > Viridiplantae > Streptophyta > Polypodiopsida > Polypodiales > Pteridaceae > Adiantum > Adiantum capillus-veneris. Next base: position 48,534,282 of record NC_140953.1, read on the forward strand.
CTTCATTGGGTTGCCCTTTTGGTGATGGATCACCAGTTGTGCTTACCCTTTGTGGATCCTTCATAATGATACCCATCACATCAATGGAACTGTCACTTTCGTCGGTGGATGTGGTCTCCTCATCAGAACTAGAAGATTCGCTAGTGGTTTCATCTGCCGATGTTTCCAGATTCATTTGCTTCTGCTTGCCAATCCTCATGTCGTAGTAGATTGTCTCCCCTTTCTTACCGGTCATGCGTAGAAGGCCAGTACCCCAGTCCTATTTTGCCTTCATGGCCATCAACCATGGCCTTCCCAAAATTAGTGGATAGCCCTCCCCCTCAGTAGGCATTACAAAAACATCTACCTCTACCTCAGTGTTGAAAGCTTTGATTTTCACGGCACTTACCACACCCACACACTTTACTTTTGCGTTGTTTGCCATCTTTGCCTTGAATGGAGAAGGCCTGTCAACCTCGAGCCCTAATCGAAGCATCATAGCTTCGCTCATTACACAGATTTGTGCACCTCCATCAATGTAGGTGTTTCCAACCCTCTTTCCTTTTATGTTTACGTCGACAATTGGAAGGATGTCATCCATGTTGCATCCCGAAATTGCTCTGGCTACCTTTGTTTTGGAGCGTCTTGTACTTACCATTTTAGACCATTGTCGCCTTACTCTAGGTACAAGATGTAGCAGCTGTAGCCATGTAATCTTCGGTCCTTGCTCTGCCACATCCAATGTTAGATCATAGGGCTTAGAACTTTCCCCTAGCTGGAAGTCGGTGATGCCCAATTTCCGTCGTGGCCTGGATGGCCTCTTGCTAGTTTCTCTTCTCATGCTTCTCTCATCATCTGATTGTGTAGCCTTCTCCCTCCTAGCTCTTTTCATAGTCATGGCCTCAAGTGGTTCTAAAAAGGTTACCTTCTCCTTACCCTTGTCCCTCTCCTTTGCTCTGGGTGGATCCACTACTACAACTTTTCCTTTCTCTTCTAGCCTTATGATGTTTACAGGGCGATCAGGTGGTGGGGCTGGTGGAAGAGGTGGAATGGATGCTTGTAGTGGTGTCTGGGGTGGACGTAGAATTTGTGTTGGTGGGGTTGGTGCTCGGGGTGGGGGTGTTCTTTCTCTAGGGGGTGACAATTGGTTCCTCCTACCTCCTCTATTATAGTTTTGTCGTGGTTTGGGACAGTAGTACATACCGTGATCGTCTTCTCCGCAGTTGTAGCAATGATACTCCCTGTTTTGTCGTCGTGCTCTTCCAGGGTCTTGATCTCTTTCTTGACTCCTCCCTTGTTGTATTAAGTGGACAGACAAATTTTGCAGTTGGTCAGTAATATGGGCCAACATATCTTGTTGGTCATCTCTTACCCCAAGAGCCGGTGGTGGTGGTGGAATGGTGGTTGTCGTAGTTGCTGGTCGACGTGATGTTGTTGTTTCTGTTGACTCGGTTTCTTTGGCTTTCATTCGCAGCTTCTTGTCCTTAAGGCGAGCAATCTCAACGGCTAACTCGTACGTAGCCGGGAATCTACCTTTCACCTTCTCCTTGAGAAGCGGCCATAAGCCATGCGTGAACCGATCTTTTTTTAGGAAATCGGGTGCGGCTTCCTTCCCTGCCAGTGACTCAATCCACTGTTCCCACAAATCCACAAATTTGGACTCATAGGTGGCATATTCTAAAAGACCCTCCTGCTTCAAGTCTCTCAACTTGTCCCACAACTTTTCTGAAGTGGTACCTCCCCCAAAGCGCCTCTTAAAAGCGGTTTTTAAGGGTTCCCAGTCATCCTTGGTTGCTTGTGGAAGTGCATTGTACCATGATCTAGCTTCTAACTTCATGAGATGCTTAAATATTCTAACCCGGGATTCATCCGTATCTTTGTTGCTCACTACACATGCTACTTCAAAGTCATTTAGGAAGTCTGTTACCAAATCCTCCCCCTTCTTTCTTTTAAATGTTGGAAATGCTACACTTGCCATGATTACTGAGAGAGAGCTAGAAAGACACGCTGCTTAACTTGTAAAAGTTTTTTTCTTCTTTACAAGGAGGCGCGTATACCCTCTTATACTAGGACATAGATTAAAACTTCAAACGGTACATTTCCTTGTACCAAAGGTAAGACAAATGGTTGATCTGATGCCAGAACCTCAAAAAACCGCTCCCCACCCAGCATGGTGTCAATGACGTGCTGGTAGTGAGCCTTCAAGTCCAGTATTACCTTGATTGAGCGTACACGTGTTGGTATGTGTGATCTGTCTTGAGGTAGGTTGTACTGATTCATGTGAAGCTTAGAGGTGCTTAGTCACTGTCCAAGCTTGTGGGAGAGGGTGGTGTTCTTTCCTGAAACAAACTCAGTAGATCCCTAGTTTCTCTAGTGAGAGTGTGAGCCAATGCTTTCGTTATCTGTGCTGCAGCATTAGGTGCGACTTTAAAACTGACTGTGATAATTACCTCGGTGACTTGAGTTACCCGATTATCAAAGTAGAATAGTGTTGATTCTCTATTGTGCAGAGCTCCTTCCATTTTGTTGTTGTTGGTTGGTTGTAGGTTGCGGACATGGTTTCGACCTTCTCCTTCTTCTTCTTGGCACTTGGCCTATGTATATCCACTGGGTTTGGCGTGTTGGTTGACTCTCCCACTGCAAATCGATTACCGTTACGCCTGGCACTCCAGCTTCGATGGAGATGCGGAGTTCTTCTAGTTGTGCTTGGAGCTCTTCTTCTTCTGTCGTCCAATTAGCAAATCCTGCTAGCCATTCATCCATTCACAATAGTTTAGGGGTTTCAGTCTTGTAAACTGAAGGTCTTGAGTTCGATCCTCAGTGGGGGCACCAAATGACGGGAGGAAAGCGAACCCCGAACCCCGACGGCCTCTAAAACACCGGGGACTGAATGGCGCGCCTCGAGCCTGTCATGGTAAAGCAAACAGGGGGCACCACCTAGCTTCAGCGGCTAGGACGCAAACAACACACCACCATAACAAAGTTTTCATCCAAGAGAGATGGATGCTTGGGAGTAATGATGAAGAGGAAAGGGAATGAGATCAAGTGTGAGAGAGAGAGAGAGAGAGAGAGAGAGAGAGAGAGAGAGAGAGAGAGAGAGAGAGAGTGAGGGAGGGGGTATAGCGGCTTAGTACTTAGGCACCACAAAAGGATGGCAAATCCACACACCCTTCACACATACACAAGCTCACTCCAAACACAATACTAGGTGGCGATTCCGCACACCTCACATGGGCAAAACATTGCAAGAAAACATACTCACAAATTCTCAAGCTTTATTTAGAGAATAAGGCGATGAAATGGGGAGCATAGGGTAGGGGAATGAGAAGGGAGAGCGTGGTAGAGCACATGGCGGATAGGTGGGAGTTGATGGCGAAGACTCGCACGAGGGTTATGGCCATCATCCTTCATTTAGTTTCCCTTCATCTTCCATAGCCCAAGGGTGTAGAGGTCATGCTCAAGACGAGCATGGTGATTGCGGTGATGGTGATGGTGTGGGTGTGTGTGTGTGCACCAGGCACACACAATGCATAGTGTACTCTTTGGTGATGGTGTGTGTTTTTGTGTGATGGTGACCCCTCTTTATATAGGGGAGGAGGGGGGAGAAATTCTAGAATTTAGAAATGAAGAAATCATTATCTACATAGGCCATGTGACTGTGGGCCCCACTTGTCTGGCTGTGTGTATATGTGCCAGAACAGCAGTCTCATGAGAGAGAGACTAAGAGAGAGAGATGGGTTGATGAAAAAAAGTGAGAGGTGACATGGAGAATAAAGTAATTACAAGAGGGGAGAGAGGGGAGTGTGTTCAGAGGTGAATCTGTGTGCAGATGTGTGTGAACACAAGAAAAATCAGGTAACCACCGGGTGGGGATGGGTCTGTGGGCACCTTTTTCAGTGAAACTGAGTGTGTGTGAGTGTGGGGGAGGTTATTTAGCTACAAGACAAGAGACATGGCGCCCTTTAGAGAGAGAGGGGGGTATTTGGGTCATGGGATATGATAGGAGAGAGAAAGAGGGGGTGGGGTATACTATTTTGGAAGATAGGGTAAGTTGCATGTGAGTTAGGGTGCATTATTGGTGAGTTATAATGCATTATTGGTGAGAGGTGGGGTAGCGTGAGGGGAGAGAGAAAGGAGAAAGGACAAGGGGAAGACAGAGGGGGTTGAACTTTTGAGTGGAGGAGAGGAAAAGGGACACCCGGCGGGGCAACAGTAAAGAAAAAGGAGGCAAGGTGGGGATGGGCTACCCCGCAGGCATGAGGTGGCCTATTTTACCTTTCTAATATATTTATATAATCGTACTTTATTTTTTTCTTACTTTTTCCAATGCCTTTTATCACTCCCTCCCTAAGAGGGGGTTTTCATGGGGTGGGGACGAGAGAAGAGGGGTATGGGAGCTTGGCTTGTGAAAAGCCCCCATCACAAGCAATCCATGAATTTACACAATTTTAAAAAACTGGCATTTTCTACAGCAGTTACCTTGATTAACTTTCCCCAAAGGGCTTCGAACTCCCATTCGAACGCTTGAAAATCACCCTCCAAGCTTTGCTTCAAACCATCCAACTTCCGCTTTACCTCATCTAGCTGCGTATCCGCTAGGAATCTTTTTCGAAGGGCATCGAACCATAGCCTCGCTTTACTACGAACCAGGAGCATGAACACCTCTACCGCACCATCTTCTCTCGATAAACCGATTTCCAACACGAACAACCCGTAGTCTTGAAGCCAAGTCTCCGCATCTTCAACCCCAGTGAAAATGGGAAATCCTGCCCAAGCCATCACTAGCAGTACCTGCTCTTCAAAGGCCGCACCTTTGGCATCACAAAAATCACTGATTTGACTTTAACTAGGAGCATCAACATACTCCTGAGTGGGGGCGGCAGAAGATGGAGAGGGGGAATGGGGGAACACACCTGGTATAAATACAAGGGCCTCTCTATAGCTCAGGGTATCCACAACACCCCTATCCTCTTAGAAAACACCTTCAAAGAAACACTCTACACTAGCAGACCACCGCCTGCTCGATTACCACTGCTCACACACTTCACAAAACCACCACACGATGCACACCTGTTGCCAAGTCTGTCTCCACCCTTACACACGCACCCTGCCACTCAATCTCACTCTCTCACTCAAAACACCATCAGTCCGGGGGGGCACACGCTTCCACACAGCCGGCACCGAGGAGAACCATGAAAGGAGGAGAAAGAGAAGGGGGGAAGGGGAAACAACACCAAGGGAGGCAACTGTGGCTAGATTGCACTTCAAAAAACATTTATACAGACTCACACTGCCATCACCATGGCCATTTACACAAGAGAGATACAAAGGGCTTTGACAGGCACACTCCTCTGTCCAAAAGCTCCACTTTGCAAGCTTCAAAACGATCACCAAAAGCCCAGAAAAAAAGCCCCTCATTTGATTAATTTTTGACTTTTATAGGGTGGGGGGTTCAATTTGGAAAATTGCACTTTAATTGGTCCATATGGCACCCATTTTTGGTATCTTTTGGGAAGGGGGGCACCGCCTTGCTCCATCTGCTCTCTTCTTCTCTTTTGCACTTGGGGGGGGCATTAGCGATGTCGCTATTGCCCCTTGGCTCTTTTATTTTTTTATTTTTTATCTTTCAATTTTGACCCCCTTGGACTAACTTAACTTTGTACTGCCTTGATTTGTCCGGCCTTCCACTGGCCCTCTGCTTTGCCCATTTGGCCCGGAAGGCCTTTGCCCTGTCCACATGGTGGAGGTCCTCGGACTCTCCCCCCCCCCCCCCTCTCTCTCTCTCTCTCTCTCTCTCTCTCTCTCTCTCTCTCTCTCTCTCTCTCTCTCTATGCTTGATATCCGTGGGACCCCTCCCCTTGCCTAACCAATAGCGATATCGCTATTGGGTGGGGGGGGGGGGGGGGGGGGGGGTTCCACACAAAAGCTTTGGGGCCCTAAGCCCGCGGGCACAACCCCTTAACCGGGCGGCCTCGACACATCATCATCCAGCTCCACCAGACCTCCATCTGCGGGCGCACCACTGCGCCGCCCCGCCTCGCCTCCAAAACCCGCCATGGAGAGCCACCGACCGCCTACGCAGCGCCAACGGCGCTCGCACCATATCCTGCAAGGAGAGAGCTCCTCTCTCGTCCCCCTTTGGTTACCTAATGGGGCCTCAAGGCCCAGCCCAAATAGCCGGAACATCGGCTGCCTCTTTGCGCATGTGGGGTATAATGCCGCCACGTGGCAGCTCCCCGAAGTTCCTCCCTCCAATGGCCTCCAAGGCCCGTTTCTTTTTTAAAAAAAAACTCACCAGTTCCATTTAACAAGAACCCTTCTCTGCCTCCCTTCCCCAGACCTCTATAATCTGCTCCTTGGTCGGAACTTCGTACCGCTAAGCCATGCCGAAACTTTACCTTGTCGGTCCAGTGCCATGCAAACCTGCCCGTACTTTGACTTCTCTGAGTTCGCTATCCAAGGCGACCAAAAACTTGGAAAATCATATACACACCTTTTACTGCCCACGGCTCCCAACTTAATCTCTCCGTATTTGGTCGACCAAGCATCCGATTGACGTGCCGTCGACTCGTGCCAACTCCACATGGTTCATACTATCACCGAGAACTTTGGCGAGGCTCAAAAGACGCCAGATGGCACATTTTGTAGTGCGATTAAATGAGCTTAGACCCGGCCCCGAAAAATCTTCAACTGATCTTAACTTGCTATCCAGATCTCTGATTTGCGATTCGAGAAGATAGGCATGCTCCATAACTCGAGCTCTCCACATGTATACATTGACATCAGCCCGGGCCACCCGTCCCCAACTGCCCTGTCCGTCGGGGATCTGCTACACACTTCTTTCTTTAAACTGCAATATCCAGAGCACCAAGGCTCCGTTGGATGGGCCGTCTCGACCGGCTTGGAAAGCACACTGAACGCCACATTCTAGCACATAAAACCCACAACTCGGGCACAGTAGTCCACCCACCTGCTTGGCTCTTTGCAGCACACCTTTTGCCTAAAGAATCACATCTAGCATACACCTCCGCTATCCTTGGGTTGCCTAGGGCTTTGGTACCTGCCCTAGCCTTTTGCACTACACTCACCTACCACCTTTGCCTGGCATAGACCACTTCCTATCTTGGACCAACTTTGGCTGCACCAACGTGCACTCACAAGTGGTATCAGAGCTATGGCATGGCGACGGCAGCAGTCTCTCGACACTTCATGGCACCGGATCAAGGTGGTTCAGCACTGAAGCAACTAAACCGAAAACAGAACATTGCAATTGGGTGCGGGCATAGCGAGTGAACAATCAAGCAGCCCTGCTGAGCAAACAGAATCAAAAGCCTTGAAGGCTTGAAGCATATCAAAGCTTAGCATTGCGAGCAACCGAAGCTCAGCAAGCAGTAAACCCAGTCGTGAGTTCTCGGGCAGGTGTGTCGAGCAGAAAGAAGCAAGTGAAATTGAGCAAGCATCGAGGGGCAGTAGAGTCAATATAGGTCAAGAGAGCTTGTGCGTGCGCGCATGCGTGCGCGCACACACACACACGCACACACTCTCAATTGCAGACGAGCTAGGGGCAGCCAGTCTTGGCGCTCATTAGAATCGTCAACATTTTTGACAGTTGAATAGGGCTAAAGGTCTGACACAGAGTAGAAAAAAAAATTGATTTTTTTTTCTAACTTGAGCCTTACACACTTTTTTTGTGCAAGGGATTGCTCCCATGGGGGCCTTCAACACCTCGACCCTCGACTTCCCACCCCGCTCACTCACACACCCCGAGCATGGGGGGGGGGGAGAGAGAGAGAGAGAGAGAGAGAGAGAGAGAGAGAGAGAGAGAGAGAGAGAGAGAGAGAGAGAGAGCTTTGGCGAGTAACCTCGGGTATCACTCGACATCGGCCCAATTTGCTCGACATTCTCCTCGGCATCTGAGACTCTCGTTCGACGGCGGGAGGCGACCTCGACATCAGTTTTTGACACTGATTTGTCGGCTTGGCTTTGTCAACATGTTTTACGACATCAATTTTTGGTTTTTAAATTCTACGACTCGGCATCAACGGCTCAACGCCGGCTTTTGAGCATTGACACTAGGTCGGCGCATCAGTTTTGAAACCGATCAAGCGGCTATTCGGCTAGCGTACTTTTGGTCGACGGTGAGAGACGACATCGACGACGACTTTCCAACCTAGACACATCACGAGACGATAGAGCTAGAGCATCATCGACTCTTCTCTAGCCCCCATCTAGAGGGGCCCTTCGGCTCCGATGTACTCTCCTTGGCCATTATGACTTTGACAATTTTCCCCGGTTTTCAGCTTCGATGGTACATACCGACACATACGGCTCTGATGGCCCATTCCGGAGTGGGTTTTCCCCTTGAGCACACTGAGCTCTTGGCAGGTGTTTTTGGTCGACGAGTTTATCGAGTAGTGTGTGCTAGTTTTCCAACAGTTTCGCTCACAGGTTTCACAGTCTTTGTAGTACAGCTTATGCGGCACATGTAGTGCTCATGTAGGATTGTGTGGAGCAGTTTCAAAGAGCTTTTGGCAAGGTCTTGTGTAGTTTGAGCTAGCTATAGCTCGTAGGTAGTAAGTTCGTAGGTTTATAGGTGTTTTTGGACAGGTATACATCCATAGAGCCACTTGGTCAGGAGTGAGCTGTTTTGACAGGGTTTTGACAGTGCTATGTATGCCATTTGAGGATTTTGCTACTAAGACACTGAGTGGTTTTTTTCATGTGTATTTGGTGAGATTTTGAGTTTTTTACTCACTTTTCAAAGGAAACTTTGCCAAATTTTTTCCCAAATTCTCACCATGGTTTATGCGTATTCGCAATTTACTCTCTAATGGTTTAGTGGTCAAGTTCACTCCCACTCTAGCAGTTATATGCAATTTTTTGGCTTGCGGCATTGAGTTTTGACTCATTTTGCAAAAAAAAAATTGTTCGTTTTCCCCCGTCTTCTCGTCATAAAAAGTTTGTAGTGTCATGCCATCTTGTATAGTGGTCGATATATGAAAGTGATAGAGTGTTTACTCTCACTTTGACAGGTTTTGTCAGCTTGGACACAATTGGTGTTCTTGTACCCACTCTCGCAGGAGTGAGGATTAGTGTATGTTTGTGTGTGGCGATGATAAACAGTCACACATTTCACAGGTTTTTGCAGACAGTTTCTCTTGTGGGATGCGTTTTGAGCTAGTTTTCTCTCTACTTGCGTATATGGTTATGCGCTTTACGTTCGATTGAGCAGTTTGTCCCAGTTTATGCTTGCACATAGCAGATTGTGGAGTTGTTTTATACATATGTCAGCATCGTCTTTGATGCGATTGGTCATGGTTTTCATGATTGTGTAGTGGTCGAGTGATCTTCCACTTTTTTTGCCACTTTGGCATTCACTTACGGCAGCATAAATGTGTGACAGAGAGAGACGTTAGTCTTGTTCTTGCCGATACGTACGATGTTGGCATTGTGGTCACACATGAATATTAGGCACCATTGTTTTTGACATATGAGAAAGCAACGGAAATGTATGTGAGATGTAGATACGGCTTTGACACATGTTAGAGAGGAAGTTCGAGTGGCAGTCTATGCCAGTGACGGGTGATGTCTTTCTTGCCTCAAGTATACCTCTTGCATATATGTCTACGGATAGCACACTTTCTCCATAGTGGTTACTAGATAGCAATGTTGCCTTCCATGTCACACCATGTCGTGAGTGGTTTAATACATTTTCTAGTGGGAGACTTGGTTGTGTACACTTGAGTGATGGTTCAACGCTTGACATAGAGGGTGCAGGAGATGTTTGTTTGTCTTTCGTAGTGGTGCATCATATACGCTATGACATGTGTGCTACGTTCCTCAACTGAGACAAAGCTTGATCTCACTGAGACAGTTAGCAGACTTTGATTGTCAAATATTGCTTAGAGAGTAGTCTTTCCAGATGTATTGCGGTTCATTAGTGATTTCCAAAGGAGCCCGCAACGATAGGGTATATCCTATGCATGTGTTTGAGGTGTGAGACGGTGTAGTCTTGATTTTTTTGCTGGCATGCTTTGAGCGAGAGACGAGACGTGTCTCTTTTGTAGGTGAGCTCCACTATGCTCACAAGACAGAGCATTTAGTTGTGCAGGATGTGCAAATAGACTTTGTAGAGACAGAGGTAGAACGACAATGCTCTAGTGAGACACAACATGTATTGTCAAAGTTTGTATAGGTAGAGGTAGAGCAGGTCTCCCTAGAGACATAGGCAGAGATGATATACATGGAGTTATTTGATATGCTCATGTTAGAGGCTGATGAGTTGGTATTAGGGACGCACATTTTTGCCTATGTGTGAGAGGGACGTAGGTATCCTAGTGTTGGTGTTGACATATCTATACGTGATGGGTAGTCTTGATGATGTAGTGATTGCAGATAGCACATGGGAGGCGAGTACAACCAGGTTTGTGCAGATTTTGTCAACGTTCGAGCGTTTTATGTTTGACTTACTAGTGTCGAGGCCCTATCTAGCAGTTGCAGTGGGAGCATTTACAACAGGGGTTCTCAGTCGTGCAATGACTGACACTAGCATGATGCATAGTGGAGCTTTGTAGACCATATAGTGTTGTCTGTAAGATTTACATGTAGGCTCTAGTGTGGGTACACACACTCGCCTATCACCAAAGCCGATACAATTGCATATAGATCGATAGAGTGAGGTAGTGGGCATACATTTAGAGAGTCTCCCACCTAGTTTCTTGTACATACTAGTAGTTTAGCTAGTAAGTCTTACTTAACGGCGCATCACCTTTAAGTGGGAGTTTGTTGGGGTAAAGGGGCTGCACCTTTTCCTCGGGCCGGATGTCTGGTGTTTGGTCACCCGTCCACTATGTGTACATACCCTTATTCTTTGTATATCAAGAATAAGGAGCTCCTTACTCATAGTTCCCCAGAGGTTGCTCCACCCACACCATCTTGTGCTTCTCCCCTTCCCCGCATGCACCAAGCATGCACGCACACGTGCACTCATAGTTGTTTGCCTATGATGGTTGACAGAGATATCAATTGTACAGTAAATCACATATAATTAGAACTTGTTCTTTGTAAATTGTTATACAAGATGAATATAAATTGTACATTTATCTTTCATTCAACCATTTATCACTTTATTTTTTTCTACTTGAAGTGTACTCTATTGTAAGGGGACTTTTGTATCAGTCTAATGTGTTTCACAGGGAGTGCACCTTATCATTTGGGGGATTATTTATTAATGGAGTGCATCCTTCTTATGGTGTTCTTTTTCTCGTTTCTACGAGTAGAGAATTATCTATATTGTGCTCATATCTTGTGTAAGTAGATTCACTATAAATATTTACGTCTCGCTGTAGCTTGGATTTTTCCACGAAGTGCATCTTAGTGAAAAGGGACTTCTTTATTAATGGACTGAATTCTAATTTAAAGAGACATGTTTTTCTTTGTATTTTTAGTTTTGAATGTGATCACTATTTTTGTTTACAATGTATAAATGGATTTAGTCAAGAGAACCCTTTTTGCTTCAAGACACGAGTAGGACTTCTTATGCTGGGTAGTTCTAGTCATTAGGTGATATATATTATTTTTTGTACTTAATATAAGTTGTAGCAATAGAAGGACTCTTTTTTTATCATCTTTTAATTAAAAACAATTCATTGAACAATGTTGTTGTCATAGTGGCATGGAGACTCATACAAGAATATGCCATGTTGTTGTGATATTGGCGTTGCATTTATTATAGTTGCAAATATAGTGAAATTTTCTTTATAACAACTCCTGTTTCCTCGTGAATACACATGGAATAGCATTGAAACAAGTAACATGAAATTGATTGAAGATTTTAGAATGGCCAAGTGGTGGATTTAAAAAGTCCTTTGTTATAAAATGTATAAAATTAGGATGACTTAGCATAAGTGTAACTAAATACCTAAATGTCTTATCCTCATGAATATGGTCGAAATAATGCATCTATGTGCACAAAGTGACATATCACATGGTATTCTAGAATGTAATATTTGTGATCTTAACACTTCTTGACGTAGCTCAACCAATATCTAAAAAAGCAAAGTGAAAGCGATATCTTAAATAAAATTCAAATTTTTTGTTTTGTTAATGGTCAAATTGGCTATATTCATAAAAATTGAAAGTGATCAATAGGCTTGGGAACGGGATTTCCCACTGGAAACCTTATTTATTTCAATAGAAAACAACTTAGACATATATGTAGGTACTCACTTTCACTTATCACTTTGTGTGTAGCTTTGACAAGATGTTGACTTTGTATTCCTCTATAGGTTAAGGGAACCTAGCTTGGAAAAGTGGTGGGCTTTATGTTCCTCCATAAGTCAAGAGATCTTAGGTTAGATAAGTGCACCATGAAACCAACACTCCTATGATGCAACCAAGCATATGATACATGTTTTATGTATGTTTCATGCCTCAAATGAAGAAGTCCTAGATTAGCGGTGGACATTCATAGGAAAGTGGGTTATTTCCCTCAGTTTGGGTCCTAGCTTGGACAAGTGGTGGACCTTAAATAAGTTTAGGTACTCACTTTGAACTTAGCTTGGGTAAGTGGTGGGCCTTGAAACCAAGATCTTCACCTTGAGATAAATCATAGGTAGGACAATAGAGCATACACAATGATAATGGATGGAATGTACTAGTCTCTTAATGGTTTGATTGACTAAAACCATGGAATTTCATGTCTAATTTTGTTCTCAATGTGTAATGTATGTGCATAAATTGAAATGAGACCTTAAGAACATTGACATCTTTGACAAAAATCTCATTACTTTATACATGATATGCTAAAAGTTGTCCAACCTGGGAATTGGGATTTTTTCACTTTACCTAATATAGTCTTATACATCGTGCCATTTTTTAAAGTGGCCTGTTGAGACATATACGGCACTGTACATTGGTGTTTTATTCCATGACTATCCAAAAATTCATGAGACATATACTCCCCCTTTGATTTAAACGGAGGGTGCCCATAATACATTTCGAGACATTTTTAGCCATAGCTAGGAATTGTTTGAAGCACATTGTAAGGACATGGGTCCTATGGGCAAGGCCATCGGCATGGCCAGACAGTGTGTACGCTAGGGGGAGGCTATAAGATAGCACGGTTGGGTGGAGACTAGCACACACATTACCACCGCTCTTTCACTGGTATCCGACCTATTTTTGCGAGGAGGCGAAAAGCGGATTGCATGTGTGTTTTAGGGCAAAACTACTCCCCTGTTCATACTCACGAGCACGACACAGACAACATACTTATAATCCGATGACACGACTAACCCGTAGGTGCACATAGGCAATCTCGTTAGCTTGTCAGGCTGAGACCAATCTACACATACGCACTTTTATGATGCATCAATCACTAACCCTGGTAGAATGCAACCCACTCTATCCCTAAACGCTCACAACACCGTTTACATGTCCAATGAACTCGGAATCGCATCAAACTTACTAGGCATCATCCTCTCACTAGGACATACTTACCTATAAGTCTAATCTCACCAGATTTGAACCCTAGCTATCTCGAATACTGTCGCGATAGACCAACATGTCATAATCCAAAAGTGGACGAAACTTAAGTTCATCAGTATCTATGTGTAGCTAATCTCTTTCTCATTCCATGAAGCACTTGATTATTGAAAACAGACACCGTTTGTGCTACTTACAAGCAAAACAAGCTCGAGGAAGAATCGATCGCGATCAACTCGAAACGGCGAATGCGTGGCGTGGGCGCATAGCTCTCGGAGAGACTACCGCGATGGTGTGGTCGCATTGTGAATCCGGTGAGGGAGAAGCGTGTAGCGAAGAGGATAAGACACACTCACACTCTCTCTCTCCCTCTCAGACTCGTACGACACAGGATTAATATTCAAAAAAATGTTGTCCAAAAAATGGTTCTAAGGTGACTTTTATACTTTAGTCACCTTAGCTCAAAAATGTACATGGGGTTCTCTTGCTCATGATTACAAAGTGGGAATAAATCTGGGTCCTGACTAACTGACTACTATTTACATAATCCAGACGAATGGATCAAAATGATAAGACGTCTTTGACATAAAAAATAGAATTTGATATGCTTTACAAGATGGGCTCATTACAACAGTTGGACCAATCGGGCTCCAACAATGTGCGTGCGACGCTCTGCTTCTCTCCCACGTTCCGCAGACAGTGATGTCTCTGTTGTGTAGCAAAAGAAGACAGGTATGCTTTCTTGTGCGTAGTGCGTGGATAGACAACGACATCTGACCGCGATCGCCCCATCTACACCCTCCACAACGGGCGACAAAGGCAGGCGACCAAGCCAAACTCAATGGCACCGAGGCTTCAAAGGCTTCCGTTGGTGCCGTTGGTTGCGCTGGTCCTTGTTGTTGTTCACTTTGCAAGTCTGAAATTTGTCTTTGTAGTTGATCTTCTGTACTAAGCGCACTTTCAGCAATCATTAAACGCTGTTTTCTTTCCAACTCCAGCTCCCTCTTTAGTGCAGCCACTTCTTCTTCTGGGTGGACTACTGGTGTTGTTGGTAGTGACGTTTTTTGCTTCTTAGCGCGTTCGATTTCTCTTGCTTGGATATCTGTTACTGCTCTCAAATCTTTGACTTCAATTTGTAAGTCATCGATGACGACTTGCAAACTTTGGATGGTCTCCAGCGCATCTTGATTTTCTTTTTCCAGCTTTTGGATGTGTTCGTCTCTGTCACTGACATCTTCAAGGAATACGTTTATTGTATCTTCACATATGGCATTGAAGTCTTCCGACACCTGTAAATTGTCTTTGAGAGCTTTGAGCCCCAATATTTCAGCATCTCTGATGCTGATCAGCTTTAGGGTGTCCTCCCTTTGCTCTTGCAGTCTCAGAACTTCCTCATCAGTTTTCTGTAGCTTCATTTTGTTGGACCGGTTCTGATCAGCTAACCATTGACTGTGCAGTCTTGTTCGGTTTAGTATTGACGCCATTGACTGCAAATCTTCATCAATAGTAGCTTTCAGCTCAATTTCTTGAGAGGAAGAAGCTTTATCTTTAGTCTGATCCACCTCCTTTTGCTTGCCTTTATCACTTTGTGATATGGCTCTAGTGTTTGGGTGTCTATCTGTTCCTTCTTCTTCTTCCTCCTCTTCTTCCTGTTCATTGGGCGGTGTGTGAACTCTGTCATCATGATGTGAGTTTTCTGAATGTGAAGTAGATTCAGCAGATGGGCTAGATTGCCTTTCACTTGTATCTGGCCTTGGAGATGGCGGCGGTGTTTCCTGATCACGCGAAGTTGGCCTCAGCTGATCTCTCAAAGTTTGGAGATCCTCCTCTTCTAGTAGCAATTCTGGTTCATCCCTAACATTTCTTTCTTGGATGTACCTCTCGAACCAGTCCAGCTCAAAAGCTGAGTTGTTTCTATTCTTCGTTCTCAGTGTGAAAGTGCTACTAGAAGGTTTCCAAGTGTCGCCTACATCGCCTCGTAGAGATCTTTCTAGAGCAAACCCTTCTAGCATCGTTTCCATTTTTGCTCTTTTCTGCAACCTGGTGTTGTTTTCCATTTCCGCTTTCCGCTTCTTTGGTCGGGCATCTTCCTCTTCGGTTCTTTTTTCTTCTTCCATCTTTTCTTGTGTACTTCTTGTCACTCTTTCCAGCTTGTGTCCTCCAATGGTGTTAATAGAGGCCGGTACTTTCCTTTGTGATCTGTCTTCGCTATTTTCCCTTAATACCAGCCAGTCGTTCTGATGAGGGGCAGGTGGCAACTGATCTGCCATGCCTATGGCATGGTATATTACTCTGGTTAGGACTTCTCCTCCTGCAATGTAATTGGGTCTGTCCTGCCTTAGCTTTGTCATTTCTTCAAACAGATATGACGCGTGATCTATATAGAACTCACGGGTCATTCCCATAGCCCATGTCAGTGTGGTTGAGATGCTCCCGTGTGGTGTAGTGTATCTTGGCAGCCTTTTGCTGTAGCTCAACAAACACTGACTGTAGATCTGTGTTAGTTCTCTTACTTCCAGGTTTGCTATAAGTTCGAAAGAAGGTAGTTTGGACTTTTGCAAGTAAACTGTGAGGTTTTTCCTTCTTTCTCTCATGTTTGCTCCTTGATCTGACAATTTCAATGCCTCTTTGATGATCTCTTTGGTGATCTGGATCTCCATCACTTCATTATCCATGCCTGCCACTCTGCAAGTTCCATCTTCTTGGATAGTCTCTATTAGATGTTGTACCCTCTTGAAATCTATCCCTACTGGTGGTAGTGATACGAAGTTCCACAAGCCGACTTTTTTGAGCCATGAACTTTGCGGTGATCTTTTCAAGTAATTCTCTGCCTCCTTGGGAATCATCATTGTATCCACTAAGTTTCTTTTGTCATCCACATATGAACCTTGATATATCTGAAAGGCCGCTACCTGTTGCACATCTGTAGGTATCCAGGTGGCTGTTGGCTTTAAAGAATTGGGTAGAAGTGCATAGGGTACTGCCCCTTCCGTTGCCAGGTTCTTGCCTTTTCTTTTTCCCAGAGAAGCCTCCATTGATCCTGTCATCACAATTATCAGTTAATGCACAAACATAGTACTACTCTCCTAAATTGATTACCACTTAATCATGCATCTAGATGAGCCTTCTTAATCCCAAGATTAGTTAAGATAAAATGTTAGCAGATAGACAAACTCTTCCATTGTGCGACTTTGGCGGCTTCAAATTGATGTTGTTGGTGAAGGAGAACAAGTCCAAATGCCTTGAAATTTTGTGTGGTGTATGCTCTCATGGCATGTAAGGTCACTCCATAAGCCAAAGCTCAAAATCTATCCATTTGCTACTTTTTCTCAGTCTATCGCGATAGACTAGAATTTATTTGATCTGGGTCCTTTTTTGCAGTTGTGACTCCACCAATTGGTTTCCCATACCTTGCACATGATCTGACCCCATTTCTACCTCAAATGAATGTCAAGTGATCCCTTTTTGGATCAACTCCCATTTTTCCAGATTCCCTTCAAGGAGATGTTGGTCTATCTCCTTCATTTTGTGTTGTTTTGGGCTCAAACTTAGTGGGTGGTCATCTTGCATCATGTTGAAGACAACTGCTAATTCAAATTTTTGATAAGATGGTCCAATATCCCTCTGCTTGGTCTATCGCAATAGACTGGGACTTAGTGCCAGTTTGTCATTTTTTGGCTTTGTGACCATCTGTCTGCCTTCTCCCAGTTGATGGAAGGTTTCTTGACCCCTCACATGTAAATTTTACCTGTCTGCCCTTGAGATGTCCTGTTCTGACTCTGAGTTGTCTGCATGTCTTTCTCAGCTTGCCATATGAGTCCATCTTGGCACCAAATTTGGTGTACTGCCTTCATTTGCTTCCCCAAGTTTAGCTTGTAAAAATTTGAAAAGTCTTTCCCCCCAATAATTGTTGTAGCAAGTCTATCGCGATAGACTGAGTTTTTGGCCAAAAAAGATTTTTCTTGCACTTTGACTTGATATTGGTGGTTAACATTCCTTGTTAGCACCCCTCATGAAGCCAAAGTCAAAGTTTCCCTTGTCCAAGTGTAAGTTCAAGTCTATCGCGATAGACTGGGCACTTTGTCATTTTTACCAGTTTTTTGATGTTAGTTGACAATCATGGTTTTAATAGGCCCTCCTAGACACACACATCAAGTTTTAATCAATTTAGCAGAATGTACTCCTTGTTTGCAGCACTTAGCTGGTCGTGAAGTCGAAGTAGACCACTTAGGTGATGGTCGCGGTTCCTTTTGGTCTTTGTATGATTCTGGCTGTCTTTTACTTCCTTTTGACCTTCCATCCAAGCAGTCAGTTGTTGTTTTGGTGTTTGAAACACCAAGAACGACCATTTGGACGTCTTTCTGGCCTTTTGCTGGCATTTGCCCTAGTGGAAGAACTTTTTTCCTGAGTGGACACATTCCATCTCGTAGTTAACCTCCTTTGGATGTTCCTTGTTGAATTTGGTGTAATTTTGTCACTTGGTCGGCCCGTTAGAGTATCGTGACGCTTTGTGCGGTTTTCGTCAGATAGGGACTTTAGGCTCCGTTTTGACGAACTTTTTCATAGTCTAACCCTTCAGTCGGTTTGTCGAGGTTATTGGCTTGCTGTCTATGAATTTTGGCTCATTTCCGATCACCTTGGTTTTGTCGCCCTTTTGCAGGTCCTGCTAAATTAGGGTTTTCTGAGCGGCTTCCTTCACGCTTTCCGAGGTCATAGGCTCGATCCCTAAGCTATAAGCATTGTGCCTTTCACTTTTGGTCCCATTTAGTGGCCTCTAGGTCTCCCTAACAACCATTCTACCGTATGTGTGCACAGGTTGTGATTGTGATGCCGGCGAGGTTTTGCGATTAACTGAAGTAAACAACACTTAGAGTTAGTGTTGACGAGCATAACTCTCATATCTGATGTCGATCTGGTGACTGTGCGCGATGGATGAGCTCCTAGAAGTCTCAACTGCTGTAGGGAGCTCTCTCTCTCTCTCACTATGGAAAATGACTCAAATGAGGGATTTCTAGCCTAGCCTCTCTATATGTAATCGAGACTCCGACACCAAATTTTCTCATCTTTTACCTGTGGCCATAACTTTTTGTGAGATGCGGTTTAGGCTCGAAAATTTCCTGATTTGGATTTCGGTTGCTTCAGTTTTACCACTTTTGCAGATTTCTCGAGTTGGAGGTCCCTTCATGACGGTGGTCATTTTGCCCTGTCACCTTTGCAGTCCTTATTTTTTCTGTGTCTTCTTTACCTTGCTCTGATCAGGCGTCTCTTCTTTTGTGTTTCCATCTGGATTACGGATTCTTTTCTATAATTTTTGCTAGAAAATGGTTAAAATAAAGCAAATAAATCCCAAAATAACCCGAAAATAGCAATTCTAACCTCTAAAAATACCAATGAAAAGAAAAACACTTTGTAGCTCACTTTTCTCTCGTCTATGTACAATCTCGCTCATTATCGTCAACCTTGGCCTATTTTTTGTTGTTTTTAGACAGTTTTTGGCCAGATCTGACTCTCTTTATAGTCTATACACATCCCTAGGGGCTCATTAATGATGATTTGGTCCCCAATTCTGATTAATTACGAGGGCATATTCTTTTTCCCAAAATCACACAATAAAACGCAAAAGTGGTTGAAAAATTGCTCACAAACATTGCCCTCTAATATATGACATGAGTCCGCATTGGAATGCCTCCCCCCCTCCTAATTGGAGTCCTCCCGGACGACAGGGTATCTTCAAGGGTATGTGTTGTGCATGGGTTTGAACTCGTGCTAATGCAGGCCTTGTAGAAAGAATTTATGCGGTGCGGGAGGAAGGTATAAGCGATGCGCTTATTGGCATTTGTCGTCGAGGTTTCCTGTGGTATCTTGAATTGGCAGGCAGATTTTCTTTGCAAGTAGTAGTTGTAACTCTGCCGCTCGTTGTTTGATTGTTTTCCACTGGTTTTGAATTGGCGTATGTGGTTCCTTTGAAGTCGAGATTGTCGTATCTGGTGGAACATTCTTTCTTTCTACCTTGATGACTTGTGTATGATACATCCTTGTAGTTTTTGGTGTGGATTATGTTTGTTTCCTCGTGCTGTTTGCATGATGTTGCTTGACCTTGATAGTTGTAGATAGCTGCACGATTGTCATCTTTGTCCGCCCTTCTTGTGTTGTTGGCTCGTTTTGAATTGGCAATTTTGGCCGCCATACCAATATAGTCAGTTGCGTATTTGACAGATTGACTATGTTTCTTTGAAGTTGGGCTTGTTTTCGGTGTTTTGTCTGTTCTTCTGACTCTTTTTTTATAGGAATTAGGCTGTCGTGCCTTATCCAAACTTTGTATTTACGCTTTTGATGTAATTGTGCCTCGGTCAGCTCTGTACGCCGTACCCAAACTTGCCTGGTTCCCTGCATGGTTGCTGATTTTTTATAAGACGTTGCTGGACTTGTAAACTTTGTTTGTTGTTGGGCAGATTTTTGCGGTTGTATTAACTTTTGTTTCCTCCTTGACATGAATTGGTTATATGATAAGAAGGGTTCTGAAAAGTTTTCCTTTCTGAACAGTGCCTCATTCGTATCCAAATCAATGAATACCCTGTTAGCTTTCATCCATGACACTGCTAAGATACACGGAGTTGTTGACCTACTTGGTGGTGGTACATGGAATTTTGTAGTGTACGGGTGTGCCTGCACTGTGATTGGTATTATAATAGACCACAACGTGGTCACCTCATCACCCGATGCTACTTTCAATCTGTGCGTCTCTGGGATCGTCTTCATTGGTCCAAGTTTCTAGAAGAGCTCAAAGCTGATGACACTCATTTTTGCCCCAGTGTCAAGTAATGCATAGATTTCAACTTGTTTTGTGCCTGCATAAGCTTTTATGTAAGGACTACACCATGTATCTTCCAAGTTGTTGATGATGCTATCGTTCTGAGCCCTAAGGTCTGTCATGGTCTTTTCTAATTCGTCGCTTTGTATATCCGCTTCGATTGTTTGGGATGTTGAAAGAGGATATTTGTCAGTCATCATTGGGGTGACCATGTTTATTGTCCTGAGAAACTGCTTTCGTTTAGCAATCCGTTCCTTTGCTTCTTGTTGTGCCTGGTCCTGAATTCTTTGTTGTTCCTGTCTATAGGTTTTTCCATAATGCAGTTGAAACAACATTTCCGGTGTTAAAGGTAGATGATATTTTTTTAAACGACACCCACTAATCCAGTTCGGCATTTCTTTTCTATCTAGTGTCAACAGTTTTATTGCTCCGCTGGACTATATTTCTTGGATCAAATAAGGCCCCATGCCCCTTTTCTTTAGCTTTTTGGCATGATGTTTAAGGGTGTATACTAAGACATTGTCGCCCGTTTTAAAGTTCTTGTTCTTGACATGTTTGTCAAAAAACTCTTTTTGTTGTCTTTTTTTTGCATAGATGGCCGCTACAGCATTGAGTCGTAACTCATCTAATTTTTCAAGGTCCTCTAACCGTTCTGAAAGTTCATGCCCTGTCGAGTCCAATTGTTTTGCTACCCTTAGTGTGGGGATTAAAAAGTCAATAGGCAATATTGCATTTAACCCATATACCATATTAAATGGTGTAGCATTGAGTGTTGTTTTATATGCAACTCGATAGGCCCACAATGCCGAATAGAGCATCTGATCCCAATCTATTCTTGTTTCACTAAACAGTTTCGTAAGGACCATGCACAATATGTTGTTGGTCGCTTCCGCTTGGCCATTGGCTTGTGGATGATAGGGTGCAGATTTGCAATGAATTACCATAAACTCATTTAAGAGATGTTGGATAACTTCATTTACAAAGTGTGTTCCTCTATCACTCACCAGCTCGATTGGAAGGCCATAACGTGTAAACACATATTCATATAAGAATTGTGCCGTGGTTCTAGCGTCTGCTTTCGTTGTGGCTTTTGCTTACACCCATTTGGTCATGTAGTCCGTGGCCACTATGATATATTGTGCTTGTGAACGATACGTTGGTGGAGTGATAGGACCAACAAAGTCCAATCTTCATTTGGCGAATGCTCGAGCACTCATCATTGGTCTTAAAGGCATTTTGTCTCTTTTAACTGGTACCTTAGTGCGTTGACATTCATCACACCTTTTCACGAATTTTGCTGCATCTTGAATCATGGTCGGCCACCATATACCTGCAACCATAATGATTTTTACGGTTCTCTCTGCTGAAAAATGACCACCTGCTATGCCTGCATGAGCCTGTTCCAATAATGGAAAGTAGTCATTTTCATGCGGAACTAACCTCAGCTTGTCATCAGTTCCTCTTTTGTACAATTGGTCACTAATGAGGGTATACCTATTCGCTTCGATTTGTAAAGCCTTTTGTCTGGCTTTAGACCAATCTCTTGGCAGCTCCTTATTAGTCAAATAATCCACAATAGCATGACTCCATGCGGGTGCTACTGTTACTTGGTATAATGTGGCATAATCCACAGTGGTATTGGATGTGCAAAAGTCGCATTTCTTGATGTAATTTGCTACATCGCCTGCCATTCCTCGCCAATACACTCCAAGTCTTCTTAATTGTTCATACATCATTTGATTTCCTCTATGGAATCCCCCTGTTTGTGTGTGGGTATCCTCTAGATACGCTTCGTACTCCTCTGGGCCTATACACAATCTTAGAATCCCTCGTTTCCATGATGGTACATTCTTCCCGCAAGCATTGTGTAATTTCGTGCTTGTCTAATGTCTTCTACCGTGTGTTCGTCAAGATTCATTCCATATGTCAGCAACGGAATAATTTTCTCTGACCATTTCGGTACCATCTCTATATTAAACAGGTATGCGTCATCTACTTCGGTAGCTTTTTCACCATGTAGTAATCGAGAAAGGTGGTCTGCTCTTTGATGAGTTTTTCCTTTCTTAACTACTACCGTAAAATCAAGCTCCAGCAACACAATGAACCATCTTACAATTTGTTCCGTGTTGCAAGGTTTGTTTACTAAGTACAAGAGTGCCTGATGATCCACAAAGAATGTGAATTTGTTCGCGAGTAAGTAATGCCGAAATTTCTTTACAGCATATATCATACCCAATCCTTCTCTTTCAGTGGTAGTATAATTGTTTTCTGCATTGTTGAGTTGTCTACTAGCATAACTGATTGGAAAATCCGTCTTTCCCTCATCGGGTTGTGCTAATATATAGCCTATTGCAAATGCCGAAGCATCTACATGTACATGGAAGATCTTTGACCAATCTGGTGCTTTTAGAATTGGTGCAGATACCAGTGCATCTTTTAGTTTCTGGAATGACTCCTCACATTCATTTGTCCAAATGAAGAGCGTGATTAGACTATACACGGGTTTTGCGATTACCGCGTACATGTAGATAAAACGTCGGTAGTATCCACAATGTCCCATAAATGATTGTACCTCTCGTACAGTGTTTCGTCTTGACAATTGTATGATCACCTTTACCTTGTCTTCATCAGTGGTAATTCCATTAGCCGACACTATGTGGCCTAAGATTTTACCTTGTCGTACCATGAATACGCATTTTTTTGGGTTGAGGCAAATCCTATACGTTCTACATTTTTCGAATACCTTTCTCAGATGATCTATATGGTCTTCTCTCAATAGAGAATAGACACACAAGTCGTCCATGTAAATATCCAAGAATTTTTGCAAGTATTCTTTAAAAGCGTGTGTCATTAATCTCTAAAATGTGGCTGGAGCATTGGTCAAGCCAAATGGCATTACCCTAAACGCATATATGCCCCATTCTGTTGCAAATGCTGTTTTGTATTGATCTTCTAGTTTGACCCCCAATTGGTTATAACCAGATAATCCGTCCATAAAGCTATAGGCTTGCTTGCCTGCCACTCGTTCCAGGACATGTTCAGTGATAGGAAGAGGGTAGTTGTCTCTTATTGTTGCTGCGTTTACCTTCTTGAGATTCACACACACTCGTAATTTCCCATTTTTCTTGGGTACCACCACTATCGGGGACACCCAGTCCGTGTGTTCTATCTCATAAATAAATTCAGCTTCCATAAGTTTGTCTATCTCCTCTTTTATCCTTTTGGAAAATGTCTCATTATACGTGTAGGGACGTTGTTTGCTTGGCTTTGCATTAGACTTCAGAGGGATTGAATGTTCACAAATGTTAGGATCCACTCCCTTCAAATCTTTGTACGACCATGCAAATACATCTCGAAATTCCTAAAGTGTTTTGATCAGTATGTCCTCTTTTTCTCAACCTAGATTTGTGGCAATGTAAGCAGGTCGAGGATTTTCTCCTGGCTCTGCTAAGTCTATTTTCTTGGCGTTCTCTGGCCCATCGTAGGACTCGTTTGATTTAGGCTCCCTCATTGGTTGCTGAACCACCAATCTTCTTTCCTGAATGGTGTACTTACAATAGTGAGGAGATACATCTATCTTTTTACTCCCATCACTAGCGTTCGTTCCATCGCTACTTTCCATTTCAGTTGTCCATACATTTTTAATTTTTTGTTTCAACTCATTGTATCTTGTTTTCCGTTCAATTTTCGTCATAATTGGACTACCACAGACATTCAGTTTTTCTGTTGCAACTCTTTTTTTTGGTTTGCTGGTTTTCTTAGGTTTCAACAGTCTGGACTTAAATCCTAAGTCTTCAGCAACCTTAAGAAATCTTCCTGACACTTTATCCTTAGCACAATCAACAGCATGAATTTTCATAAGGAAATGTGTCTTACCCTTAAACTCTGGCACGGGTCTCAACTTGGTTGGTGTACTGATGTGGTGTCGTTTACTCTTGTATCTTTTTTGGCGTCTCTCACTTTGGTTTGGGAAATTGTAGAAGACGTCATTGTCTTGATCTTGATTGTCGTCTCCCTCTGTATTTTTCAACTTCTCGTCATCCGTGTTATCCTTGTTTTCACTTTGATCAGAAGAATCATAAAATTCTTCTCCTTCCTGCTTGATTTCTTTAGTGGGGATGTCCACATAGGCCACTATCTTAATCTCAAGTTTCGTTTCTGTTTTATGGATCCTCATATTCTCAGTATCTACATCGTCCTCATCCTCCTCCACAATTTTGCTCAACATGTAGTATGGTATGATATCGTAGCCATTCTCATCACAAAATTTTGTGGGAGTGACTTCATTGACGCATACATCCAATGTAGCCAAAATTTGAGACCATTTTAGGGGTTTGAGCTTCTCTTCAGGAAAAGGTTCTCGTATATAGGCATCGTCTTCCAAGACCCTCTCTAGTGTCCTTTCATCGTGGTCAAATTCACTACATTGAGATGCTCCACACATCCATATCTCTTTTTTCTTACAAAGCCACGCTGGGACTTCTGATCCACTAATGGTGGCTGAGTCAAATTCTTCCACAGGGGTTCTCGTGAAATCATGGTAGCTATGATTTTTCATGTTTACGCGTGTAGTAGTTTCAGCATGTCTTAGATACAAATAATCATACCCCCAGTCCTGCACCATTTTGAGTTGCCTCATGAACGGCCTACCAAGGATAATTTCATAGTTGTTCTTCTTGCCGAAATCTACTATGGCAAAGGTATGTTCGTACTCTATGCCACAGGAAGATACCACAATTGCCTCAAGCAATCCTATAGGCCTTTCTATGTGCCCATCCGCCAGTTGCAATTTCATTCTAGTTGTTCATATTGCTGGTTTTCCCCATTTTTCCCATAACAATTTGGTCGCAATGGCAATGCCAGCTCCACTATCAAGTATTTCCTTAGTCTCTATGCCATTATACTCAACTGGTAGGGTCGTGTTGCCGTCTTCTCCCTCACAATACTCTCCTACCTTGTTGAGTGGCACTCGTCTAGTGTTGACTTTCTTCGGTTCTGTGTCATTAAGCTCGGTTTCGAAGAACTTAAGAGGCGTCCTTATGCCAATTTTTTCAAGACATTTGCCCACTTCCGTCCACATGCTTGGCCTAATTTTTAACAATTCTGCCAATGTGATTGTACACTTGACCGGAGTGGTCAACAAGTCTGTCAGGATTTTAGTGTCTAATTGATTCGAACCGCCTATTCTTTGAGAAGGTACTCTTCGAATTTCTGACCTTGCCTCATAGTCCCCCATATATGATGGCAAAGTTCTGAGAGATTGTGGTTTGCTATCTTCGGATGCAACTGAACCATTATCCCCTTGAAATGATTTAACGTCCAAATCCCATGGAGTCTTATTCAAGTTCAGCTCTGAGAAAGGCGTTGACTCGACTGTTTTTGTCTCATATTTTTCTTGAGCTTTTCGCACCGTTTCCCATAGCTCTTCAGGCCAATTTTATTCCACAATAGGGGAATATGGTGGAAAATCTTTCAGTGATTCATCAGTGCTATTAGGTACGTCTTTTGCATCCTCTACATCCGGCAAGGATTTAATGTTTTCTATCTTGTTGGGTATCCTTTGTTCGGTTTTGTGAGGTGTTTCATTGTTTGGTGGTTTGATTACTCTATCTCCTGCTTCCATAGGTGGAGGCTCCAATAAAGCTTGTGCAGTTTCAATCAGCTGTTTGCAGTTCTCTAGTCTCTGTTTTTCTATCTCTGGATATGGATATGTCATCCACCTTTGCTCTAGGGTCTGTCTGTTCTTCAATCTTGCTTCATATGCTTGCAAGATTGCATCTAAGGGTTCATTGATCTTATCTACCAATACCGACCCTCCTGAGCTTGCACTCTTTGGTCCTTCCGTTGATTTTAGAGAGTCGGACTCTCTTTGCTGTTTAAGTTGCTATCGAGCTATCATTAGCTCAGCTTCTACATCTTTTTGTTTTCACTCACGTCTAGCTTTCATTTTCGCTCTTCGTTCTTTCCAAGGATTATCACGACTGACGCTAGACTTGTCAGTCTTGATTTCTTCTTGATTTTGATCATTACTCTTGGGCTGATTGTCATTTTTCCTTGCTTGGGCTCTCGTCAAGACCTTAACAGGAATCTAAGTTTAGTTTTTTGACCCTCCACTGGACGGTAGCGCTCCCAGCATATTCAAGGTAGTTTTTTCTCCTTTGCTTGAGTTTTTAGGGCAATCAGGGATCAAGTGAGTAATTCCACACTCCGTGCAATATGCGTTGACCCAAATGATTTCGTCATGAGGGCTGTCCCTCAGCCAATGGTCTCCTCCACACTTGTAGCATGGTCCTTTAGGCTGTTGAGGTGCTCCTGGGGCTCCTCTTTGTTGGTGTGCAATTCTTTGCCCGCTCATGCCTCCGTTGGCTATGAACAACAGTGTTCTTTCATCCAAGCTATATCGTCCTTCTCCCGCTGCCTGTGTAGCAATTGGTGGTCCTGTATTTCCTATCATGCTCCATGGTTCTGGTGTAGAGGGTTCGTCCGGTGGATAATAGACAGAGTTTGCCGCATATCCATTGGGCTCGTCGTAGTATGCATGCATAGGTACCAAAGCCTTCTCATCCGATTCAATTACTGTGGGTGTGTATCTTATGCCGACTGGTTATAATCCTGGTAGAGGTGGTTGTTGTCCCAACACTGGTTGTGGTCTTTCTATGCCTACAGGTCCTGGTAGGTTGCCTGTTTGATATCTAGGCATCGGTGGGACTTGAGGAGATGTCGCCTAAGCTTGTGGAGCATATGGTCGTTCTCTCACATATCCCTTGTTATAATAACACTCCTCCGTCCCATGGTTTGTCCATTTTTGTTCAATCGCACACCATTTTGGTTGTTTAGCTTGTGGTTTGGAATACAAGTTAATCTTTTTAAGCACTTCCTCTACAAGCTGCTCTTGGCTTACCGCTACTTCCCCCTTCAGTGTTGTCTTAGCAGACATGCCTCCGCTTTGTTGTGAGGAAGAATCATCGTCAAGATCCTTGAACTCACCCTCTTTGTAGACCGCACAATTGTCCACAAGGTATAGAGCTTCCTTGGTTAAATCATTCAACGTAGTGCTCCTTTTCATATGTAAGTCCTTTTGAAGATCTGCATTCCTTACTCCTTGGATAAATATAAGCATAAGTCTGGACTGAGTTGGCAGTTCTTCCACGGGACATAACTTAACATATCTTTTTAATTGGAGGGCGGCCTTCCACACGGACTCTCCATCTTTTTGTTTGAATTTATGGATTTGCGAGACTGTATTATGAGCTATCCCCCTTTGTGAGAATTCCTTGATAAACTCGTCAAACACTTCCTCCATAGACTCAAAGTCTCTTCGCTCCACCGAGTCAAACCATGTAGCCACATCATCCTCTAAGGTTAAACCGAATCTTACAAATTGGGTAGGAAAGTCTAGCACCTCTTCAGCTCTAATTACACGCGCAAAGGCTGCTACATGATCTCTTGGATCCCTGCTTCCCGTATATTTCTTGTTTACCCATTTTTGCACTTGAGAAGGTCTAATTCTACGATGGTCTCCAAATCTCATCATGGGATCTCTCCGTCCTAGTCGATATACCTCCTCTGGTCTCCTGTAGTGGCCAGGTTCTTCTCCCAATGGTGCTCCTAATCCATAATTTCTAGCAGTTCTCGTGAGAGATGGTTCATCTCTCCGAACTCGTTCTCGGGGTGTTCTTCCAAGCTCAGTTGACCCCTGAGTCTTTGGCTTACTCTCTCCTTGATACTGTGTATAGAGTGGTGGTTCTTGTAAATCCCTTAACCCTTGTGCGGTTTGATAACCCTCTCGGGTTCGGTCTTGTTCTAATGTAGCACTCTGTCGAAGCCATGCCTGCAGTGATGGCTAAGTAGCTGGTTGGTCCTGGTAGTTGGACGTCCGTGGTCGGGTAGAATGTGAGGTAACGTCATACTCTTCTGAAAAGGGATAATTCGCCTTGCTAGGGGTGTAGGTGGCTCTTGGTACCTTGTCGAGGCCATAGGTCGATGCTCCCGGAACTGTTGCCTTTTCAACCTCTTCTGGGAGAATACGTTTGTATTCTCGCCCGTATCTGTCAACAAAAACAATATCCTTCCCCATAACAGTTTCATAAGAAAATAAGTAAAGAACCTTCTCTTTTCTTAATTCATTTGGGTAGGGTTCCTTGCATCGAAAGTAAGAGAATATTCCCTCGCTTTCATGCTTGTAAATCCCTACATTCTCATTATAGGTTGGGACCCTGGTTGTTTTCTTATCATACATAAAAAGCGCTCCAGGTCGATCAATGTTAGGAGGCGGTTCTTGGGTTTCTGAAACCATTTTCCCTTTTGCCACGTTATCCCCATATCTGTTGTAATCCTCAGGGTTACTCACTATTAGATAGTGGTTTCCCTTTTCGTCTCTGAATCTGTCTCCTGTTGGGGTATAAAGCCCAATGTGGTCGCCCAGGTGAGTGGACGGGCCGCCAGGTATGTACACATATTCTTTTGTAAAAACCTACTAAGAACTCACTATGCTCTACACATTACAGTAGAGCGAGTTCACCATATCGTCGTGCTCTTCTTCTCGCACTCTCTCTCGCGTCGCACTTCCGCTCGTACTCCTTCAACTGGTATCAGAGCTCAGATCGAGGCTCGGGGCAGCACTGCAGGAGGCTAGAGTCACTAACTCAGATTGGACTGAAATTCAACAGGCGAAGACACGGCCCCAAATCCTGTGGGTCAGCCCAAAGGGCTTGGTGTTCTCAGAATTTCATTCTGAGGTCATCTCAGCCACCGTTCTGCTTCGACAAAGATCTGCGCAGACCATTTTTGACTACGTGGTCTCGACGGGTGCAGATCCGACTCTGCAAATTTGGGGTTTTCGGCCTACGACTGCAGGTGCTAAGGATATCGACACTCCCAGAGTGTTGATTTGTGGCTGTCTACACATCGAAGGACGGCTCACAGTTCTTGGAGGCGTGTCACATACGACATGGGCGCATCTACACACAGACTGTAGGCGACATCCACTAGTTCATCAGGTAGCTTGTGTTTGCTGCTTGATATTCCAGATTTCATCCTGACATTGCAGGTACTTCCACATGGGATGTATTGTCAGAGATGATGTATGTTTGTTGAGGGTTTGCTGGCTGTGAGTCACATAGCAAACAACCGTCGCAGCGGTTACAGCATATAGTGGAAAATTTGTGGATGTATGACTTTGTGGGAAGTCTATGTACTATCAGATTTACTGCAGCCTTTGTTGAGGGTCGAGTGAGGTTTTATTGAGCTGGGGGATTCTCGAATGTTGAGATCCTTTCGGTGATACAGGTCTTGGAGCGATCCCTCGAGCACCCTTAGATAGGCAGCTAGGATGTATTGACTGTGAGTTAGATAGTTGGGATTGCATCTTTGCTTTACTTCCGTTGAGGCATTGTCACAGTCTATGCTTACAGGACAGTGATAGGACAGTGAGAGACAGTACAGGTGCAGGACAGGTTTACCCGCAGCTTACAGTGTCAGAGAGACAGTGTTTTTTGAGCTGTTTTTTGGTCTGTTTTTTTAGTACACCAGAGCCATTTTACAAAGGAGACTCTGCCAAAATTTATGCAGAATCTGAAGTTTTCTTGGTTCATTTGACAGGTTGATATTGGTTCAGAGGTCAGTTTACAGGGGAAACTCTGCCGAATTTTTCCCAGGAAAGTAAACCATTGTGAAGCGTAGCTATGGATGGATCACAGGACACTGCTCTTTACAATATCAAGAAACTGGATGGAACCAATTTCCCATTGTGGAAGAAGCAGATTTGGCACGTGTTGGTACAAAAGAAGCAGATAAAACCTATAAAGCTCAAGGGGATAAAACCAGAAGATATGGACGAAGATGAATGGAGCAAAATGGATGAATTGGCACTTTATACCATTATGCTGACTTTGGCAGAAAGCGTTTACTTCAATGTAGCAGACGAGATGTCGGCTTATCAAGCATGGTTAAAGCTGAGTGATCTTTATGAGAAGCAGAGTGCAGCTTCACAGGTATACTGGCTTAAGAAGCTTGTTGACTTGAAGATGAAAGAAGGGACACCTATGTCCAATCATCTAAATGAATTCAACACAATCTACAGTCAGTTGTCAGCTCAAGGTGTCAAGTTTGATGAACCTGTTAGAGCTATGTTCCTTTGATCACATTGCCGGAAAGTTGGGACACTTTTTGCACAGCTTTGAGTAATTCTGCACCTCCAGATGGTTTGAACATAGCAGGTGTAGAAGGAAGCCTGCTTACTGAAGAAACCAATAGAAAGACAATGGACAAAGGCAAAGGAACAGCCTTAGTTGTCAGGGGAAGGACCAAAGAAAAGTACAAAGGTGGAAAGAGGAATCAGTCTCGTAGCAAGTCCCGCAGTGCTAAAGGCAAGAGTGACATAGAATGCTACCATTGTGGCAAGAAGGTTCACATGAAAAGAGACTGCAGAGAATGGAAAGCAGAAAAAGGCAAAGAGAAAGCTGAAGACCATGGTGAGAAGAACAAGTCCTCAGTGAAGATTCAAGAAATAAAAGTGACAAACACTGTTGCAGAGGATGACAGTCTAGTGTCAGGAGACATCTACTTCTTGAAGAATACAATGAACTCAGCTCTTCTTACAGCATCTGATGGAAATGCACTGAGTGACTGGATTATAGACTCAGGGGCATCACTTCATGTGTCTCCAAACAAGGAGTGGTTTACCTCTTATGTGACCACTAAAGATCATGTTCGGCTAGGCAATGGGCAGACATGTGAGATCTTAGGTGTTGGAGATGTTCAATTGAAGTTTCAGAATGGCTCTTCTTTCACGCTGAAGAATGTGAGACATGTTCCCGCATTTACAAAGAGCTTGATCAGCACAGGTTTACTTGATGATGCTGGCTACGTCACCACTTTTGGACAGAACATGTGGAAGATATCCAAGGGTTCTATGACAGTAGCACATGGAGTAAAGTCTGGAGGACTGTACATGATTTATGTATCAAATGTCTCTAAAAATGTAATCAATGTAACCGAGCAGCCGAACGTTTCTTTGTGGCATAGCCGGTTAGGACATATGTCCAAGAAGGGAATGGAAATCTTGTCTCGTTCTGGTTATCTGCTTGGATTTTCATTTAATGATTTTGAATTCTGTGAACATTGTCTGTATGGTAAGCAAACACAGCAGCCACATAAGCATAGAAGCAATAGAAGAGATACACAGTTGGCACTTGTTCATAGTGATTTGTGTGGACCTATGCCTAACCTATCTCTAGGGGGAGCTTCTTACTTTATGACATTTATAGATGATTACTCGAGGAAAGTATGGGTTTACTTTCTCAAGCACAAGGATGAAGCGTTTAGTGTTTTCAAACGTTTGTGACACTTGTGGAGAATCAGAGTGGCAAGAAGCTTAAATGCTTACGCACTGACAATGGTGGAGAGTATGTTTCAAAGGCCTTTCAGGACTTTTGTGAGTCAAAAGGTATAAAACATGAACTTACTGCTCCTTACAATCCTCCTCAAAATGGTGTTGCTGAGAGGATGAATAGGACCATACAAGAGAAGGTCAGAAGTATGTTGTCTAATGCACAGTTGCCAAATGGGTTTTGGGCTGAAGCTGTATCAACAGCTGTTCATCTTGTAAATAGATCTCCTAGCAAGGTTTTGCAGAAGGATTCAGTGCCAGAGATGGTATGGTCAGGCAAAATGCCCTCATACAAGCATCTCAGAGTCTTTGGCTGTGAGGCATATACTCACGTTCCAAAGGAATTTAGGAACAAACTTGAGCCAAAGAGTAGAAAGTGCATCTTTCTAGGCTATGGTAATTCTGGTGAGATGGGGTACAGCTTTGGGATCCCGAATCCAGAAAGGTTGTCCGCAGTAATGATGTTCACTTTAATGAATCCAAATATCATTCTAAACCAGAGAGGGTTGAGGAGATTAGAAGAGTTGTCTTCCAAGAAGATGGACCTGCACATGAAAGACAAAATGTCAGGGCTCAAGAGGAGCAAGGACAGGATAGAGTGGAACCGCAGGTTGTGGCTGAGCCTAAGCCACCTATTGTGTGTAGATCTGGACGTGTCACGCGACCTCCTGATAGGTTTGTTCCATCTATGAACTATGTCATGTTGACTGATTGCAATGAGCCTTCATGTTACAAGGAAGCAGTGCAAATGAAGGACTCCAGGAATTGGCAATTGGCCATGCAGTCAGAGATGACAGCTCTGCATAAAAACAAGACATGGAAGCTAGTTAAATTACCACAGGGCAAAAAGGCTCTACCTTGTAAATGGGTTTACAGGTATAAGATCACCGCTCATGATAGTCAGCCAAAGTACAAAGCAAGGCTTGTTGCCAAGGGCTTTAAGCAAGAACAAGGCATTGACTTTGATGAAGTCTTCTCTCCGGTGGTCAAGATGACTACATTGAGATGCTTTCTTGCATTGGTTGCCATATTAGATTTGGTGTTGCACCAAATGGATGTCAACGTTCTTGCATGGTGATTTAGATGTGGAAATTTACATGCAGCAGCCAGAAGGGTTTTTTGAGAAAGGCAAGGAAGATTGGGTATCCCAGTTGTTAAAGAGTCTTTATGGCTTAAAACAATCACCGAGGGCATGGTACCATAAATTCCACAAGTTTATGTTTTCTCAAGGCTACAAACGTAGTGAGTTCGATCACTGTCTATATACAAAGAAGGCTAAGGATGGTAGTTGGCAAGCACTTGGAAGAAATTTCAGCTTTGAAGTCAAAGATGGCAAAATCGTTTGACATGAAAGACATGGGTGAGGCAAGTCATATACTTGGTATGCGCATTGAGAGAGACAGATCAAACAAGTTGATTTGGTTATCTCAAACAGAGTATATTGACAAGGTTTTGCAACGTTTCAATATGGAGAAGGGAAAGGCACTGAGTGTTCCATTGCCACCATATGTGAAACTTAGCAAACAAGATTGTCCTGTGTCTGAGGAAGAACAGGCTGAAATGGATAAGATTCCATATGCGTCTGCAGTGGGTAGTTTGATGTATGCAATGATTGCTACTCGCCCAGACATTGCATTTGCAGTGGGAGTAGTAAGTCGATACATGTCAAACCCAGGCAAGAAACATTGGGAGGCAATGAAAGGAATATTGAGATACCTGAAATCTACAAAGAGTATGCGTATATGCTATGGGAGTCAGGAGCTAAGTGTAAAGGGTTTTATAGACTCAGATTATGCAGGTGACTTAGACAACCGAAGGTCTACGTCAGGGTACGTCTTTACATTTGCTGGTAGAGCAGTATCATGGCGTTCTAGATTACAAGATTGTGTTACTCAGTCTACTACAGAGGTTGAATATGTTGCAGCATCAGAGGCATGCAAAGAATCAATTTGGCTTAATCGACTAGTAACAGATTTGGGAATCAAAGAAGAGATGCCTGTGTTATATTGTGATAGTCAAAGTGCTATACAATTGGCTCGCAATCCAGTTTATCACTCAAAGACAAAGCATGTGGATGTGAAGTATCCTTTCATCAGGGAAATGCTCGAGGATAAGCAACTTCAGCTTGTCAAAGTTCACACCACAGAAAATCTTGCTGATCAACTTACAAAAGGACTTCCCTTAGAGAGCTTTGCGCATTTTCGCAAGCAGTTAGGTGTAGGGTAGTACATCACTTCTCTACATCTCTTGTATATTAGCTTGTATAGTAGCTTCTCTCACACTTAAAGTACCACATTGGACTTTAAGTGGGAGGTTGTTGGGGTATAAAGCCCAATGTGGTCACCCAGGTAAGTGGGCGGGCCGCCAAGTATGTACTCATATTCTTTTGTAAAAACCTAATAAGAACTCACTATGCTCTACACATTACAGTAGAGCGAGTTCACCGTATCGTCGTGCTCTTCTTCTCGCACTCTCTCTCGCATCGCACTTCCGCTCGTACTCCTTCAGTTGGTTTAGCCTCCCCTTGTGTAGTGCATTGACCAATTTTGGCACTCTTTGGACATTTGGTCAAAGACTTCTTGCCCTTGTCTCTGAATTTAGACTCCAAACACCAGTTTTGAAGTTTTGGGGTCAAAATTGGTGTTCAAATTCACTCAATTTCTGTGAGTGCCCTTGTATTGATGTGTTAAGCTTGTGGTATAAGGGTTTTTTGCTTGTTGCTAGACAAACACCACCTTCACCAGTTTATCGCGATAGACCAGGCAGTGAGCAATGGGGACTTAATTTTTTGTCTATTTTTGCATAGTCTTGTTCCCTGTGTCCATATAAGTCTATCCCCCAAGTTTTATGAAGTTTGGACTTATTTTGACCTCAAACTCAAGCACTTCACAAATTTCACTTTTCTCTGACAATTCACAACTCCCTTGCACTTGAAGTGATGCAAATTTGATGACACTGCATCTTAAACTTGTGCACATCAGTCATACCTCATGACACAGTCAGTTTACCCTTGGCTAATGGTTATATCTCATCTTGGCCTCTTTAGGTTCACTTAGTGTTTCCTTATGACAATCACTTGTTTCTTTTTTTTGTTTGTTTTTTGCAGTTTTATAGCGTTTTTCTACTCTATTTCTTCACAAGTATAACAAGCACTCAAAACCAAAAACCATAACTCCACATTATCCTATTTAACTAAATCTAACTAGTCGTAGACCTTCTGCAAGACACAGGCTTCCTAGCTATCCACTAGACCTCAGGATACTCTATCCTGGATCTTGTTTTAAAAGTTTAAGCTCTCTCTAGTCAAGACTAAAGTAAGCTAACCATCACACGAGTGACGTAGATCTCCCTACTTAAGGTCTTGTGTCCCCGACAGCGGCGCCAATGTTTTAGGGCAAAACTTCTCCCCTGTTCATACTCACGAGCATGACACAGACAACATACTTATCATCCGATGACACGACTAACCCGTAGGAGCACATAGGCAATCTCATTAGCTTGTTAGGCTGAGACCAATCTACACATACGCACTTTTATGATGCATCAATCACTAACCCTGGTAGAATGCAACCCACTCTATCCCTAAACGCTCACAACACCGTTTACACGTCTAATGAACTCGGAATCGCATCAAACATACTAGGCATCATCCTCTCACTAGGACATACTTACCTATAAGTCTAATCTCACCAGATTTGAACCCTAGCTATCTCGAATACTGTCGCGATAGACCAACAAGTCATAATCCAAAAGTGGGCGAAACTTAAGTTCATTAGTATCTATGTGTATCTAATCTCTTTCTCATTCCATGAAGCACTTGATTATTGAAAACAGACACCGTTTGTGCTACTTACAAGCAAAACAAGCTCGAGGAAGAATCGATCGCGATCAACTCGAAACGGCGAATGCGTGGCATGGGCGAGTAGCTCTCGGAGAGACTACCACGATGGTGTGGTCGCGTTGTGAATCCGGTGAGGGAGAAGCGTGTAGCGAAGAGGATAAGACACACTCACTCTCTCTGTCTCCCTCTCAGACTCGTACGACACAGGATTAATATTCAAAAAAATGTTGTCCAAAAAATGGTTCTAAGGTGACTTTTATACTTTAGTCACCTTAGCTCAAAAATGTACATGGGGTTCTCTTGCTCATGATTACAAAGTGGGAATAAATCTGAGTCCTGACTAACTGACTAATATTTACATAATCCAGACGAATGGATCAAAATGATAAGACGTCTTTGACATAAAAAATGGAATTTGATATGCTTTACAAGATGGGCTCATTACAACAGTTGGACCAATGGGGCTCCAACAATATGCGTGCGACGCTCTGCTTCTCTCCCACGTTCCGCAGACAGTGATGTCTCCGTTGTGTAGCAAAAGAAGACATGTACGCTTTCTTGTGCGTAGTGCGTGGATAGACAACGACATCCGACCGCGATCGCCCCATCTACACCCTCCACAATGGGCGACAAAGGCGCGCGATCAAGCCTAACTCAACGGCACCGAGGCTTCGAAGGCTTCCGTTGGTGTTGTTGGTTGCACGCGTAGGAAGGACCACTTAACCCTTTAATGAAGGAGGATTGAACCCACCCCATGAGGATAAGAGGCCAACACTTTACCATCACGCTATTGACCTTTGTTGTACACAACAAGGAAAGATAGCCTACTTGTGTTGAAAGGAAAACTTTCACCCTTCCTTTTCACGGAGGAAGACAAGTTTTCCTCCAAAAATTCTTTTTTCCTGAAGGAGGTAGCTTCAAAGTGAACAAAAGCCTTCACAAAAACGACGGGTTTTTGTGAAGAATCAACAAAAGTATTCTTACAACGAACGACAAGTGAAGCGCTCAAATTCCCGCAAGGCGAGGTTCGCATGCAACGCAAATCGCGGAGCATACAAAACACAAAGACTTCAATTTCTCAAGGTACAAGTTGTCGTTTTTTTCTCTCTTTGCATTAGTGTGTGTTTACCATGGCCAGTGAGGATATCCCACCTACACACAGGTTTGATTTTGAGCACGTAGATCAAAATCAAGGCACCACGGGTGCTGTTGACACTAATATGCATGGTGATGATGATCTAGGAGATCATGGACTTGTAGATATGGCTTCTTTCAAGACTTTGGAACATCACCAAAGCGTACTTGAAAGAAACCTCTCTGCACTCAATGCAAATGTTACCAATCTTATGAAGTTACTTGTGAAATTTATGAATTCACAGATACCTCAAGGAGCCACAAGTGGCACGGTTCAAGGGAACCAAGCTTGCACAACTCAAGGAGTCCAAGACACAAGTACTACAGAAGATGCAGAAGGTAGCAATGCATTACTTAAGAATATCACCATTCCTGATTTCCACAGGGAAGAGCGTGATCGCAACAAGGATGCGATCAATACGTTCTTACAAAAATGGAGTGATATTCATAGATTGAGACACACCCCGGATATAAAGACGGAAGTGGAAACAAGTATATCTCTTAAAGGCAAGGCATCAGCTGTTTGAAATAGGCATACAATACTGGCTCTATCGGTGGCCCACTTAGATCATATGACAGCTCTGAGATGCTTCTTTCAGTATTCATATACTCTGATGTCCAGCTTTCTAAGAAGACTGTGAGACAGGCCAAAAATGTTCGAGCTATCTTACATAGAATCTTGCAGGATAGGTCAGGAGAGCCTCCGAATTTTGCTATGGCGCCCTACAGGGTTTTCACCATGTAAGAACCGGATATTCTCTCTCCCTCTGCTGGCCCTGGCATTACTGGATAATTTAGCCATGTCGGATTTCTGCTCTGTAGTGCTTTATGTTGGCTGTAGGTGTATGTTCGGGGAGTGGGGCAAAACGTCCTGTCATTCCTCAGCTCAGGCGGTGCGTTGACTAAGTGGATCAGGTTATTAGGGTGATCCAATAGCCATTGACGCCTCCACTTTGGCTGGCTGTCCACTATTCTGTCTTGATGTTCCCCATCCTGTACTTCTCCTTCAAACACTGGCACTTGTTCTTCTTTTTCGAGCTGCCGTTGATGTGTTAGAGTTTCGTACTTTAGCGGAGCATAGGGTAACATAGGTGCATTCCATTCCTTCCGTAGCTCTACTGCTGTTTTGCCCCATCTAGAAAGCCCTTGTAGCAACTCCTTTTCGAGTTGCATAGCCTTGTACCATATCATTTCTGTTTGTTTTTCCATCTGCTCGGCCAGCCTCTGCTCTTCCCATTTCGTGACTGAATCTTCTTCTATCTCTTGGTCTTTGGAGCCGGTTTGATCCATCTGCGTATCTGGTGCCTCCTGTTCATCTGAATCATCCTCGTACTCATCTTGACCCCCATATACTTCGGCGAGTCCAACCAAATTCGTTGTTGCTGTCTCCATGTGCACTCGTACCTGTCCTTGGTGCTGCCCTGCACTTTGTAGACTTGCGATTTGTGCGGCCATTGTTCTACTATTGATTTGTAGAGCTTGAAATTCCATTTCTTTTTTAGCGGCAGATTCCTCTAACTGTTTTAACCTGATGTGCAAGTTTTTTATTTTCTTCTCTGAGTGATTTGGAAACAATGCTTTCCATTTCACTGTCAGGAGCTGGTCCTTGTTGTTGTTCACTTTGCAAGTCTGAAATTTGTCTTTGTAGTTGATCTTCTTCTCTAAGCGCAGTTTCAGCAATCATTAAACGTTGTTTTCTTTCCAACTCCAGCTCCCTCTTTAGTGCAGCAACTTCTTCTTCTGGGTGGACTACTGGTGTTGTTGGTAGCGATGTTTTTTGCTTCTTAGCGCGTTCGATTTCTCTTGCTTGGATATCTGTTACTGCTCTCAAATCTTTGACTTCAATTTGTAAGTCATCGATGACGACTTGCAAACTTTTGATGGTCTCGAGCGCATCTTGCTTTTCCTTTTCCAACTTTTGGATGTGTTCATCTCTGTCACTGACATCTTCAAGGAATACGTTTATTGTATCTTCACATATGGCATTGAAGTGTTCCGACTCCTGTAAATTGTCTTTGAGAAGATTTATTGTGCCTTTGAGCCCCAATATTTCAGCATCTCTGATGCTGATCAGCTTTAGAGAGTCCTCCCTTTGCTTTTGTAGTCTCAGAACTTCCTCATCAGTTTTTTGTAGCTTCATTTTGTTGGACCGGTTCTGATCAGCTAACCATTGACTGTGCAGTCTTGTTCGGTTTAGTATTGTCGCCATTGACTGCAAATCTTCATCTATAGTAGCTTCTAGCTCAATTTCTTGAGAGGAAGAAGCTTTATCTTTAGTCTGATCCACCTCCTTTTGCTTGCCTTTATCACTTTGTGATATGGCTCCAGTGTTTGGGTGTCTATCTGTTCCTTCTTCTTCTTCCTCCTCTTCTTCCTGTTCACTGGGCGGTGTGTGAACTCTCTCATCACGATGTGAGTTTTCTGAATGTGAAGTAGATTCAGCAGATGGGCTAGATTGCCTTTCACTTGTATCTGGCCTTGGAGATGGCGGCGGTGTTTCTTGATCACGCGAAGTTGGCCTCAGCTGATCTCTCAAAGTTTGGAGATCCTCCTCTTCTAGTAGCAATTCTGGTTCATCCCTAACATTTCTTTCTTGGATGTACCTCTCGAACCAGTCCAGCTCAAAAGCTGGGTTGTTTCTATTCTTCGTTCTCAGTGTGAAAGTGCTACTAGAAGGTTTCCAAGTGGCGCCTACATCGCCTCGTAGAGATCTTTCTAGAGAAAACCCTTCTAGCATCCTTTTTATTTTTCCACAAGTGGCCCGGTTCAAGGGAACCAAGCTTGCACGACTCAAGGAGTCCAAGACACAAGTACTACAGAAGATGCAAAAGGTAGCAATGCATTACTTAAGAATATCACCATTCCTGATTTCCACAGGGAAGAGCGTGATCGCAACAAGGATGCGATCAATACGTTCTTACACAAATGGAGTGATATTCATAGATTGAGACACACCCCGGATATAAAGACGGTTGTGGAAACAAGTATATCTCTTAAAGGCAAGGCCTATAAGTGGTGAATGACATTTCCAATAGATGCTCGTCCTCCGTCTTGGACTACGTTTCAAGCTTCTTTCTCCAAAGAGTTTTTGGACTCCAATGAAGAAGATAAGAATTGGTTAGCACGGGATGTATGACGCATGTCTGGCCTCTCTCTCACACAATACCTTTCGAAGTATC
Source organism: Adiantum capillus-veneris (assembly GCF_014529385.1). Lineage (NCBI taxonomy): Eukaryota > Viridiplantae > Streptophyta > Polypodiopsida > Polypodiales > Pteridaceae > Adiantum > Adiantum capillus-veneris. The sequence goes on from NC_140953.1 coordinate 48,574,100, forward strand.
AAGAAATCATATTAAAATTAGAAGGTTGAGATGAATTCCAAAAGATACGGGGTTTTAATAGGGGTCTTGACAAAGACTATCGTCTTCATGTCAAGATCCAACATCCAAAACCTTTGGAAGAAGCCATCAGTCATGCCCAAAGATATGATGATGACCAAGAGAGGAAAGGAAATGTTCCCTACTCTAAGAATACTTTTGCTAAGAGCAATGTGGCTAAGAGCCAATGGCGAGGTAGATCTCCCACACATTCCAAGAGGAATAAGAGACAATCTACCTCGCCTCGCCCACAATAGACTAAGAAGCCTAAGAAATCACGAGATACTCCACGTGGGTCTCTCAGCACTACTGATTTTGAGCGTGCAAAGAAACACAATTTGTGTTTTATATGTTTTTCGGACCAACATAACAAGAAAGATTGTCCTCTTTTGCAAGGCAAAGAAAAGGACATGGACACGGTGCAACGCCTCACATTAGATTCATCTCCTAATTTTTGTGATGTAGAGGTTCTTCATATGGAGGAAAAGTACAAGTGTTGTGTGCCTGCTTCAATGTGGCAACCCACCTTTGGCCCCCATGATTTAATTCACATTCATGGTACTATTAACGGACAACGTGTTGTATTTTAGTGGATGATGGTGCAACTCATTGCTTCTTGAACTATACGCTAGTCAAAAAATTGAAGCTTACACAGACTCCCTGCTCTCACAAGTATGTGGTGGAGCAGATGTTTGGAAATGATAAAGAAGTATGGGACACGGTAGTTCAAGGGGTTGAGCTTATTGTTCAAGATCATACGATGACCCTTGACTTCCAAGTTATGAACATGGACCGTGCTGATATAGTTTTAGGACGGGAGTGGCTGCATGGTTTAGGAAACACATTGCACACTATTTATGAACACAACTCCTTATTCTTTATGGCCAATGATAAACAGGTGCTTTTCTTGGTGATAAAAATATACCATTTGCATCTCCTATATGTACAGCCGAGCTTTCTATTTTGCAAAAAGCAAATTTAATAGATGAAGTCTTTTTGTGTACTGCTTGTCTCCAAGTCTTGTGAAATCTCAAGGGCAAAGTGCAGTGAATTCTAATAATGGTATGCAAAGTGCAATGAATTCTACTGATAAACAAAGTGTTAACAAATCTAACGAGCAAAGTGCTCTCAATTTTAATTCTATAGAGAAACGTGCAACAATTGTAAAACAAACATTCCATCCCAGCGTAACTCTAGTTTACTTTCTCCTTTTTCACGGCAAAAGCTGACTCACTTAATGGCACGGAGTATAGGGATGTGTTCTCAAGTGATTTACCACCGGGTTTACCCCCTACACGTTGTGAGCGGGATGAAAACACACACAACGCCTCTATAACGACCCGACACACACTCTTGGGAAGATACACACACACACACACACACACACTATGGGGCACCACTCGGATTACACAACACACCTGGCCGAGACAAGGAACACACCTATAGAGTGAGAAGAGAGATACTATCCACTTGCCCACTCCACACAGAAAGATACACACACACACACACATCCAAAAAACTCAGCTCAAAAGAGGAGAGTTTCTGATGTCTAGATACAAATGAGCTTGGGCCAACACCAATGGGGCAAATAGCTCACACAATATGGGTAAAATAAGCTAGATACAATCACAAACTGGAGCAGAAACTTCGCTCATAGGAGAAAATTACACAAAAAATAGCAGAAAAAGAGTGAGGAATTTGGAAAAATGGACAGCGCCATCGCGTCCGGAACGGCCCAAAACCCCAGTCTACAATGTCAAAGTGCTCAAATCCGACCTCGGATGAGCAGTTTACGACGAAAACAAGCTCCAAAATGAGCAAAAACACACCTGCGGCTGTTCCTCCTCTCTTCTCCACGTTTTTTCTGGTCTTCTCTCTGTTTTTTCAGTTCCCACACTTAGCTTTATTACTTGGGCACCCTTGGCCTTTTAGATGACCTCAAACGGACCCCGAACAGGCCAAAAACTGACCTCGCAGTGCATAGTTGTCACCTTTTTGCATCATCCGCACACCTGGCACTCATTTCTTTTCAATAATGCGTCTCGCAACCACGTGAAGTGGCACCAAAAAGTGTTCCTAATGGTGAAATTTCTGCATAAATCTCACAAGAAAACACCCACGTTGTGTCCGCCCTCATCCGCGTGCAAATATTGACTCCGTTCGCCCTCCTGACGCCACTCGATGCCATCTGACGCACCTGCTTACCTCATGTCATCGGCCTACGGATAGCTTCCTCGAGAAGTTTTACGCGCTACCAACTCCTTCTTATTGTAGAAAAAACACAGTGGTACTGATAATAGTGAAAATCGATGTACTATGTACACCCTGTCCTACCTGTACACATGTGGGCCCCACGTAACCACCTGGATCTGGAAAATGGGCAATTCTTTATTTGATGCACCATGCATGTGTATGTACATATGCGCAATCCCTTGCTCCAAAAAACTCCTGACATAATTTGCCCCTCCCCTAGCCTGCTAGATCATTCATGATCAGCAGCAGCAAAGAGAGATATGAGACTCGCCGCATCACAGGTCTCCTCATCCCTCACGAACACTGCTTTATCCACAGACAACTCATCTTGCTCCACCATCATCAATCTAGCATGATACAATTTAAGACGCAATCCATTTACCCTTGACTTATGTAGAACACCATCCAGGTTAGCCAGCTGATATGTGCCATTTGGAAAACACTCCACTACCTTGAAAGGGCCTTCCCACTTAATTCGAAACTTCTTTTGGAAGGTGTTGTCTAGCTTACTGTTGTAGCGCAAAACCAAGTCATGTTTCTTGATACCCTTACTTTTGACCTTTTCATTTATCTTTGCCAAAGCCTTATCCTGCATCTGCCCATAATGCTCCAATGCGCTCATCCTATCCAACTGGACCTCTTGTAACTGCAAGAGCCTCTCTTTGAATGCATCACTAGGCGGCCCAAGCAACTTCTCTAACATCTTGACCGCAGGCAACTCTACCTCCACAGGCAATAGTGCTTCCTTTCCATACACCAAATGAAATGGAGTAAACCCTGTACCTGTCTTCACCGAAGTACGGTAAGCCCATAATGCACTAGGCAATTCCAAATCCCAATTCTTTCCTTGGTGCTCTGTCACTTTAGAAAGAATTTGTACCAACTCACCATTGAATCTTTCATTTAAGCCATTACACTGCGGGTAATAAGGAGTGGTCTTTTGGTGCCTAATCTTCATCTTTGTGTATAAGAAGTCTAGCAGTTTAGCTCTAAATCCTGGCCCCTTATCTGAAAGTAGCTCTAATGGCACCCCAAACTTGCAACATATTTCATCATACACAAATTTTGCCACATCCTTTGCAGTGATCTGTTTTACTGCTATAGCCTCTGCCCATCTAGAGAGATAGTCCACTACCGTCAAGATATAGCTTTTTCCCCTACTTGTGATAGGTAACGGGTCTATTGCATCAATCCCCCACTTTTCAAACACATCAAACGCCATAATGGTTTTTCGTAGCTCTGGCTTCAACACTCTCTTCCCAAATGCTTGACACCTATTGCAAGACCTACACCAATGGTGAACATCCTTGTGCAAACTAGGCCATACATACCCCTCTTGCAAAATCTTATGCAAGGTGATCTTTAGAGAAAAATGGCCGCCACATGCGCCTTCATGATTCTCTTCCAACACTCTGTAAAGCTCCTCCCGCCAAGGTACACGTCTCAACACGAGATTAGCCCCTTTCATGTATAAGACATCACCAATCAATTTGTACCTGTATGGTCTACGCACAAAGCCATACTTCTTAGACTTCTGAATCTCCTTTGGAATGATTCCTGTTAGCAAAAACTCCTCTTCTTGAGCCAAACTTTCCCGGCCATGATAAAGAGGTAAGGTGGTCCTCAACACAAATAGCTCCCCAATCATGCCTTGAGCTGCTTCATGTGCCTCTCCATTTAGAGCACGTTCAATGTGTCTGATGCTCCATGCTTTGAACTTTTTTAACAGGCCTTTAATTCTGAAGCACATTTCCTTCAATGAGGTGTTCTTGCTCTTCCACACACCCAGCACTTGCTTCACCACTAACAAGGCATCACCTTTTATGCTCAACCTTTGAACCCCATGCTTCAAACAAATGTGTAATCCGGCTTCCAGAGTAGCATATTCAGCCTCATTGTTACTATGAGCATCCAATTTGAACCCTCTCTTGCATACTAGCTTCCCCTTTGGATCATAAAGTGCTATACCCCCTGAAGCCGCATCATGGCTCTTTCTATATGAACCATCAAAGAACAACACATGTGCATTGCTGATCTGTGGCACTTCTTCAACTACCTTTCTCACCACCTCTTCCTTAACAATAAGGGGATTTTCCTTGTAGGTCAACAAATCAGCTAGGGTAGCCCTTGTACTATCTTCCACTAGAAAAGAGAACTCAAATTCTTGCAGCTCAATTACCCATTTCTTGACTACATTTGACATGTTAGTGCCATTAATTAGCTATGGCAAAAAGGCATAACTCGTCAAGAAAACAAAAGGTCGTGGTAGCAAGTAATGACAAAATCGTCGACAAGCAAATATTACACTGGCCATCACTAGCTCTACTTCCGAGAATTTTCTCTCTGCTACCAGCTTCACTCGGCTTGCACAATACACTGGCCTCATATAATGGCTGCCCTTCCCCTTTTGCAATAGCATGGCTCCAATGGCATCATCCCCTACTGATGGATTTACATAAAACACTTTCTCCCAATCAGGAGCCTGCATGGCTGACAACCCCCCTAACACCTCTTTCACCTCTTGAAACACTTCTTGACACTTGTCATCCCATTGCAATGGATCATGCTTTGCCACTTGTTGTAATGGATAAAGAAGCTGCGAAGACAATGGAATAAACCTTGCCATGTACTTCACTTTGTGTATAAAAGTTGCCAATTGCTTCGTACTCGTAGGTGATGGAAGAAGAATAATAGACTTAACCTTATCTGGATCAGCCTCAATGCCATTTTCTGAGACCATATGGCCCAATAACTTCACCCTTGGCTGTGCTAGATGACATTTCTTTGGATTTTGTTGTCCTCCACATTCATCATATCGAGCCAATACATTCTGCAGCTTCTCATGGTGTTCAGCCCTACTGCTATAAACACAGAAGTCATACATAAAAGCTTTAACACAACTACCAATGAATGGTTCAACACCCAATTTGCTCTCTCTTGATAGAAGGAAGGTCCATTTGACAACCCAAATGGCAATACTGTGTAGCAATAGCAGCCCCATGGTGTAATAAAAGTGGTCTTTGTGCGGTCTTTAAGAGCAATCTTCAATTGAAAATAGCCTGAAAAACCATCACACACACTGTACCTCTCCTAACCTGCCACTGAATCCAAGATCTGATCGATGAATGGAAGAGGATATGGATTCTTCTTAGTGGCTGCGTTTAAGGGTTTAAAATCTACAGAAATTCTCCACTTCCCATCCTTCTTTGGACAGACTACAACTGGACTCACCCATTCTGTGGTCTCCACAGGGACTATGAACCCTGTCTTCAACAACTTGTCCACCTCTTCTCGCAAGGATTCCATTTGCTCTTGACCCATCCTTCTTAGCCTTTGCCGCACTGGCTTAGCACCTTCTTTCAGCTCTATATGCATCTCTTCGCCCTTGAACCCTCTGATCTCTTCATATGAAGTAATGAACAAATCAGGAAAACTAGCTGAGAGGTCTCCACTGATCATTTGTGTCATCAATTCCTGCTTCTTTGACAACTCAACCTTGGTTTGCATCAGCCCTTCAATCACTTCATAAAGCCCTTCACTTTCATCGTCAACCTCATTCGCAAATGCAACTAAACCAAACTCCTGTATTTCTTTGTCCATCAAAAGAAATGCAACATCAGCATCCTCATCACTGCTGGTAGTGCTATCACTGTCCTCATCTGTCATCGTGGAAGAGTCTTCATCACTAGACTCATCCTCATCTTCATAAAGCTCCTCTAATCGTTTCCTTGTGTCCATATTATAAAGCTTCTTGGTACCTGTCTTTCCATAGAGGCTAATCGTACCATGTCGCCAATCTTGAACAACTCCCACTGCACGTAACCATGGTCTGCCCAGTATAATAGGATATGCTCCCAACCCTGCTGGCATCACATGAAAATCAACCACTGCCTTTGCATCATATGCCTCCACTTCTAAGCTCTTTACAACACCCAAGCATTTTACTTTTTGATGGTTTGCCAATCTGATCCGAAAACCTGACACCCCAGCCACTGTGAGACCCATCTTCTCAACGCATGAGTGTGTTATGACGTATATTTGGGCTCCGCCATCCACATAACCTTGTCCCAAATTTTTCCTTTTATGCCACACATCTACTATTGGACAAATGTCTGGTAGCTCATCCATTGCCAACACCTTTACTGAACCTCTCTCTGGCTCTTTCTCCATTGGGTTAACCATCCTCTTCCACTGTCGCTTTAGCTTAGGCACCATCTCTATAAGCTGCCCAAAAGTAACATCTGCCTTCCTGCTCGTCAGATCCTCCTTCAAGTCATAGCTTAATTGCCCATCCCCTAGTGGAAAATCTGAAACATGAAACTTTCGACGAGATCTCCTTTTCCTCTTGGCCTTGACATCCTCGCCTTCATGGCTCTTTCCTTTCTTCTTACTAGGACCTGGGGCACTTCTTCCTTCCTTATCCTCTGTGGTCCTCTTCCCAATAGGCATCACTAATGTATCCTCTAGCTTTGATGCCTTCTCCAAGGTGACTACACTTAGCACTTTTGTCTTTCCCTTTTCCTCCTGGGTCAGTCCACTGGTTCCTTCGTCTCCCTTAATTTCGATGCCATAATCATTTGACCTAGTTAGCACCTGTCTTGGCAATGGATACATGTCTCCCCCCATCCTTGGTGGCTTATCACATTGCGGGCTGATGTGACCCAACTCTCCACAATTATAACATGTGGGCGTCTGCCTCCAAAACCTACCATTGCTTTGTCCAACACCATTCCTAGGCCTTTCTTCACCTCCTGGCTGATTTGCAAACCTCCCTCGACCTGATTATTTCCCACTTGACCTAGCATGTTTAGGCTGAGATTCTTCATCAAATCTACCACTTGCCTCATGTCTTTCCTTAGCCCATCATCTTGCACCGATGTAGTGACCACTGCTGGCATAACCTGAGTAGTAACAAGAACCACTGGTTCATGATGAACCCCTGACATGCGACCTTGTAAAGACTCTCTATAGGCTGAAATTCAGACCTCGTGGGCAAAGACTCCACCCCTAACTGGCTCATTTTTCTCAACTTCCACTCTTTGTTCCTTGCTATCTCTAGTGCATCTTCATATGTCCTAGGCTTCTTTAGATCCACTCTCCAACGTATATTCTCCCAAAGACCAGCCATGAACCTGTCCTTCTTCATCATGTCAGGAAGGGGTACCTGTGGTGCTAAGGCCTTGCACATCCGCTCCCATGCCAATGAGAACTTACGTATATACGCATCTAGTGGCTCACCTTCCTTTTGCACCAAACCTTGTACTTCTTGCCACACTTTGTCAGGATCTTCTATCTTCACAAACTCCACTTCCAACCCATGCCTTAGATTGTCCCAACTCAATCTTACAGGTGGATCCGCTGCACGCAACTCCTCTTCAAATGTTTTGGACCAGACTCATGCATCACTCTTCAAACAAATTTGGAGAAGACATAACATCTGTGCAGGGTCATGAATCTGGTTGCTAATGCAGGCAACCTCCATCTTTTCCAAAAAATCTTCCACATCTTCATCACTTCTTCCATGAAACTCTGGATAAGAGAAAGCCATGGCTACCCAAGTTACAATGCTTTGAGAACCCCTTTGAACACACGTGCAAGAACCCAAAACTTTTGACTACCCAATCCCTAGAAACTTCAATGGAGCTCAACTTTAGATAAGGACAAACACATGCACATCAAATGAGTTTTCATAGTTGATCATCGGAATTACAACAGGCAAAGGACATTCCAAGATCTCTCGTAATCTTCTTGGCCCGAACATAAAGACTATGCGCTTCTGGAAAAAAATCTTTCTGGACACATGAACATTTATCTGGATTCTTTGAGTTAAATGAAATGGAGTGAATTGAGGGCCATTTTGATCATCCATTAAAGCCAACCATGAAGCTCCCAAGAAGGCACACCTGACTTAACCTCTGATTTTGCCAAAATTTCAGTAGCATAACAGCATAAATGGCTCAAAAGACCAAAAAACCAGCCATCATAACTTGGGAAAATTTCGACAGAGTTTCCCCAGAAGTAGAGTAGTAAGAACCCAAAATATAGACTGTATGTGTAAGCATAGACTGCCAACAATAGAACTCAAGCATCAAGTAGGAATCACTAGTACATAGCCTATGGCGAGGTCACGAAAAGGGTGCTCCAGCTACCTGTATCACCGAAAGAATCTCCACATTTGAGAATCCCCCAGCTCAATAAAAACCTCACGCTATCGACCCTCACACGAAGGCTAATGCAAATTGCGTATAGTCAAGTCTCAGAAATGACTATCTTCCAGACCAAGTCTCAGAAATGGTTGGGATTGCCAAATACAACCAAGTATGGCTCCACAAATGCGTACAATGGCAGTTTCCACAAGTAACGTACAATCCAGCAGACAATGCGCTCAAATAGGCGCCAAGTGATGCATACCCACAACAACTGCAAGTGACATCACTGCTAGTATAGCACTGTACTCCAGCTACCTGTACCTATGTGCATCACATGTACCTGTACCTGTCCCTGTAACCTGTAACCTGTAACCTGTAGCTCCGAATCTCGAAGCTTGAAGCTCGAAGCAGAAGGTACTCGAAGAAGATCCTCCGTGGGGGCGCCAAAAGAATGTGAGCGAGATGAAAACACACACAGCGCCTCTATAACGACCCGACACACACTCTTGGGAAGATACATACACACACACACTATGGGGCACCACTCGGCTTAGACAACACACCTGGCCGAGACAGGGAACACACCTATGGAGTGAGAGGAGAGAGACTATCCACTTGCCCACTCCACACAGAGAGATACACACACACACACACACCCAAAAAACTCAGCTCAAAAGAGGAGAATTTCTGATGTCTAGATACAAATGAGCTTGGGCCAACACCAATGGGGCAAATAGCTCACACAATATGGTTAAAATAAGCCAGATACAATCACAAACTGGAGCAGAAACTTCGCTCATAGGAGAAACTTACACAGAAAAACAACAGAAAAAGAGTGAGGAATTTGGCAAAATGGACAGCTCCATCGCGTCCGGAACGGCCCAAAACCCCAGTCTACAATGGCAAAGTGCTCAAATCCGACCTCGGATGAGCAGTTTACGGCCAAAACAAGCTCCAAAATGAGCAAAAACACACCTGCGGCTGTTCCTCCTCTCTTCTCCATGTTTTTTCTGGTCTTCTCTCTATTTTTTCAGTTCCCACACTTAGCTTTATTACTTGGGCACCCTTGGCCTTTTAAATGACCTCAAACGCACCCCGAACAAGCCAAAAACTGACCTCGCAGTGCATAGTTGTCACCTTTTTGTATCATCCGCACACCTGGCACTCATTTCTTTTCAATACTGCATCTCGCAACCACGTGAAGTGGCCCCAAAAAGTGTTCCTAATGATGACCTTTCTGCATAACTCTCACAAGAAAACACCCACGTTGTGTCCGTCCTCATCCGCGTGCAAATATTGACCCCGTTCGCCCTCCTGACGCCACTCAATGCCATCTGACGCACCTGCTTATCTCATTTCGTCAACCCGCGGATAGCTTCCTCGAGAAGTTTTACGCACTACCAACTCCTCCTTATTGTAGAAAAAACACAGTGGTACTGGTAATAGTGAAAATCGATGCACTATGTACACCCTGTCCTACCTGTACACATGTGGGCCCCACGTAACCACCTGGCTCTGGAAAATGGGCAATTCTTTATTTGATGCACCATGCATGTGTATGTACATATGCACAATCCCTTGCTCCAAAAAACTCCTGACAACGTGATGTGAAGCATGGCATAGATGTTTTTCCAGGCACTAAACCGGTGAGTAAACCACCTTATCATACGAGTGCTAAAGAAGCCAAGGAGGTTGAGTGTCAGTTGGCTGACTACCTTGCTCGTGGTTTCATTAGACCTAGCACTTTGCCTTGGGCATCACCAATTCTATTGGTAAAAAAGAAAGATGATACTATGTGCATGTGCGTAGATTATCGCGGATTAAATGCGATAACCATCAAGAACAAGTATCCTCTGCCTCGAGTGGATGAGTTGTTTGATCAACTCCACGGGGCAAGATACTATACAAAGATAGATCTTCGTTCAATATACCACTAGGTACGTATCCTACTTCAAGATATCTCCAAAACTACCTTTAGAATACGGTTCGAGAATTTTGAAATTTTGGTTATTCCTTTTGGTCTAACCAATGCTCGAGCTAAATTTATGACACTCATGGATAGTGTCTTACATCCCTATCTTGGAAAATTTGTTGTGGTTTTACTTGATGACATTGTCATTTACAGTAAGACTGAAGATGAACACATAGAACACTTACAATTAGTGTTTGAACAGCTACGAGCTCATGCGTTGTATGCTAAGCAAAGCAAGTGCGATTTCTTTAAAACAGAGATACATTCCCTCAGTCATGTGGTCTCTTATTCTGGCATCAAGATGGACACTGAAAAGGTCGCTGCCATTCTTCGATGGCCACATCCCAACACGATTGAGGAGCTTCATATATTTTTAGGCATGGCTGGATTTTATCGACAGTATATCTGTGACTATGCCAAAATCACTGTTCCTATGACGGATCAACTTAAAGAAAAAGGTAAGACCTTTTCTTGGGAAGAAGCCCAAAAACGCACTTTCAAACAGCTCAAGGTAGCTATAGCCACTGCTCCCATCCTAGCAATCATCAACCCACTTAAGCCGTTTGTGGTAGAGATTGATGGTAGTGATAACGCCATTGGTGTGGTACTTCTTCACGAGGGAAGACCTATAGCCTTTGAAAGTAAAAAGTTAGTTAGAGCTCAACAAAATTATTATGTTTATGAGCGAGAGCTCTATACCATAATTCACGCTTTGCGAAAGTGGCGACAGTATTTATATGGTGCCGAGTTTGAAGTAGTTTTTGACCATGAGAGTATCAAATCATTTACTACTCAAACAGACTTGAAGGGTCGTAAAGCTACATGGGTAGAAATCCTTCAAAATTATGATTGTAAGCTACAATATTGCAAGGGGCGATATAATGTAGCAGCGGATGCACTAAGTCGGATGCCTCAGATTAATTCACCTGCTTTCACGAAACTAAAGAGTGGATTTTTGGAGTTATTACGTGGCAAGTGTGCACACGATCAATCATATGCTAAAGTGTAGAGTGCAGTTTTAAAAAGGGATCCTCACACTCACATCTCTCTGAACAGTCAGATCAACATGTCTCTGCATGTGCAGATAGAAACTCTAACACACAGAGCTCCACCCCTACTCAAGAAGAGCTTAAGAGATGGAAGAATTTTTCCATTGATGATGGCTACTTACTCCACAAAGATAGAGTATGTGTGCCAAAGGACTCAGACATTAGGCGCCAAATCTTATTTGAGTGTCACGATAGTCCAAGTGCTGGTCATCTAGGTATTTGTAAGAGGTATGCCTTAGTTCGACGGCAATTTTATTGGTTGGGCTTACATCATGATGTTCAAGAGTAGATACTAAACTTCCAACAGTGCAAAGTTAATAAGGTAGAGTGCCTCAAGGTAGGTGGCCTTTTACATCCTTTAGAGATTCCACAAGGTAAGTGGTAGAGTATCTCTATGGATTTTGTAGTAGGACTACCTACTACAAATCGTGGCCATGATGCCATTTGGGTAATTGTAGACCGTCTTACAAAGATGGGTCGATTCATTCCCACTAAGACTATGGTTAAGACATCGGAATTAGCACGGCTATTTGTAGAGCATATATATAAACTCTACGGTCTTCCAGCTAGTATCATTAGTGACAGAGATCAAAAGTTCGATAATCACTTCTGGAGAGCTGTGTTCCAAAAAGTTGGAAACTAAACTTAATCTAAGTACGACTGATCATCTAGAAACGGATGGTCAAACAGAAAGAGTTAATCAAGTGCTAGAGGATATGCTATGAGTGTACGTTAGCAAGAAGCAAACCAATTGGGAAGACTACTTACCTATATTGAAATTTGTTATAATAGTTCAAAGCATGTGACTACAGGGTTTAGTCCATTTTTATGCTTTTATATGGATTTCAACCTAGATCACCCGTTACGGTGGGGTTGGCTAAGGAACACTTTCATTGTGATGAAATGTCTTTTTGTTATAAAACATATACACTAATTCTTTTTCTTTGTTTACTAATAATCTGTTGCGAATAGTGCTATGAACATACTTGTACATACTCCGATTTCTCTCTGAACTTGAGTTTGCTACATATTATGCTAGTACTTTCATTGCAAGCGGACGTAAGGTCAAGTAATGCTCTCGACCATTCATCCTCCACCACTTCCATGAAGGTTTCTCTTATGCCATTGACTGTATAAAATCATTCACAAAAGGACCTTCTTTTAGTTTCTTTGATACAATCAATTCGGTCCTGAACATTGGAGTAGAACGTGTTGACCACGTATTAGAAATCACTGACCACCTCTGTATTGGACATCATATCTAAATTTCTATACTTTGGATTGAGCATGTAAGCCACACTATGGAGTGGACTATGAGCGCTCTCCCATATTGCATAAAAATACTTGGCCAAAATTCTTCATTGTTTGACAGAGAATGGTAGTTGCCACACCTTCTCTACTACAAACTCTTTTAGCTCCTTAGGATCAAGACTTTGTTGGATTGACCACCATGTCATCCACACTTTGCCCATATTTGGTGCCTCCTGATCAAGGTTGCAAATTGAGAACATAACGGGCATCATTACATGGTATGCATCCATTACACTCCTCCACCAAGCAGCCTTGTTTATGGACCCATGTAGACATGTAATTTTCTCTTTCACTTTTTTTTTCTGCTCAAGCTGCCATTCATCAAAGGCCGTGCAATTAGAAGGATAAACTTCCTTGGTTTTGCATTCACTTTTATACATTGGAATTACTTCTCTGCAATAAGTACACTGTGATTGAACATGCACATTCTGTACAAATCGGCACTCTTTGTCGTTTCAAGATGAATTTCACAACTTGTCGCATTGTTTCAATTATTTTGGCAAACTATGTGGTTTCTTCACTAGTGTACCAATCCTTCAGCACTAAGTTTAAGTTACGCGTATTACAACCATTGGCAAAAATGTGTGGAAAGCACTTTTTTAATAATTTGCTAGCATTTTTACAATTCTTTGCATTGTCCATGACTACTTGAATGACATGTTCAACATCGACTTCTTTGATTGCATTAATCCAGACCTTAAAAATGTCTTTACCACTTTTAATTGCACCAGAACTGTCAATCGCCTTTATGTACTTTTCTCCCCTTGGACAAACCAGCATTACATTGATCAATGGTCTTCTTTGAACATTAGACCAACCATCACTCACAATTGTGCATCCTGAAAGTGAAATATTTTCAAGCATTATTTTGGAAACACGCTCTTTGACTTCGATGTAACAGTTTTCCAAGAGATCATTTTGTATCGTGTGATACAAAGGGGCTGAAAATCCTGGGCCAAACTCACCGATTTTCTTCCAGTGGCCTTCCAATGATTGTTGTCTACCATGACTAGAGCACTAAATGTCCATGTCTACCAGAGTGAAAAAAAAATCGCTTTGGCGAGTGTGTTTATGCTTCTTCTAGAGACTGCATTCGAAAGCTTTGATGCAATGATTTTTGATGCATTTTCCAAGTCCACCTTTATTGTGACGCTTAAAAGGAACGCTGCTTGATATTTCCTCTCCTGGCGCACGCTATTCTGCAGGGTTAGTTGGTGTCACCACAAGATCAGTAGAGTTAATATTTGGCTCTGACTGCTCTTGACTTGCATCCAACAGAGCTATGTATCCGATGTCTCTTGCCACCCTTTTTGGTGAGATCTTCTCTCAAACGCTTAGCAATTGTAGGTGCCTTAAGATGTTCATATTCTTACAATTATTTTTAATGCTACCCAAAAAATGGTCCCTAATACGTGGTGCACCACCTAATTTTGGAGTGCAGCATAAATTAACATTGCCACTCCATATATCAACCGCATATGTTGTGAGCATAATCCCACTCTTTGTCAGGGGCTTTTTTACTCTTTGTATTATTCGTACCACTTGTGTCGACATTTAACTCCATTGCTTTCGATTTAATACTGAAGGCATACGAACTAGATGTTCAGTTTTAAAAACATTTTTCTTCTTTTCGATATATATATTAGAGAAACATTCACTAAGAAAGTAATCAAATCTGCACAGTATGAGATTTATAATGCACTCTAGTCAATCCACATATCGATCATAACCTTTGCATTAAGGATACAATAGTTATTGACCACTCGAGATAGATCCATATCCATGTTAAATAATTTTTCCTTTCCACTTGGCAAGTGTGAAGTCATCCTTGCATCCTCCTCATCTGACCAAATGTGGGCATTGAGATATCAACTTGTGCCAAATACCTTGAAATGTAAACAAATGCCTCTTGTACGATCCACCCTCCGGCCATACATGCCTCTGGCTGGGACCTTAGCCACACAAAATCTTTGAGAGTCTTTAAAAACCTCTCTACAACATCCATCGTTCATACACTACTCCACATATAGTGATCTCCTCAACCACATGAACCAAGAGGTGGATTTGTCTAAGAAGAATGGATCAAGGAAATGCATCCTCAATGACACACACGATTTCTACGCCAAAGCGTTTGAGCAGTAGGGATGGCATCTATTTCAATTTCTTTGGAGCTTACAAATCTACAAGAAAACACACAAGAGTACACTAAGTGCTTGTTGAGGGTATTGTGTACATAGAGAAGTTTAGGTGTATGGAGATGTGGTGTACCTTACTCACTCTCTGAGTTTGAAAATAGCTTCCCTCACTTTCTTTTCCTGGCATATGCACATACTCACCGGCAAAATGAACTACGATGTCAAAATAGTAAACGAGGAAGTGAGAGAAAGTCATACGCACAAATCAATATCTAGACAAAATGAGGGAGAGTGAGATAATATAGAGAAATAATTACAACTAGCATTGTGTGCCAATCATGAGACTTCAACCCATACAATTGAATGCTTTCACCTTTGTTTGCTTTTGTGAAAGCTTCCTTTAGTAACCGCATGTATCTTGTTGGTATGCGAATAGACACAATGGCACTCTTCTCTTTATCTAGCTCTTCTTTGTCTAGAATCCATGGCACTTAGGAAGCACAATATTTCCATTGGGGGCTCGACGTGGAGTGGCGGAGGCCGGGATAAGTTTCAAGGCCCTCAAATCTTCCCTCGCCCCCAATGAGTCTTTTTTGCCAATAATGTGGTCCCATGGGATGTGAGCTACATTCTTGAATATGTGCATGGGATCAAAGAGGTGTTTTATTTTTTTTTAAAGGAAGCCTTAAAAATATGGAATACCTTGACATGCCTTTTGGTGGAGTAGTCAGGGCCGGATCACTGTTGTAGTGCTCTTCCCAGATAGTTGCCCAATCTGCAATCGTGCACTTTAGTGGCATCTTACCATTTGTTGGAGACTTGTATTTGCTATGACCTTGGGGCAAGACATCATGGTTGTTTGGATAGATTACCTTGTGCAAGGCATTCGGCCTCTCTGTCACCAATGATGGGCCACAAGTAGGGCAGACATTGTGGCCCGATGTGGACAACCCTGCACACATATCACATTGTTAGAGAGAAGCTTCAAACTACAAATGGTAACTAGAGAGAAGAATGAAATGATTCATATCAGAAATCTCTCCAAGCTCAAGATAGTCATGCATAGTCCACCTAAGGATTCCCCTCACAATGGCTGCTCTCCTCTCCTTTGGAAGTGAGACATTTACAACGGGGATGCCTCTCCATAACTCCTCCAACTCCTCAATGAGGGGTTCAAGGTATACATCAATATTCACCACCTTGTACTTCCCCCACACAAGCAAGGAAAGAAGTATATTGCCCCTCTTGATTGTCTCCCATGGTGGAATAATATTGTAGTTGGTGATCACCACAAGCCAAGTGCTCCATGAAGTGGACTCGCTGCCAAAGGGATTGACACCATCGCTAGCTAGCCCAAGTCTCAAGTGTCGAGTCTCTAGCCGAAACTCTCGCCACTCAGTCTCTATGTGCCCCATGCAGGTGAATCAGCAGGGAAACGCATCATTCCATCATTCGAGCGATGGTTGGCGTACCATGTGAGAAGCTCCATCGTAGACTTGAATGTGAGGGATTAGTGAAAAATGTTTCAATACCTTGCGAGGTAGGTGCATCCTGCTCACTTCGGTCTTGTATCGTGATTTTCCACACATGGGACATGAGGTAGCATGTGTGTGCTCATTGCGGTATAGTATGAAATTATTGACGCACATGTGGATGTGCTCATACTCCATGCCAAGTGTAGTGACATACGATCTAGCTCGTCAGAGATCCGGAGGCCTGTGGTGATATTTAAGAATCATTTTCCCCATCAAACTACAACAAAAAATATTATTAATACAAATGCAAGCCCACACCACGAAGGGAGAGAGATGTACAAAAAGCCATATATAGAACTTATCCAAGGAGTGCATCTACACTTGCATTGTGCCAACGAAATTTTTCTTGCAAGTTAAGGACTTCCAATAATGTCCGGAGCACCGAGTATTGTGCACGCTCGTAAAGAGGTGTCAGGCACTTATCAACGTGTCCTTTGTTGCTACCGCCCGTTGTGTGCATGGTCTACAATCTTCAGCGCACATGTTGCCTTCATGAGCCAACAACTCATCAATGATGTCAAACATGTGCATATCCTCAAGCTCAAAGTGTCCCTGAGACACATGTGGAGGAGCGATCGAAGTAGAGCTAGTGGGAAGGTCACCACGAGCCCTACCTTTGTCCAGTCGTTCTTGTCGTTGTCTTTCAACCTTGCCTGCCAGAGCACCACCACTAAACACAGACCAGTGAGGGGAATCCTCAAGCGAGGGGGGGGGGGGGGGGGGGGGGGGGGGGGCTCTCTCATCTACTCGAGGGTTTTTTTGAGGTCGCCAAAGCTCCTCATTCTCCACATGCTCCAAAGCAATGCGCCTCAATCGAGGGATTGCCCATTGGCTTCTGGTGCAAGGACAAGAGAGTTTGTGCTTGAGCCACCGATCATGTTTGACACCGTTTGGAGGGCCACGATCATCCCAATCTTCCTAGACACGCGTGAAAGAAACACATGTTCATTCATCCAAATTATTAAAAATCACATGTACTCTAAAAAAAAAACAATTAATTACTAGATAAGGTGACAGCTATATTTTCAATAGAAAAATTGATAGAAATCACTAAAAATATGTTTTCAATTTATTAAAAATAACATGTGCTCTAAAAAACAAACAATTAGTAGATTAGGTATCAATTAGATTTTCAATAGGAAAATTGAGAGAAATGACTAAAAATTTATTTAAATAAAGTATAATGAGTAGAAAAAGAGAGAAAAACTTTAAAAATTTAATAATAATAATGAAAATATAATTTTTAAAATGCAATGATAAGAAAAGAAAAGAGAGGCTAAAAATTAATCAAACAAGGTACTAAAGGGGATGGAAAAATGGGGTAGGGGTTGCCCAGGGCCTGCAGCATTGGATACTTTTTTGAACGTTTGATTTTCACGGACGTCGTAATATGTTGAATTAAAAGATGTTGAATTTTGTAAAAAAATGAAAGTGAGACAGAAAGAGAAGAGAGATAAAGATAGAGAGAGAAAGAGGGAGAGGACTAGAGAAAGAGAGGAGAGATAGAAACATAGAGAGAGAAAGACAAAGAGAGGGATAGAGAGAGAGAGAGAGAGGATGAGGGAGAGGGAGAGAGAAAGAGAGAGAGAGAGAGAGAGAGAGAGAGAGAGAGAGAGAGAGAGAGAGAGGTTAGAGAGGTAGAGATAGAAGGAGAGGGATAGAGAAAGAGAGGAAAAAGGAGAGGCTAGAGAGGTAGAGAAAGAGAGGGATAGAGGGAGAGGGATAGAAAAAGAGATGAGAGATAGAGATAGAGAGAAAGGGAAAGAGAGGGAAAGATAGAAAAGGATAGAGGGAGAGATAGAAGGAGAGAAAGAGAGGGAGGGATAGTTAGAGAGAGAGAGAGAGAGAGAGAGAGAGAGAGAGAATAGAGAGGGAGATATAGAGATAGAGAGAAAGAGGGAATAGAGAGGGTAGAGAACAAAATAGAGGGAGAGAATAGAGAAACACACACACACACACAGAAAGAATAGAGGGAGATGTTGGAGATAGAGAGAATGGAGAGAGGGAGGGAGAGGGAGATATAGTGAGAGAGAAAAAGAGAAAAAGAGAGAGAGAGCGAGAGAGGGAGGGAGGGAGGGAGATAACATTTAAGGTTTAAAATTCAATATAATGTAGAGATAGAAAATAGAGGGTAGAGACTAGAGAGAGGATAGAGAGAGTAGTAGTAGATAAATCTCCTATTGCTCTCTTTAACCTGTCTCTTTATTCTTTACCCTCTCTCTATCATATTAGATAGATAGAGGACAATAGGAGTAGAGAGAGAGCATTAAGAGTAGATAAATCTCCTATTGCTCTCTCTCTCTCTCTCTCTCTCTCTCTCTCTCTCTCTCTCTCCTCTACTCTATTGCCCTCATCCTACCCCTCTCTACTTGTCTATAAAGAGAGTGCTGAGCTAGATAGTTAGTGATTAGAGCGTAGGTTTCTTTCTTCTCTGCCAAAGAAGAGATGCACCCCTCTAATCTATGAAAGGTTAGAGTTGTGCATTGCAATAGGGTAAGTGGGATTGGGATTTATTATCTCGGTTGGTATATGTGCTTCAAACAATTTCTATCTATGGTTAAAAATGCCTCGAAATGTACTATGGGCACTCTCCGTTGAGATCCCAGGGGGGAGTATATGTCTTATGAATTTAATGCATTTTTGGCTAGTCACCAATGTAGAGTGGCATATACACCTCAACAAAATGGTGTTGCTGAGAGGAAAAACGGGTCACTTACGGAAATGGCACGATGTGTGGTCAAAAGTCAAAGTTTGTTGCATTTGTTTTGGCTTGAGGCCATCATGTGTGCCACTTATGTACTTAACAGGTATCCTACGAAGCTTTGCACTCTATGACTCCATATGAAGCATGACATGATAGAAAGCCTTCCATTGAGCACATGCGTGCTTTTGGCTATTTGGCTTATGCTTTGGTGCCACAAATGAAGGGGAGGAGCCGAGAGCATAGTGGAAGAGGAAGAGGAATACGCACACACACTCACACACACACCACCATAGCCACACACACATAGGTTGCAAGGGGGAGAGCCGAAACATATTGTGTGTCCCCTTTCTTTCTTCTCTATCTTATGCACTAAGGCACAATACACATTGTACTTAGTGTTAGTGGCTCACACAAGTGTATAGTTGTACACTTTTAGGGTTAGTAGCAGTTAGTGATGGGCGGCCGGCCACATGGCCATTCAACCTAACATTCTCCCACTTGATGGCCAATGTGGGAGACCACAAGAATGGAAGAGAACCACTCTTCACCCAATGCCCATCAACTCACGACAATGCTAAAATTGATGGCTGGACAGACTTCTAGTGAGTGCATCCGCTGTGTTCTTTGATGTAGGAATCTTCACTAAATCAAGGCTCTTGTTTGCCAGG
The DNA here is from genome assembly GCF_014529385.1 of Adiantum capillus-veneris. Lineage (NCBI taxonomy): Eukaryota > Viridiplantae > Streptophyta > Polypodiopsida > Polypodiales > Pteridaceae > Adiantum > Adiantum capillus-veneris. The sequence continues at coordinate 48,593,912 of NC_140953.1, forward strand.
CATTTACGACTGAAGTAATAACACACATCAATGTTTTTTGTTCTGGAATGAAACACTAGATTGTTAGCCAAGGCAATAGCACTCTGACTGTCACGATGAAGAAATGGTGTACACTGCTTCAATCCAAGATCTTTCATTAGGCGAGCAAGCCAAATAGCTTCTTTGCATGCTTCACTCAATGCAACATACTTTGCCTTCGTGGTAGAAATGGATGTACAGTCGTGAAGAACGGATCTCCAAGAAATAGCAGAACCAAAAAATGTGGAAATCCAACGTGTCGTTGATTTAAGACTGTCAACATAGCCTACATAATCACTGTCTACAAATCCCTGACTGGATGACTCTCCACGACCATAGCATAAGTGTCTATATGCAATGTCACTCAAGTATCTGAGAATTGACTTGACAACATCCCAATGTTTTTTTTACCAATGTTAGACATAAATCTACTGACAACTCCCACTGCATGTGCAATGTTAGGTCTTGTAGCCACCATAGCATACATGAGACTACCACAAGCTGAAGCATAAGGAACCTTAGCCATCGCAGCTTTTTCCTCACCAGATTTGGGACAATCTTTCTTGCTAAGTTTCAAATTTGCAGGCAATGGAGTACTTAAAGCCTTCCCCTTTTGCATGTTGAGATGATTAAGAACCTTGTGCACATACTCTTTTTGAGAAAGGTACAAAATTCTCTTCTTACAGTCACGAGTAATGTGCATACCCAAAACGTGATTGGCTTCACCCAAATCTTTCATGTCAAATTGACTTTTCAGCTTGGTTTTTAAGTCAGCAATGTCCTTCTTGGAATGACCAGCAATAAGCATGTCATCTACATAATGGATAAGAATAATAAGCTATCCATTGGGTTGTCTTTTCACGTAAACACATGGATCCTCATTACTGGGCTTATAGCCTAGGAAACGCATAAATGCATCAAACTTTTGATACCATTGTCTAGATAATTGCTTCAAGCCATAGAGACTTTTGAGAAGCTTACAGACCAAATGTTCCTTTCCCTTTAGCACAAACCCTTCAGGTTGCTACATATAAATCTCTTCCTCGAGATCACCATGTAAGAAAGCTGTAATGACATCCAATTGGTCAAGCTCCATATCTTTAGTGGCAACCAAATCTTTCCTACCTTTTGGAAATGGAACAAGTTCCCATGTTTTGTTCTTTACAATACTGGTTATCTCCCTCTTCATAGCATGTTCCCAATGAACCTTATCATTGGCTAGCATAGCCTCTTGTAACAAGAAGGCTCACCACTATCTCTCAGCAAAATAAAATCCACGGGTGGAACAAAAAGTTCTGGCTGATGTGAGACTCTTTGAGATCTCCGCGGCTGATCAGAACTCGTACTAGCCTGTGTAGTAATCGTCTCGAGAGATGTCTGGACAGGTGGTGATACATCAAAAAATGTCACTTTTCAAAATTCAACCTCTTTCACTGGCTGTCTATGCATCTTAGTCTCATTAAAGACAACATCACTGCTATAGATCACTGATCGACTTTCTGGATCCCATAAACGATACCCAAATTGACCATCTACACCATAGCCAATGAAGATGCATTTCCTGGACTTAGGATCTAGCTTAGTACGCACCTCCTTGGGTACATGTGCATAAGCTTCACAGCCAAATGTGCGGAGATTTTCATAAGACAATTTATGTCCTAACTATAACTCCAAAGGTACACGAAACTATAATAAAGCATGTGGTGATCTATTGATCAAGTACACGCCTATGTAAAATGCTTCAGCCCAAAACACTTGTGGTAAATTAGCATGTGATAGCATAGACATAATCCGCTCTTGGATGGTCCTATTCATTCGTTCTACAACACCATTTTGTGCAGGGGTATAAGGAGCTGTAAACTCACGCTTAATTCTCGTACTCAAACAAAAGTTTGTAAACTCTTTGGAGAGATATTCTCCACCATTGTCTCAGCACAAAACTTTCAACTATGTTCAAACTGAGTTTCAACACTCAATAAGAACTTCTTGAAGCAAGAAAAGGTCTCATCTTTAAACTTCATGGCATAGACCCAAACATGCCATGTTGCATCGGCAATGAATGTAACATAATAGGATGCACCACCATGGGATTTAGAAGGCATAGGCCCACATAAATCACTGTGCACAAGCTCTAAGGGTTTTCTTGCTTTGTCAAAAGAATGTGTACAATGTGTCCGTGTTTGCTTCCCATATTGACAGTGCTCACAAAAGGGAAAATCAAAAAATGACAAAGACGGTAAGTAGCCCAAACTTGAGAGTGACTCCATTCCCTTCTTTGACATATGTCCTAACCGGCTATGCCACAAAGCAACAGTTGGCAGCTCGGTTACAAAAAGAACACTGTTTTTATCAAATACATAAAGAGGATAAAGTGAACCAACTTTAGAAACATGGGCTATAATAAGATGACCCTTTGTAACACGCCAAGACTGCTGATGAAAAGTGACTTTGTAACCCAAGTCATCAAGACATCCAATCGAAATTAGATTGCAGATTATGGATGATAAACTTCACCCCATTTGCCATAACCATGGCAATATCACCTACGCCAACAATGTCACAAGAGTAATTGTCACCAAGTGTAATAGAGCCAATGGCTTTCGTATGTAGTAAGCCAATGCGTATGAGGTGTGACATGCAACGAAGCACTTGAATCAAGAATCCATGTATGGGATACTTCACCACTAACAAGGAGTTCAGCTGACATAGAACTCTGAAAAGATAGAGTTTCCTGTGCAGCATAAAAGACATCATTTTTTCACTCAACATATTAGTGTCTTGCATCACTGTCATCCTGAACTATGTTCAGCTCTTCAATCTTAACCAAACTCTTTGGTTTCTCCTCTTTGTCATCATGATCTTTGCCTTTACCTTTTCCCTTCTCTTTCTCACGCTTCCAAGTATATAAATCCTTCTTTATGTGACCAAACTTATCACAATAATGGCATTGAACATTACGGCGACCACAAGACTGTGATCTACCCTTTGATGCATCTCTATTGTCCTCTTTCTTGGACTCTCGTTGCAAAGAACGGCCCTTACTTTGCTTATCATCCCTTGCACATGATAAGCTTCGCCATGATGTGAGCTAGTCATGGTCTTTCGACTCATCTTCTATGACAAAAGTGCACTAGTAACATCATCGTACTTTAGCGTACCATTAGAAGCAGAATTACTAATAGCTGTGCAAAAGATATCCCAAGACGGTGGCAACTAACAAATCAAAAAGATTGATTTCATCTCATCATCAATGGCCATGCGCTGTGCACGAATTTGGGCAAAAAGAGAATCAAAATCATTGATATGGATGGCAATGCTAGCTGACTCCTTCATATGAAGGTTGAAAAGTTTTCGCATCAGGAAAACCTTATTGCTAGCCGATCCTTTTCGTAAGTGTCGCATAATTTCTACCATAAAGCATGAACAGTCGTGCATTCTAACGTTGAAAAGTACACCGACTCACCAAGGTGCAGTCTAATCGTAGACTTGCATAGCTCATCAAGCTCCTCCCACTGAAACTGATTCATGCGCATATCTTCAAGTCTAGCCGCATAGGCAATAGGCAACTTTTTCTTCTTTTGGACAAGCACATCATGCTTTGGTTCTTCCAAAGCTGAAAATTAGTGCCATCAAACTTCTTTATGTCATAAATGTCACAGTCTTTGCTAGTAGATATAGTGAAAAAACTACCAAAAGATTCTGGGAAAATTTTGGCAAAGTCTCCTTTGTATTTGGGACTATGTCAACCAAAATACGAGACAAAAAATGACCAAGTATGTTACTCACAAAGCATAAAAGAGGGCAATGCCTCTCAAAAGCACACTGTATAGAAACCAATTGAGATGCATAAACTGTCAAACTGATCATAGACTGCCAACTCGACGTCAAAAGCACATATACCACTCTAGGTGTGTACCATCCACAAACAAATCGGATCTAGGTTTCACAGGATGTTGTGTTTGTTGAAGATTCTGTTCAGCCCTTGTTGTCATGTACTAGAAATAGTAAGCTCACAGGACATTTATGACAGTTTGTTTCCTATTTTCAATGGTGGAAGTTCGAATGTAAATTCAAATGAGGCAAATGTACAGCCTATGGTGGTTTTGGAAAATGTTACAGATCAGCCTATTATTGATGCAGATGTACATGATGTACTTGATGAGGAAAGGGTTGAGAATGAACATGCTAGAGGCATGCCAAAATGACTGGTGCATACTTTGCGGGTTGGATGCACCTTTGTCTAGTCGTGCTCATTTAGGTTCTTGCCATGCATCTTCTTCATCAGATTGTTATGCTTTGGCTGTATCTAGCTTATGTGATGTTGAGGAACCTCTATCTTTGTGATGAAGCACATAATTCAAAAAATTGGATGACTGTCATGCAATCAAAATATGATGCACTTTTAGAAAATGACACATGGACTTTATATATTCCTCTTGGAAAAGAGGCCATCAGTATGAAGTGGGTTTCCAAGTTGAAACAAAAGCCAGATGGTGAGATTGATTGCTATAAGGCTCGACTTGTTGCAAAGGGTTATGCACAACAAAAAGGCATAGATTATGAAGAAACTTTTTGCTCCCACTTGTCGTATGACTACTGTGCATTTTCTATGTGCAATGGCGGTTCTTTTTTATTGGGATGTACTTCAGTCAAACATTGTTACTCCTTTCCTGAATGGTGACATATTTGTCAAGAGAAAACAAGAGGACAAAGTGTGTAAATGTAAGAAATCTTTGTATGGGTTGAAGCTCATCCTTGGTATGAGAAAGAAGTTGATACTCATTTGGTCAGACGAGGTTTTCGTAATGGTCCAACAGATAGCACATTGTATGTAAAATATGAGGGTGATGTACTTCTCATTGACGTTCTCTATGTGGATGATTTGCTGATCACTAGACCAAATGAGAAACATATTTCTGAATTAAAGGCTAATTTGAATGCTACTTTCAAGATGAAAGATTTGGGGTTGTTGCATCATTACTTTGGATATACAGTTTAGTCAGTGTGATGGTGGTATTTCCTTGTTTCACACAAGTTACATAGAGACATTGTTATGTAAGTTTGGACTTGAGGATTGCAAACCTATTGCCACTCCCATGGAAACAGGTTTGAAATTGAGTAATCATGATGTTGATGATCCTGATGATGTCACTCTTTACCAAAATGCTATTGGCTGCCTTATTTATGTATGCAACACAAGGGCGATGGATATTCAGTTTGTAGTCTCACAGGTCAATAGATTTATGCATAGCTTAAGATCTTTGGCAGGATGTCAATCAAACCTTTTGTTACTTGAGTGTCACTTTACATCTTGGCTTGTTTTAACCCAAGGGGGATCATTTCCACCAGATTTACATGCTTTTTCGGACTTAGATTGAGCTACTTGTTTTGACACGCCAGTGTCCACGAGTGGTTTTTATTTCATGCTCGGAAGTTCATGCATATCATGGTTGAGGAAGAAACTTGTGGACACTTGCAGTTGTGAGACTGAGTACGCAAAAATCTTCACAGCTATGGTTGAGTGTGTATGGCTCAAAGGCCTTATGGATGATTTTGATGTTGGATAGAACAATGCCAACACTATCTACACTAACAGTCAAAGAGCATTGGCAGTTGCGAGGAACCCAGTTTTTCATGCTCGCACAAAGAACATTGATGTGCATTACCACTATGTCAAGGAGAGGCTCTCAGAGCAGAGATCAGCTTGGCTTATGTGCCAACATAGGACACCCTTATAGACCTGTTCACAAAGGCCTTGTCTCGTGAGAAGTTTGAAGCCTTCCACAAAGCTTTGGGCTTACTCCCCTTTTTGGACTAATCATGTCCTCAGGGCATGGCACTTCCTTATACTCTATGTGATAGCTCTTGTTCACCACATTACTCCCAGGGGGGATTTGTTACCATATACATGTGGTAGTGATGTGTATGACCACTCTTAGGACCGTCGGGGCATGTTTTCCCTCACTAGGAGGTTTTTTTCCCCCATGCATTGTATATACACTCATCACTCTAGGGTTATCTTTTCTTTCCATTGCACACTACGTAATATATTCTTAGTTGGGTGCCTTGAGCTTCCTTCCTCCTCTCCAAGTTGTGTGTGTTTCCTTGCAACCCAATTTCCAACAACATTGTGCAGTTTTGGGCCCACTCATAGTGGCCTCCCATGTCGTGTGTGACGATACATTGTTCATGGCATGGTCATAAGGTCATAATTCATCCTAGCTAGCACTACCACATAATGTGACAAAAGAATGTAGGCCACTAAAGTACCTACAAGTGATGCATGCACAATCGGAGCACCCATCATTGTATTGCAACCCCCCCCCCCCCCCCCCCCCCCCCCCCCCCTCTCTCTCTCTCTCTCTCTCTCTCTCTCTCTCTCTCTCTCTCTCTCTCTCTCTCTCTCTCTCTCTCTCTCTCTCTCACACACACACACACACATGTACATACACTTGAGTTGTGTGTGTGTGTGTGTGTGTGTGTGTGTGTGTGTGTGTGTGTGTGTGTGTGTGAGAGAGAGAGAGAGAGAGAGAGAGAGAGAGGTTGGTTGTTTGGACTGAGCAGTGCAAACACACAGATATTTATCCACCTCATGCTTGGCTTAAGATCTTTATATCTATTCCAGATTGAGTCGAATTGGTAGCTTTTTTTATGGATGACTCTGTTTAAGACACACAAGATCTGATTAAGCTCACCAACTATGGCTTTTGCAGGAACCCATCAAAAGTTCAAGGCCTACGGCAAGAATATGTATGTGGTGGATCAACTCACTGCAGAGAACATGGTGTATCATAAGGCTTGCTTCCGATGCCACCATTGCAATGGCACCTCAAGCTGAGTAACTACTCTTTATTTGAGGAAATAGTATATTGCATGCCTAGAATGATTTGCTCTCTTCAAACAGCTATTCTAGGTTGAATTAAGAGTTAGTTGTCAGTTCAGGCAGACAAACTTCAGACACCAGATCAGACAAAGACACTGACATTGTAATGGAATTGGAAAAACTAGCTAGAATGGAAATGATACAAAGACTGTAACTGGAACTAGAATTGGATTATATTCATATCACATTAGTACAACTGAAACAAAGTACAATATGAGCCAAAGAACTACTCTGATCTTATCAATAAGAGAATACAAGAGCACAGTGAGCTCCACGGCATTAGACTCAAGAGTACAATAGCGCGTTACTCCCCGAAATCATCCCTTGTCATATGAAGCAATGGCCCCTATTTATAAGTGTTGGACTGGGTCTCTGGTGCAGCCAAAGTCGATCGACCATAGAAGATGGCATCAGCAGGAGTGTATAGCCTAGTAGATCCATGGCAAAGGGTTGGGGCAGCTACAAAGATACTTGGCAGATAGGTAGCAACCGATGTGTATGTCGGATGAGGTTTATAGACCAAAAGGGCTCCAAGATGGCAGGGTAAAAGAGGATTGCAGGGCTGTTTTTTGGCTTGACGAGGTAGAGCTTGAAATGTTGAGGGAACTGGTCTAGACAGCTCGTCAAATAGAGCTACAGATCGCAGAGTTTGAAGGTGTAGTGCATTACAGATACGAGACGGATAGGGAAGGTCATGTCCAGTGGTAGTTTGAAGTGGTGGATATGTAGAGATTGCTTTATGCAGCCTATCGGTCTTTTTGGTTTGCAAATTGGAGCTCTAGATTGCAAGTTATGGCCAGTTAAAGATTTACCCAAGACCGGATATGTGCCCACCGAACAACATGGGAGGTCATGCCATGCGGTATTTTTTGAGCCTCGACAGCATTCTAAAAGGCAGAGCACTTCATATGGATTCGACAAGAAGTCACTGCTTGTCAATCCGATTCTCGGTGATGAAGATATGCTAAGTTGAAATTGGGTGCAGTTGGCGGTGGAGAGCAGACGGAGGTTTTCCTCATGTTTTTTTGACGCGCAGTTGGCGGGCTCATACGACTCAAAGCTCGGCTAGGACTGGTGAGCAAGGATCCAACACGGTGGAGTTTTAGCTGGATCTATAGCTGAAGGATTAGAGCACCGGGCAATGAGTTTTTGTAGTTCAAATGGGTCACTAAAAGACACTGTTTTTTTTAGCTTTAGGATTTTTTGGGAGCTCAAAGGAAATTCATTGGCATGCTACCACACGGCACGATAATAATCCCGCATGAAGACTTGGAGACTGGCAACTCGGGGTATATAGGCCACGATGGGCACTTTGTTGAAGTATGAAGCGAGAGGGAGAGAGCTCTTCTTGCTCACGGGCATAGAGAGAGCTCTGCTTGCGGCAATAGGTGGCCCGCGTCCAAGCGTGACATCTTGCCAATTTTTTTGCACAAGGTGCGAGCGCCAGTGGCGAGAGGCTTTGAGCAGCCGATGGCGGCAATGCGGTGGTTGGGCGACGGAGCCTACTATTGATGTGGCATCCTGTACGGTTTGGCCACCATGGGCCAAGTTTTTTGAAGTGTAAAGGAGAGCCCCCACTAGCGACCTCGCTAGTGCTTGGGGGGTCGTTCCCAAGTGTTCATGGGCAGAGCAAAAGGAGGCAGCTTGTGGAGGGAAGTCAAAGGTGAGCTAAAGGGTCGGTCAAAGGCAACTCCAAGGCGGTCACGAGGGTGAACCGAATAGCCGGACAAGGTGGCAGTCAAAAGGAGGGTTCCCAAGGTGGAAAAGAGAGAGAGAAAAGTTAAATAAAAAATAAAAAATAAAATGTAAGAGGGGCACAAGCGACATCGCTAGTGTCCCCCCCCCCCCCCCCCCAAGTTCAAGAGTAGAGAGGAGCAGTAGTCTCCAAGCTCCCAAAAGGAAAGAATCCCCATGCAAGCATTCTAATTTGGAAGTGGAAAAGTGTCCGGTGCTCCCGAGTTTACCAAATAATGGTGAGTTCTCTTATAAATAACCAAAGATGGCTGATTTTTGAGGCTTTTTGCAATGTGGATGCCTATGAAAACCATGTGTGGAGTTGTTTTGTGTTGAAGCTCACCATTAGGGCGTTATGATGGTTGTATTATCTCTCTGCTAAGCAATACTAACCCGTTGCCCCACTTCTTGGTGCCGTTTCTCCCCTTTCCCTTCCTTTTCTCTTGCTCTTTGGAGGTGTGTGCCCGTGGATCACAGTGTGGTGCAAAGAGGGAAAAACTGGAGTGTGTGTTTTGAGCGCGTATAGAGCTAGAAGAGAGCAAGAGGAGGCGCTCACAATGTACAAGAACTTGGACTTGATGATAAGCTTAATATTGATTACAAGACTTAATACTTTATTAAGAGAGATAGATACAAGACTTGTATTACACGACTCGAGTACAAGGCAAGGCTTGATTGCAAGGACAAGACTTGAACATAAGAACTAAAAGAGGGATTTCCTCATAGGAGCCTCACAACGGATGTTGGAAAGACTAAGGGGCTTGTGGCCCAAGACCTTTATTTATACTGGTGCTTGAGGAGGTTACTTGAGGAGATTAGAACTTTCTAGGTTCTTCTTGTGGAAGATAGAATCTTCTAGAACCTTTTTTATCCTTCTAGTTATTCTAGAACCTTATGGATCCTTCTTCAACTTTCTAGAGCTTTCTAGAAACTTCTAGATTCTTCCGGAATCTTAACCAAGCTTCTAGAAACTTCGTGATCCTTCTAGTTCTTCTAGAACCTTCTAGATCCTTCTTCAACTTTCTAGAGCTTTCCAAAAACTTCTAGATTCTTCCGAAATCTTCTCCAAGCTTCTAGAAACTTCTAGAATCTCCTTGATACTTTTAGATCCTTCTAGTGATGATGTAGACGATGACACAGGCAATGATGCAGGCAATGACTGACTCTCAAGCATCAATGACAATGTGGTGTGAGTCGAAAGAGGTGTGTTGACTGGAGTCCAAATGGTTGTTTGTATCTTCACTTGCTAGACTTGGTCTTGTTGTGAAATTTGTGGATGACAAATGTACAATTGATGATCTCAGTTTTGGTGATGAAATTGTTGCATGTGGAATTTTGTGCCATGGGTTGTATAAGCTTACTTTGTATGACAAGTGTGGGCAAAATTTTGCAGATGCAGTTGTGATGCAAAACTTTGGCATGCACATTTTGGGCATCTAAATTTTGCCAATTTGCTATGCTTGTAGAAATTTGATATGGTTTCTTCTTTGCCGCCTTTTGAAGCACCTGTGAAGCATGTTGTGAAGGTTGTATTCTGGGTAAGTTACAACGTTTAAAGTTCCCAAAGGATGCTTAAGTAAGGGTTACATACAGATTGCAACTTGTGCATACCTATACTTTGTGACTTTCATTGATGATTACTCCAGGCATGCATGGGTGTATCCGCTTAAAGCTAAGTCCAAGTGTTAGATTGTGCTTCAAGTGTTTTTTGGCTATGGCTAAAAATGTTTTTTAATATACTATGGCCACCCTCCGTTTAGATCAAGGACGGGAGTATATGTTTCATGAAATGCATTTCTCGCTAATTGTGGGATAAAACACCAATGTAAAATGTTGTATACACCTTACCAAAATGGTGTTGCTAAAAGAAAAAATAATTTTCTTACGGAAATGGCACGATGTATTGTCAAGAGACAAGCTTTGGCACATTGGTTTTGGCTTGAGACTATCATGTGTGCTATTTATGTACTTAATAGGTCAAGAATCAAGCTTTGCCAGATTTGTTTTGGCTTGAGGCTATCATGTGTGCTACTTATGTACTTAACAGGTGTCCTACAAAATCTTTGCAATCTATGACTCCTTATAAAGCATGGCATGATAAAAGGCCATCTATTGATCACATGCATGTCTTGGTCCACATCTGAATTGGAGCAGCTCATCGTTGAAAGAATCTAAGAAAGCCTCCTTTAGAGAAGAAAATACCACTAGACGTGTGGAATTTAAAATATCTATAAAAGCTAGGGTCACAAAACCTTTTCTTCTGCTGAACTTAATCTATTATGTTCCTCTGCATTGCTGAATCATTTCTTTTTCCACGAAAGCCTTGCTTGCCTCTAGCCTATTTTTCCTTTGCTGCTACTAAACCTTTGTCTTTGTAAAAGTAACCAGCAGTTTGCTTGCCTTGAGCCTGCCTTTTTCTCCCTTTCTGTGAAAATTATATGTTAAAAGACATCGAAGATCGCCAGAGCAAAAAAAGATTGGAGTATCTCCATAAGCACGGAACTCCAATCGTGCCCAAAATCATAGCATGTGAAAAATACAGGCCATAAACTTCTATGATCCAAGAGTAGAGAGATTTGAACAACTAACACATGTAGGGAGCAAAGACAGGCAAGTGATATAACTTCTTGAGAGTGTGACGGCCCTCGATCATTGCCTCCTCGATCAAAGCTTATATCTTTTGCACTCAATCAAAGCTCACGAATGGAAACAAGGGGTTTTTACCAAATACACGCTTTGATTTTATAAGAGAGAAGAAAAATTACATCTGATTACCCAAGGAGGGGGTAAAGAGTTAGATACATCTATGGAAAGGCCCATAGGCCTAGGCAATGTTTCTCACTTTACAAAAAGGGCCTACCAAACTCCTCGGGATACAAAGAGTCCTTAACAATTAACTTGATAGTTAACACTTGTCTTCGCAGCCAGTCTATCTCTTCCTGAAGCCTGTTGGCAAAGTTCAGGGCCTCTTCATATTTGCTGGCCAGCTCTAGCACTTCATCCTTCATCTTCTGCATTCAATTATAAATCACATCTAGAGAGCCATTGTCATCCACCAAACCCTGTAGGTCTTCAGCCCTTCTTGCATAAATCTCTAGAGAGTCTTTGAGGACTGAGACTCTATGCCTGTAGGTCCTCCTTTGTTCGAGCTTGAGGTTGGTATCCTGTACAGAGCATCCAGCAAATAACGTTTTCAAACTAGGAGCTTGAAAGTTAGGAACACATAAGAAAGAATTTTTGAGCTTCCAAATAATCCACAAAAATTCTGCTCTAAATCTATTCCAAAAGTCTGAGAGAAGGCAAGGTGTGTCCCCTAAGATTAGTTGTTTCCACCCTAATTGGTGGTCTAGGGTTCTGACTAAGGGGGATAGGATGGGGATGTTGGTTTGGCAGTTGAGGAACAGGTGGGGGATGTCTTCTATTGCTCTTCTACACCTGATGCATCTACCATTGCTCTGATTGTCTTTTCTACTTCTGGCCCCTGTCCAAAGAGATTTATGAAGGATGAGCCACAGCAGTACGGACAGCTTGGGTTGAATACTCATGTTCTAGATAGATTGGAACTTAAAGTTCCACTATCTCCTGTCAAGCTGCACATTCCATCTATTGTTAAGGGTGACATGGAGGGGGGGGACATGCTCAGCTGTGAAGTCAGGGGGGTTATTAAGAGCTATCCCCCCGTTCCAGCGTATGCATTTGGCAGATGGAGTGACATCGGCTTCGAATATCCATTGATATCCTTGGGGGAACTGTTGCATCCTTGATTCCAGTAATCTGACTTCCCAAGGTTGAAGCTGTCATGTCATGATGAGTTGCTATGAGGTGAGCTAGGAGCAGTTGGTTTTGCTCCACAAGTCCTCCCAAATTTTGAACCCTTTGTGATGAATTCTCCTGGCTGTTCTGGCCTGTTGATTAGTGATTTGGGGAATTGGGTCTCTGGACCACCAAATGGATTCCTCTTTTCGGATTCCTTGGTTTTGAATGTGTTCCTGGGCCTCCCTCTTTCCCATGCTTGCCATATTGATTTGAGCAGGGCAGACCCTATGGGGTTTATCTCTTGATTTCCAAAGAACACTATGATCCAAGGGAGTTGGTCCATTGTCTTTGCCCTTTGATGTGAAAGCTCGCTAGGTGTCTGAACAACATGCATGCCCATTCAACTTCTGGTTGTTCAAGAGCTCTAATGACAGTCTTGATTGCTAGTTTGTATGCCCAAGCGCTAACATTCCTAACTCCTAGGCATCCCAATTTCTTAGGCAGAATGCAAATGTGCCATTTGACTTTTGCAGGCCTCTTTTTGAAGGGGTCCCCTGCCCACAAGAAGTTCCTGGCTGGAGTTTCAAAGCAACATTGCTGGAAGAGTTATGGTAATCAATCACTATATAACTGCCTACCTCCTATACTTCCTGAGCTGTTGGAGGCCCCAGATTCCCACCTAAAGGAAATCATCAAAGAAGGGTTTTTCCTTTAAACTTTTTGATGGAGACATTTCTTTTGCTTGAAAGCTTGCAGATAAGATTGTCATCATCCTCGCCTGACGTCTGCTTTTTTGTTCCAAAGCAGGTGGGGGAGGCTTGCGAGCAAATGGACTAGGCTGATCATCATCTTCATCATTGTTTGCATTTCAAGACTCCAAGACTTTGCCTTCCTGGAGCTGCACATCATCATCGAGAGGAGGAACCTTTGTTGTTGCTTCCTATCTTTCTTCTTCTTCTTCTTTGTTAGCTGGTTGTGCAGTTTTGGCCTCTGCCTCAGCTACTGCACGTGCATCGAGGTAGTCGCCCTGATGAGATTTTTGTACAAAGGCTGGTTAAGGTCTATGGCGAGCTTCTTGAAAGCAAAAGCCCTTACTTTGAACTCTATCATATTCTCCATGTTCACTTCTTGAAGAATCTGCAGAGCTGTCTCTCATACTTCTTCCTCCCTTGGAGAGCTCCTTTCCATCATAAATATAGCAAGCTAGCCCCCCCTCTCTCTCTCTCTCTCTCTCTCTCTCTCTCTCTCTCTCTCTCTCTCTCTCTCTCTCTCTCTCTCTCTCTCTCTCTCTCTCAAGCTCAAGTGGGTGCCTTAGCACCCACCTGAGCTTGTCTCAGCTTGAAAGAGAGATCCTCTGATCGAGTCCTCTCTCACTGTCCCTCTCTCTCATACACCTACCCTGCTTCATGCACATGCACTCTCGTCTATCTCTTCTACAACTTTCAAGTAGCCTAATAGCCAACCAATTGGCCATCGGCGCCTTCTTTTGCTGAAATTGCCTACGTTCAAAGCCTCTGCATGCTCTTTTATAGAGAGAGAGAGAGAGAGAGAGAGAGAGAGAGAGGGGGGGGGGGGGGGGGGGCTTGGAGCTCTGCAATATTTTGGGTGCTATGTGAGAAAGATAACAATGCTGATAGACCCTCTGTTTTGTGGTTGGGGTTAAATGTCGTTCACTCTCTACTGCGGTGCTGCCCTTCTGGGCGCCTTGAGAAGGCGTGGGCCATGAGAGAGTCAGATTTCTGTCTTGCCCACTTGAGCTTGAGAGATAGATGTCGTATGCAGGCCTCCACACTATCTCGGATGGGCGGCTTCAAATGGGATCCACGATTGAGGTGATTCGGGCCGTCAGATGCACATTTGTAAATTTGGGACATTTGGTAAATTCGGGGAGAAAAGTAAATTCAGATAGGCTTGTAAATTCAGGGTAGTCCGCACCCCATGTCTTGAACCCGTGACCTCCCATTGCGAGCCATGTGCACTAACCACTACGCCCGCATGCGTTCGTTGAAATATAGGGGATTCGAGTATGTCATATTGTAAATGTGGGCCGATTAGTAAATTCGGGCAGACTAGTAACTTTGGGACAACTGCCGAATCTGACGGTCCACGATTGGCGCGCCTCACATTTTCCTCCTCCACCATTGATCCCATTTGAGCATACTCGTGTGATATTGAGGGCGATCTTTTTGAAATGGGGCCTCTAAACCCAAACCAATGGGCCTACCCTCACAAAATGTTCGTAAAGAGGTACGCACACTACTTGGGGCACCACCTTCTTTTGGGAGTGGAGAAGGAAACCAATCAAAAAAATAACATTTGCACTCACCCACCCAAGCAACACACTTTGAAAACCCCCTTACTCTATATACACTTTGGACACTTGAACACCATCAACGATTATGCAACCCAATGCCGTGCATCAAAATGAAATATGCAATTTGTGGAATAGCATTCACCTTCTCCCCATAAGAATACCCATAATACATCCAAACTCTTCCTCTCTCAAGAACTCATCAAAAAAATCATGCGCGCAAAACTTGCCTCTCAAACACACAAGAGAATCACTTACATCAAACTAACACACTTTGCATAGAGAGCTCATCTCCATCTATGCAATGCCGTGACACAAATAAAATCACCATGAGAGGTAGCCACATGCATATGTAATGAAGCAAAAGAGAGTTGGAGTGAGAAATTTCTTTAGACCGATTGAATAAGTGTGGAGAAACAAACCAATGGTAAATTGAGAATAGAACACTTACTTGATTTCTCGCACACCTTTTAAGGGGAGGACAAACGCTGGCTAACCATCACGAATTGCCACACTTGAAAGTTTTTCAAGATGATTTCATGATCATTAACATAACCATGAGAGAGATCATGATGTATTTACAAGTTATTGAGGTGCTACAAATGATTTATTGGGTTGATGGAGTAAGAGATTGTAGAATGGAGAGAGTGGAGAATAGAGTTGCACTTCCTCCAAAGAGGAGGGTTAGGAGGGAGGATGTGAAAGAGGGAGAGTTGGGGTTTTCTCTACTATTGATCAAGAAACAACATGAAGTTGAAAATATAGGTGTGTGTGTCCTTGAGTCTCTCCAAGGGGGGCTATTTATAGTTGTGTAGGAGTGGGATTATGCTACACTTAATTAGAGTAAGTGATTAGACCTAATTAAGTGTCCTTTGACCACTCATTGAATATTGGACATAAAAGGAACTATTTATTCACCAAAAATATCATTTTAGACCGTGAAGGCTCCATAGGGGTGCATAATGTAGGTGGGCCCCACCATGAGGCCCTATGGGTGGCTCCTACGGGGTATCTCAACTTGTCTGTCTTGGCATTTAGAAAGCATCTTTAGGTTGGTCCCATCACATGCAAGTGACCTTGAACACTCATTGCTCTTCTAGAAGATGAGTAGGGGAAAAATAAGATCTCACTCTCTTGATTTACTTGATTTACAGTTCCCTTTTGCTGCGAATCTGATAGATTTACACTATTTTGACCATAACTTTTTACCTATAGCTCGGAATGACATGCTTCAAAAGGCAAAATTGACCTTCTCAACATGTTTGATATGAATTTGGACTATTCTTCATGCCCATGCACCAAGGAATTCGGTTTGAAAGGTCCACACTAGGCTAGGGAACCTTTTGCTTCAAAGTCTTCTTGTATGGGCCCTTTGCTTGTATGCATCCAAGGGGAATCATGCTTTTTCAAAAGGCTATGATGCTTAAACAAATAGAGGAGGGCCCAATATTATTTGCTTGTGAAAAGAATATACAATTGGAGTCTTTTTGAAAGGAGAGAAACTATATGTATATTCTTAAGAGATATTGGGCCACCTATGTAGGGGGCATAGAAGACTTGTAGAGAGAGACCATAATCTTTGGTAAAGACAAGTGGAGAGTTGATTTTCATGGGAATTTATCTATAAGGGGTGGAAGATGGATATAGTATTTTTCTACTACTAATTCACAAGAGGTAAGAAAGTTTGGGGGTATATAGTTGGTTATTGTATGCTTATTCTATTTACAAAGCAAAAAAGAAGCAAAAAAGAAAAGGGTGGTAATATAAATATATGACTAAGGTGACATTTTTGGGAAGAGTATAATGTATGTGTCGCCACAAAGGTTAAACGAAGAGGGGGAATTTACTCTAGATAACTTAATAGCATAGAAAAATATATACACATATGAGGAAGAGGACGTTGAGTAGGCTGACAAATGTTGCAAAAAGATGGTTACCATTTTATGCCACTCATATTAGCCCTCCCCCAAGCCTAGAGATATTCATATCTTTAGGAGGACGGTGTTGCTTCTTTTCGTCTTTTTTTTCTCTTTTTTTTTGGGTCATTTTTCCTTTTCCACTTTTTTTTTTTTTTCAATAGGAGGAGTGTCATGCACTCTTTTACTCCATTAGACCTTCTTTTCATTACCTCAATCCCATAAATCGGAGATGGGAGGGTTGCCTTGGGTATGTTCAGATTCCAAGTCTGGTTCTTCTTTGCACATCAAAGCTTTAAAAATAGGTGGAGCATTTGCCAAGCCGAAGGGAGCCATGCCAATTTGGAGCTTAGATGATGTAGGCAGATGACTGCCTATCAACGGATTGATACGTTGAAAGTAGGGCTTTAATCTCCATCCATTGACTCTGGTCTTGTGGAGTTTTCCTGATAAATCTGCTAATCTGTAACTACCATTCCAAACTTTGTTTTTATCATGAAAGGTCCCTCCCATCTTTGCAAAAACTTTTTGTCAAGTCGAGTATCAAGTCGGTTATCATAGCGAAGAACCAACATACCTTCCTTCAATCCTTTCCCCTTGAGCTTCTTGTTGATTTTATCCCTTTGGCTTGTCGCTTTGGTGATGTAGTGATCAATGGACTCTTCTCTATCTAGCTCAAGTTGTTGGAGATCTAAGATCCTTTCATGTAGAACCTCCTTTGGTTTTTTTGCCACTCTTGCAAGAACGCGCAAGCTTGAGAGCTCTACCTCAATGGGGAGAAGTGCTTCCTGTCCATAAACTAGATGAAAAGGGGTGAATTGGGTAGATACCTTGAAAGATGTTCTATACGCCCAAAGAGCAGCCGTCAAATGGCGATCCCAATCATTAGGCCGGTCCACAACCTGTTTAGAAATGATCTTACATATCATTCCATTCACTTTTTCCACCAATCCATTGCATTGAGGATAGTAGGGTGTGGAATGCAGGTGTTTCACTTTTAACCTCCTCAAGAGATCATTCAGAAGGTCAGCCCTAAAACCCGGGACTCGATCTGATAAGATTTCTAGGGGTGTTCCAAACCTACTACAAATATGATCAAAAATAAACTTTGATACCTCTTCAGCTGTGATTCGGGTTGTGCTTGTTGCTTCCGCACATCGTGTCATGTAGTCAACACCCATGATGATGAAAACCTTCCCTGTAGAAGTACGAGGTAGGGGACCTATTGCATCCACACCCCACTTTTCAAAAGGGCCATAAGATATTATTGGGACTCGAGGCTCATATGTTAGTCGTCTATCCCCAGCAATTTGGCATGGCTTACATGCTTTACACCAATATTGGACATCACGATGTAAGCTCGGCCAAATAAACCCTGCTTGTAAAATCTTCCTACTTGTAATATCTTGAGAAAAGTGACCACCACAGACATCATCATGACATGAAAAAAGAATTTTCTCTATCTCTTGCACACCTGGTACTCTCCTCAAGACCAAATCTTTCCCTTTGTGATATAAATCATCCCCGATCAACTGGTAAGGTGTGGCCTTCTTAACTAGTCTATGTCTTTGCACCTTGTCTAAGTGTTTGGGACACTCACCTGCTTGTAGAAAGAAGATAATGTCTTTTAGCTCCTCTTGACCTTGATATTTGGGTTCATATAGTTTCACACCTCCTACCGCCATTTGAAGCTTTTCATTTGCGAGTAAGTCTGCTTCCTTGTTATGAGTTCTCACAATGTGTTGTACCTGTGTTGCTTTAAAACCCTTTATCAAAGCTCTTACACTACTAAGCCACTCAAACAATGTACGATTCTTGCACCTCCAAGTCCGTTGGATTTGCCTAACCACTAGCAAAGAATCACCTTTTATAATAAGTCTTTGTATGCCTAATTCTTTGCATTCTTCTAACCTAAGGGTTAGAGCAGCATACTTAGCCTCATTGTTAGAGTGAACATTGGGTAGAGTGATACCTTTTCTAACCATTACCTCCTTTTGTGGGTTTAAAATGAGGATCCCCCCTGCTGCTTTGTCTTGTTGGCGTTGATAGGCTCCGTCAAAGCATAAAGTATGGGCATTATCAATCTCCTTCACTTTGAACTGTTTTGAGCCTTCCTCTCTTTGTAGTCGTGATCCTTCCCTTTCTCTCACTTTGTAGGTGAGAATGTCTACAAGTCCTGCTCTTGTGCTATCTTCTACAAGGAAAGTGTATTCAAATTCTTGGAGTTCAAGCACCCACTTTGCTATTCTAGATGAGAGGCTCATGTGTTGTACTACATATGGTAGATTGTGCTCTAAGGTGAGAAAAACAAATGGCGCAGGGAGAAGATACGATCGAAACTTCCTTACCGCAAACAAGATTGCAAAGACCACTTTCTCCATTTCAGTGTATCCCTTCTCGGCTGGAGTCATCACCTTGCTTGCAAAATAGATCGGCCTCATGTATGATGTTTTAGGATCTTTTTGCATCAAAACAACACCAATTGCTTCGAAACCTACACTTGGAGTGACATAGTAAGTCTCCTTTGGATCTGGTGGCATTAGGATTGGGAGAGAGCTAAGAATGCCCTTCACTTCCTCAAAACATTTTGCATGTTCCCTCCCCCATTCAAATGTAGATTGGTTTGCCAACCTATGCAAAGGGGCGATGGCTTTTGCTAGGAGATGGATGAAGCGAGACATGTACCTCACTTTGTGGTTGAAGGTCATTAGCTTCTTTGTTGTTGTTGGTGGAGATAATGACAAAAGGGCCTCTACTTTAGAGGGATCCACTTGAATTCCTTGTGAAGAAACCACATGGCCTAGCAAAACCACCTGAGATTCACCGATATGACACTTCTCTAGGTTGAGTTGTCCCCCAAATTGATGGAGCCTCTTAAGCCCCTCTTCAACCTTTTGTCAATGAAGTGATCTACAACTATAAATACAGAAATCATCCATAAAGACTCTTATAGATTTTCCAAAGAATGGCTGAAATACAAATATTGTGAATCTCATGAAGGTGCTAGGAGCATTGGTGAGCCCAAAAGGCATTACTCTGAATGCAAAACATCCCCAAGGTGTGATGAAGGTGGTTTTTGGTTGGTCCTCTTCTGCTATTCTAATTTGAAAATATCCTGAATACCCATCACACACAGTGTAGCATTCATGACCTGCTACTTCATTCAAAATTTCATCTTGGAAAGGGAGACGGAAGTGGTCCCTCTTTGTCGCAGCGTTGAGGGGTTTGTAATCCACGCAGACCCTCCACTTACCATTCTTCTTGGGAGTGACTACAATAGGTGATACCCATTCGGAGTTGGATACTGGATAGATGAAGCCAGCCTTCAAGAGTCGATTCACTTCCTGTAGGAGAGCCTTTTGTTGCACAGATCCTAGTCGCCTTAACTTTTGAGCCACGGGTTTGGTCTCTGGTTTCAATTCAATTCGATGCTCTATTACATCTACACCTCTTATTTGTGAGTAGTCAGTGATAAACAAATTGGGATACCTCCTTAACATATTGATGTAGGACCTCTTCTCCTCACAAGTAAGATCTTTTGCAAGCATCTTCTCAAATCCTTCTTCAAGGTGGTGGCATCTTTCATCCCCTCGTGTGTGATTGTCTGTTGGCTTTTCTTCTACTGGAACATCTTGAGTGTTGGCGTTGAATACAATTCCCATTACCTCCAAAGAAGACTCCTCTTCACTGGTTGATGCATTGGTTGATGCTTCCTCATCACTTGAGTAGGGACTCTCCTCCTCGCTCTCTTCATCTGCCGTGGTTTCATAATTGATATCTAGTTGCTTTCCTTCTCGCCAATCATACACCACCGGTTGAACCTTCTTAAGAATCAAACGACCACTTCCCCATTTTTGATCTGCATTCACAGCAATGAGCCAAGGCCTCCCTAGGATGATGGGATAGCCCTCCCCCTTAGCTGGCATGACATACATATCCACTCGTGCATCTATGTTACATACAGAGACTTTTACGTTTTCAATGATCCCCAAACACTTCACACTTGAGTTGTTGGCTAGCCTAGCTTGACAATTAGAGGACTTTGTAATTTCAAGCCCTAACTTGTTCATTGATTTTTCCGTGATCACACACATTTGAGCTCCACCATCAACATATACATTAGACACCTTTTTACCCCTTATGTAAGCATCCACAATGGGTTCCACATCTTTTTGTAGCTTTGAGGCCACAACATTAATGGAAAGATTTGCTTTCTTTTTTGGAATTCTTGTACTTACCAACTTTGGCCATTGCCTTCTTACTTTGGCTGATAGGTGTAGAAGGTGAGGCCATGAAATGTTTGGCTTTTGGGTTTGTAAATCCTCCAAGATGTTGTAGGGCTCTAGCTCCTTTCCCAATGGGAAGTCGTTGATACCAATTTCCCTTCGCCTTGATCTTTTCTTCCTGCTACTTTCAGCTTCTTCCATCTTTGACTTCTTCTTCTTGTCCCTTCTGGCTGAATTTGTTCCTTCACTTCTCATGTCTTCATCCTTATCATGTGCTCTTGTGCGTTTTTCTGCCGGCATAACATCAAAGTTTAGAGTATGCTCATCTATTACCTCTTCTAGCTTGATGATGTTGACTCCTCTTTCTTCCTCCTCATGTGGGACGGGAGGTATATTTGCTGGTGGTGGTGGTCGTCGAAGGATTTGTGGGCCTTGAGCTTGTTCTTGTTGCACAGTGAGAGGAGGCGGTCTAGGGGGATATATGTCTCCCGGAAGTCGCCTTGGATGTGGACAATTGTACATGCCATGGCCCATTTCATTGCAATTCCAACATTGCAACTCTTGAGCTTGTCTTCGTTGATTGCTTCTCTTGGTTGTCGTTGTTGAGGTAGGCCTTGTACTAGATTCAGAGTGAGGTTCTCAAGCTGTTGAGTTAGCCTTTGTAAAACCTCTTGTTGAGAGTTATCTCCTATTTGTGAAGATTATGCAAGAGGGGCCCTAATTGGTGCTTCCATGGTTTGTGAAGACTCCCTCTCACTCACTTCATTCAAACCCCTTGCTCTATGTGCTTGGAAGTGTAGTTTTCTAAACTTGATGATGGCTACCTCACGTGCTTCTTCGAAGGTGGATGGGAATTTTAGCTCTACTTTAGCCTTTAAAAGTGGATACAAGCCAACCATGAATCTCTCTTTTTTTAGAAAGTTAGGTGCACCACCATGATTTTCTAATGTAGCCTCCCACCTACCCCATAGATTGACAAAGGTTGCTTCATAAGAGGGATAGTCTTCAAGTGATACCTACTTATGCCCAATAAGACATTTCCATAGTCCTTCAGAAGTATCACCTTGCCCGAACTTGGAGAGGAAGCTTGCTCGTAGTCTCTCCCAATTGGACTTGATTTGGGGTTGCAAGGTCTCATACCATGCTTTAGCTTCTGCTTTTAGAACCAACGGGAAAGCTCGTAGCTTTACTTCCTCTTCATCTCTCCCGGATATGAGATGTGCCATCTCCAAGTTGTCAAGAAACTCTTGCGCATCTTCCCCACTTCTTGCATAGAACGTGGGAAAAGAACTTGACATTTTGTTTAGACTTTTTTAAATCACTTTTTTTAAAGAAACTTTTCTCTTACAAGCCGCACAAGATTATTGACACTATAAATCTGATTACATTAAAATGAAGATGTACACATCCATTGTTAATTCATACTTTATCATAGGTAGAATAAATGGATTAATTGAAGCATTGATTTCATTGAGGCGAGTGGATCCAAATATCCTCCTTATGATAGACTGAAACCTAAACTTAGTTGCAATGATTATATGAATGGATTGCCGAGCAATAGGCCTAAAAGGTTCATTATTTTGATCGTGATTCATGTGCTACTCCTCGTTGTTGGTTTGAAGACCTCGTTCCTTCATATGGCCCTTGAGCACCCCTTCACCACTCCTTGTTCCTGCCTTTAAAACAAAATGAAAACGTGAACATCAAAAGAAGTTTCATAATTGATGATTGGAAGTATAATTGGATTGGGTGATGCCAGTATTTCTCTAAGTTTTTCTGCACCAAACATAAAAACAATGCGTTGCTGGAAAAGGACTTTTCTATCTATGCGAACATTTACTCTAATGTGTTGTGCAAAATGAAATGGATAGATGGGAACTCCATTGTTCATCACTAAAGAATTTGAAGGTAACTTGGAAATATGTTCCTCAGTGGGGGCACCACTTTATGAGGGCGAGCTTTTTGAAATGGGGCCTCTAAACCCAAACCAATGGGCCTACCCTCACAAAATGTTCGTAAAGAGGTACGCACACTACTTGGGGCACCACCTTCTTTTGGGAGTGGAGAAGGAAACCAATCAAAAAAATAACACTTGCACTCACCCACCCAAGCAACACACTTTGAAAACCCCCTTACTCTATATACACTTTGGACACTTGAACACCATCAACGATTATGCAACCCAATGCCGTGCATCAAAATGAAATATGCAATTTGTGGAATAGCATTCACCTTCTCCCCATAAGAATACCCATAATACATCCAAACTCTTCCTCTCTCAAGCACTCATCAAAAAAATCATGCGCGCAAGACTTGCCTCTCAAACACACAAGAGAATCACTTACATCAAACTAACACACTTTGCATAGAGAGCTCATCTCCATCTATGCAATGCCATGACACAAATAAAATCACCCTGAGAGGTAGCCACATGCATATGTAATGAAGCAAAAGAGAGTTGGAGTGAGAAATTTCTTTAGACCAATTGAATAAGTGTGGAGAAACAAACCAATGGTAAATTGAGAATAGAACACTTACTTGATTTCTCGCACACCTTTTAAGGGGAGGACAGACGCTGGCTAACCATCACGAATTGCCACACTTGAAAGTTTTTCAAGATGATTTCATGATCATTAACATAACCATGAGAGAGATCATGATGTATTTACAAGTTATTGAGGTGCTACAAATGATTTATTGGGTTGATGGAGTAAGAGGTTGTAGAATGGAGAGAGTGGAGAATAGAGTTGCACTTCCTCCAAAGAGGAGGGTTAGGAGGGAGGATGTGAAAGAGGGAGAGTGGGGTTTTCTCTACTATTGATCAAGAAACAACATGAAGTTGAAAATATAGGTGTGTGTGTCCTTGAGTCTCTCCAAGGGGGGCTATTTATAGTTGTGTAAGAGTGGGATTATGCTACACTTAATTAGAGTAAGTGATTAGACCTAATTAAGTGTCCTTTGACCACTCATTGAATATTGGACATAAAAGGGACTATTTATTCACCAAAAATATCATTTTAGACCGTGAAGGCTCCATAGGGGTGCATAATGTAGGTGGGCCCCACCATGAGGCCCTACGGGTGGCTCCTACGGGGTATCTCAACTTGTCTGTCTTGGCATTTAGAAAGCATCTTTAGGTTGGTCCCATCACATGCAAGTGACCTTGAACACTCATTGCTCTTCTAGAAGATGAGTAGGGGAAAAATAAGATCTCACTCTCTTGATTTACTTGATTTACAGTTCCCTTTTGCTGCGAATATGACAGATTTACACTATTTTGACCATAACTTTTTACCTGTAGCTCGGAATGACATGCTTCAAAAGGCAAAATTGACCTTCTCAACATGTTTGATATGAATTTGGACTATTCTTCACGCCCATGCACCAAGGAATTCGGTTTGGAAGGTCCACACTAGGCTAGGGAACCTTTTGCTTCAAAGTCTTCTTGTATGGGCCCTTTGCTTGTATGCATCCAAGGGGAATCATGCTTTTTCAAAAGGCTATGATGCTTAAACAAATAGAGGAGGGACCAATATTATTTGCTTGTGAAAAGAATATACAATTGGAGTCTTTTTGAAAGGAGAGAAACTATATGTATATTCTTAAGAGATATTGGGCCACCTATGTAGGGGGCATAGAAGACTTGTAGAGAGGGACCATAATCTTTGGTAAAGACAAGTGGAGAGTTGATTTCCATGGGAATTTATCTATAAGGGGTGGAAGATGGATATATTATTTTTCTACTACTAATTCACAAGAGGTAAGAAAGTTTGGGGGTATATAGTTGGTTATTGTATGCTTATTCTATTTACAAAGCAAAAAAGAAAAGGGTGGTAATATAAATATATGACTAAGGTGACATTTTTGGGAAGAGTATAATGTATGTGTCGCCACAAAGGTTAAACGAAGAGGGGGAATTTACTCTAGATAACTTAATAGCATAGAAAAATATATACACATATGAGGAAGAGGACGTTGAGTAGGCTGACAAATGTTGCAAAAAGATGGTTACCATTTTATGCCACTCAATATAATGATGAGGGTATGCAGGATTGGACTTTATGGGACACTGATCGGCACTTGCATCACATGGAGCATAGTCAATGACAGTCGATCAGCTTCCACTCTATTTTTAAAGTCAACAAGATGCGTACGCCAATCCATAATGTTTGCGCTTCCCCACCGGTGCCAAACAGCTGTAAACGGCCGTGTAGTGTGGACTGCAATTCCGATAGCAATAGTGGAGAAACGGTAGAAAATGCACAGGGGCATGGTGGGTCTGTGGCGGGCCTTGTAGCCGTTTTCCACAGAATGCAAGCTGAGTAGGGTGCATGTGCGTACCCTAAGAGATAGACACACACACACACACACACAGATAATAAATGCTTACAACATTGTTGTGATGCCATGTGAATCTAACATGTACTAGTGAGACTTGCTGCCGATGGTAAGCTCTGCTGGGGAAAAGATGGTGGGGTAGACGGTGGGCAAGTGGGCAGGTTGTGAGTTGGCCTGGACACATTGTGCAAGACACACGATTGGTGAGTGTGCAGATGGCAAGCGAACATTGGCAGGAAAACACAACAACAAATGAGCATAGTATAATTGTTGGAGAACTTGAGTGGAATAGTCCCCCCCCCCCTCTCTCTCTCTCTCTCTCTCTCTCTCTCTCACACACACACACACACACACACACACACATGAAGAGGTCGGTGCTAGACCTCTTCATGTGGGAGAAAGAGAGAGAGGTGACTTGCAAGTCCAATTTGTTTGGGCCTGCACAACATGGCGAGAACGAGGAGCTTTGTTGTAGCACCCCATTTCCACCCAAACGCCGCTTCCTCTTCCATTGCCTCCTCCTCCCTAATTGCCGGTTGCGCTTTGACTGCATGCAAAAGTGAAGAGAAGGTCAAGATCCAAACCACATATTGGTGTAATCTCCCTTGGCATGTCACTTGTGAACAACCACAACGTGAAGCTTACACTTCCTTGAAACCTGAGCTATTTGTAGGGTTACGCTTTGATTTCACAAGGCCACTTACACCAAAGTTTTATGTGAGCCACAGTCTTTCCACGGGTATGTTGGAAGGTTGTTCTCAAATAAATGAAAGTTTCCACCTCTCATTACAAGCTCGTGATAATTATTTAGAGTCACGGTGCATGTTGATTGGCCGTAATTTGCCCCTGGATGGAGAATGAGTGCACGACTGAAGTACGATCTTACATAAAATTTCTCAATTTAAAGACAATGCACAGTTAACAAATGAACCACACTTCTCTCGAGGAATGTTCAATTTTTTTATTACAAGGGTGGGATTCAAGTTCACTTAAGAAACAATGCATTTTATGGTGCTAATTACATTTAGAGTGTTACTCCCTAGGGAGGGTCAGCTATGGAGAGAGCTAGTTTGGGTTTTTGAAACTCTTGGATGATGGATTTACCACCTCGGTAAACTACCCATTTACCTTGTTTGCGGGCTTCATGTACCTTCTTGAGCTCACTTGCTTTGGCTTTGAGTTGGTTTGTGGTTAGTTCTTCGATGATCCAAAATGTTGTTCCCTTGAGGAGACGGGATTGGCGTAGTAGCTTTTTTCGTTCTTCTTGTCCTTGAAGGTGAGAATACAATGCTCGGGTGGCACATGCTTGTGTGTGTCATTGATCCAGGAAATGGTTTCAAGCTCGATGTTGACAGGTTGAAGAGTGTCATTGAGTTTGGCGATTGCCTCTTTAAGAGTGTCCTTGCTTGTGCACCAAGGTGAGTGAAGTCCTCCAATCTTGACCTTAAGGCCAAGGGATTCTTGTAGAGGTAGAGAGAGAGAGAGAGAGAGAGAGAGAGAGAGAGAGAGAGTAAACCCAATCTAATCTGTCAACTCTGTTTTACAGGCTTCATCCCTCTCCCAAGGTCTAGAGCTAGCCTCTGAACCCCTTTCTGTGGCTAGCTTACTTGTACTTTGTTGTATAAGCAACCTGGATGCTTCACAACTTATCTATGGATCAACCCTAACATTTGACAAGAAGTCATCTATTTTACACATGCTTTCTTTCAATGAGTGGGTCAAAATTTTGGCTACCTTGGACAAGGATTCAAATGATGGAGTGGCTATGATTTTCCAATATATAGCCCAACTTCCCGATTTAGCTGTACAATACAATCAAGAATTGTCTCAATTCTCTTCCTCTTGTGCTCAACTTGCAAAATTCCTTGAAAAATTGTGTGGACTTAATCCTACTTTTATTAGTGCTCTTGCTACCCCTGTTGTCCCACAAACTGGTGGCCTCTTCTGCAGGAGCAGTGCTACTCTGGAAGATGTTAAAGCATTCCAAAGCAATCTCTGCACCCTCAATGACTCCACCCTCTTAGAATGGTTCCTAAGGTTTCTAAAGTTTTTCCTTTCTGGCCAGTTAAGAAAATTGAAGTAGAGTCTTTTGGTGTAGACCATCAGTTATGGATTCTCCCCAACAAAGCCAAGAAAATTGAAGTAGAGTCTTTTGGTGTAGACCATCAGCTATGGATTTTCAGCTCCTATACTAAGTGAAACTTGGTTCTATCTTGCCAATCTACCGGCATCTACTGTTGAAGATTGCAGACTCAAGATTCTAAAAGGTAGACAATTTTTGGACAAAGGGGAACTTATCAAAGCTCCTTTTAACCTCAAATTCATTGATCATACTAAATGCGCTTCTAATGCTGGCCTTTACATCCGCACTAAAGGTAATATGAAGTTCGCCAAAAGCAACCTTGACTTCTACACAAAATCAATTTGGAATGTCTTCCGACCTTACGTAAAATGTGCCTGTAAATTCCTTGACCCTAAGGCTTCGTGTGAATCTAGTGACGGACGCAAAGCGGACCCCGAACTCCGACGGCCTCTAAAACGCCGAGGGCCGAATGGCACGCCTCGAGCCTGCCACGGTAAAGTGGACAAGGGGGCAACACCTAGCTTTGAGCGGCTAGGACGCAAAACCACGATGATATGAACACCGCAAACCTACACTGTTAAGTATGGAGCCTGATTTACCCTTGTAATTTTCTATGGGAAAAGCGCACATTTGTAAGGCCCCCATTATGAGGAGAAGCCATCGTGCGTAAAGGAAAATCACTCGCTGGAAACCAAAATTTTCATGGCCAAAAAACAGGGGCAACTTTAGGGGCCTCGGGGGCTTCTGCCCTCGAGACTTTTTTTTCCCTCGCCGGAATATTATGGCCGGGTGGCGGCCGGAAAGTGGTCGGAAAACAACCAGTCGGTTGGCCGGTGGCCGGTGGGTCAGAAGTCAATGGCCGGCCGATGGCCGAATTCAAAAGCGGATTTGTCTACACAAGGGCGACCACACATGGGCGGATTGGAGGGTCCGATTTGGACTTATTCACACAAGGGCGGCTACACATGGCTGCCTCTCATAAGAGAGGGCAGCCCTTTTGGCCTATAAAAGGAGGCCATTTCTACACACATTTTATAGTGTGAAGTTGATGCAACAAGGTGAGTGTGAGGTGGTGAGAGTGAAGCAAGGCGGGAGCTCCATTAAGGGTATAATCCCTTTGTAAACTACTTTTTGTTTTGAAGTACTAAAGCCATTGAGTGGCTGCTTTCCCGTGGACGTAGCCCACATTGGGTGAACCACGTATATCGTGTGTACTCTCTCTCTCTCTCTCTCTCTCTCTCTCTCTCTCTCTCTCTCTCTCTCTCTCTCTACTCTATAATCTCGTGTATGTAAATCTGTCTCTCTCCATTAAGTAATCTACTCAATTATCTACTTAGCTACGTCTTATTTCCTAACATACACACCGAGAGAGAGAGAGAGAGAGAGAGAGAGAGAGAAGGAGAGAGATATTTGCAAATGATGAAAACCCTCGGGGGTGTGAGGGTGAATTATTTTTGTAATATTTACAAAGAGGCATGCCGTGGTGGTAGAGAGGTAGGGAGAGGAGGTGGTGCAACCTACTTGGTGCGTTCTCTACGACGACTCAATGATTGTGAATACTTACGACCAAGAGCGTGCATACGTGTGTGCATCGACCATTGGAGTCGAGAGATGAATGTGGTTCCCTTCGCATGATGCAGTTCCCAAGGCAAACCCAACATACAAGCCCCCTCCCTGTGATGGTGATAGTGTCAATCCTTCCCACTACACTCTACCAAATGCTTGGCTTCTCATGAATTGCCCCCCCCCCCCCCGATAGTGACCTCTCAATGCCAATTTATAGGTGTTGGCTGCTTGGATTCTGATAATCACAGTGTGGTTAGGGTAAGCTTAATCGGGGAGACAAATCAAGTGGTGGGCCCGGTGTGGTTGACCCTTGCTTTGTTTTGGGAGGTTATTAAAAGATGGGAATCTCTAGGTGGGCCTTTGTGACCATCACCTAGAGAGAGGATGTTTACAAAAAATGCAAATTTACAATGGCTCGGGTGAAAACTGGAGATAATGATGAAAATAACCTATAAATTACTGGGATGGCATCGTGGTTGCGTGTTGCCGGCAAATAGTGTGCTGCTAGTCCACCGGTATCGAGCGTACTTCTTTTCGGAGTCGGCCGAGGCATGCCTTGGGCGCATTTTCTCTTTTTGTTGTTGGCGGCGCGTGCTTTGGATCCTTCTTCTTTATTCGTCGATGTCATATTCGTTTCTCCTTCGTTGTATTGTGGTGTGGTGCGTATATGCGTGTGTGTGTGTGTGTGTGTGTGTGTGTGTGTGTGTGTGTGTGTGTGTGTGTGTTCGTGCATGAGGGCGGGTGTGTGTGTATGTATATGTATGTGTGTGCGAAAAACGTGCGTGGGAAGGGGGGCTTTATATATATATTGTTTTTTTTTGTTTTTTTTCTGTTGATGGCGGATGGCGGATGGCCTGCTTTCTACTACGCGAAGTGGAGGGGGGGGGGGAATGGGGTAGGGGTAGAGAGAGAGTGTGTGGTGTGTGTGTGTGTGTGTGTGTGTATTGTGTGTGTATGTATGGATGGCCTGCTGTAGTGCGTGAGCGCCCGGGTGGGAGAGTGGGTGGTCCTGCGGACTGAGTGCACAGCGCCGAAGGAAGAGAGGGGAGGGTGTGTGTGTGTGTGTGTGTGTGTGTGTGTGTGTGTGTGTGTGGTGAGAGAGAGAGAGAGAGTGGTCCTATTGCTGTTGTCCGTGAGAAGGAGGGAGAGAGAGAGAGAGAGAGAGAGAGAGAGAGAGGGAGGGGTGAGGTGTGGATAAGAGAGAGAGAGAGAGAGAGATATGAGGGAGAGGGAGGAGTGAGGTAGTGGGGTAGGGGAGATGTGTGGGTTAGAGAGCGAGAGGGGGGGGTTCTACTGTCTTGCATGGGAGCTTGAGGACGAGGGGAAGGAAACAAGTCAATGGGTGGGAGTGAGGGAATATATCAGCGGGCCAAGAGGGGGGGGGAATGAGGCCGAGGGGAGGGGAATGAGGCCGAGGGAAGGTCAGGCGAGCGGGTGGGGAAGAGGGAGGAGGGGTCGGGGAAGGAATATTGGCGGGCCAAAAAAAGGGGGGGGTAATGAGAGTGGGGGGGGGGGGGAATGTAAAGGGTGAGTGTAGGAATACGGAAAGCGGAGGGGGGGGTTTCCATGCTGCTCACACCGAGGGAGCACGAGAGGGGTTGGGGGGTTTTTTCAAAGCTTCCGCCTGGCCGGGGGGTTTGAGAGTGGGGGTAAATTGGGAGAGAGGATATTGGGGGGGGGGGGGGGGGGGTATGTAGGGAAAATGAGGGAGAGAGAGAGGGGGGGTGTTATTTATCCAATGTCCGTCGGGTGGAAGGGGGAATAAGCTACGGGGGTACTGAGAGTTGGCGGGGGGGGGGGGGGGGGGGGGGGAATGAATTTTTTTTCTTCTTTTTTTTCTTTGATTTTTGAAAGTCGGCTATCATTAGCCCTCTCCCTTTGGCTAGAGGCATTCATCCTTCTAACCCTTCTTCTGCTTCTTCAATTGTAGAGTTAGAGGGTTCTCCCTCTTCTGGAATTTCTAGCACGAATTCTGGGTCAAACCTAAGAAAATACCTTTTCAGCCTCCATCCATTGACCCTAGTCTTGTGAATTCTCCCATCTGCTTCCATCAGCTTATAGCTGCCATTGTCATAGTGTTTCTTGATGATGAATGGCCCTTCCCATCTCGGTTGAAATTTCTTATCCTTCCTAGTGTCAAATCTGTTGTCGTATCGCAGAACTAACATGCCTTTTTCCAGACCTTTTTCTTTAAGCCCTTGATTGAAAGTGAGGCGGCGTCGCTCTACCTGTGCTGCATAGTGATTGATTGCTTCTTCCCTATCCAGTTGGAGTCTCTCTAGATGCAAGATGTGGTTTCGGAGGTTTACAATTGGCCGATGTGTCTGGCTAGCCAAGACTTGTAAGCTGGCTATTTGTACCTCAATGGGTGGAATTGCCTCCTTCCCATAAACTAGATGGAAAGGAGTGAAACCTAGTGATGTTCGGAACGTTGTTCTGTAGGCCCAAAGATCTGCCATGAGATGTTTATCCCAGTCCCCTGTGTGATTGTTCACCTGTTTTGTGATGATTTTGCAAATCATTCCATTTACCTTCTCTACCAGACCATTGCATTGTGGGTAGTATGGTGTGGAATGCCTACGTGTGATGCCTAGCTTCTTCATCAGTTCTCCCACCAAATCACCTCTGAATCCTGGTCCTCTATCTGATATTATCTCAAGAGGAGTGCCAAAACGGCAAACGATATGCTCAAAAATGAACTTTGCCACCTCTTGGGCTGTAATGCGGGTGGTGGCCGTTGGTTCTGCCCATCGAGTCATGTAGTCTACACCCACTATGATGTACAGTTTACCTGATTGGGCCCTTAGTAAAGGACCGATTGCATCTATTCCCCATTTCTCAAAAGGACCATATGAAATGATAGGGGTTTGTGGTTCGTAGGTTAACGTGCAATCACTGGCCACTTGACAAGCCTTACATGTTTTACACCAATGGTGTACATCCCTGTTCAAACTAGGCCAAAAGTATCTTGCCTGTAGAATCTTCCTATTGGTGATATCTAGAGCAAAATGACCGCCGCAGACGCCGTCATGGCAACTTGAAATTACCTCTGTGATTTCACTGGAGGTTGGCACCTGCCTGAGAATTTGATCTTTGCCCTTACAATACAAGTGGTCGTCTATAAGGCGGTACCTAGTAGCCTTCCTTACCAGCCATTGTTTTTGGCCTTTGGTGTGTCCTGCTGGACATTCTCTTGTATCTAGAAAACTGATGATATCAGGCATAGCATCACTACCTTGGAAGAGGGGTAGTTTAAATTTGATTGCTCCTACGGGAACGTTTTGTATTCTTTCTTTAGCTAGTGCATCTGCCTCTTGATTTTCTGCTCTGGAGACATGGGAGAGTTTCACTGCTTCAAACTTCTTTAGGAGGTCCTTAACTTGGCAAAGTTGACCAAGTAAAACCTGATTTTTGCACTCCCAGGTGCCATTATTCTGCCTTATCAAAAGCAAAGCGTCGCCGAACACATTTAGGCGTTGAATTCTTTGTAAAACACATTGTTCCAACCCAAGGATTAGGGCTGCATATTCTGCCTCATTGTTGGAGTGGGAGTGTAATAACTACCCCATGGAGAATACTCTTTCTTGTTGTTCATTGAAAATGACCATGCCTGCTGCAGACTGATCCATTGTTCTCTTGTACGCTCCGTCAAAGAAAAGAGAGTGAGCTTTCTCTAGCTTAGGACTTTCTATCGCTGGTGTTCCTTCCTTTGCTTCCGTGTTGACCTTCATATTCTTCTCATAATGGCGATGAGTGAGAATTCCCGCTAAACTAGCCCTGGTGGAGTTTTCTACTTGCATAGTGTAGTCAAACTCTTGTAGTCTAATTAACCACTTTGAGATCCTTGATGAGACATCCATGTGTCGCATTACATATGGTACAACCTCCTCCATTGTCAGGATTACAAAGGGTCTAGGCAGGAGATAGGAGCGGAACTTTGTGGTAGCAAACATTAGTGCTAGAACCATGTGTTCTACTTCAGTAAACCCTTTTTCTGATGGGGTCATGACCCGACTAGAGAAGTAAATAGGGCGCATGAAAGAAGTTTTGGGATCCTTTTGCATTAGCACTACTCCTGGTGTATCATTTCCCACACTAGGGTTTACATAAAATGGCTCGTCCCACTTAGGAGGTGAAATAGTGGGAAGCTTAGCTAGGATTTTCTTTACTTCAGCAAACTGCTGCTCGTTCTCTTCACTCCATGAGAAGACATCCCTCTGGGTGAGTTGTTGTAGAGGAAGGACCACTTGAGATAGCAGGTGAATGAACCGGCTTAAGTATCTTACCTTCTGAAGGAAAGAAACCAGGCGCTTGGCGGTGGTGGGTGATGATAAAGATACCAAAGCCTGAATCTTGCTAGGGTCAGCCTCGATTCCTTTTGCTGAAATTACATGACCAAGGAGAGTGTCTTTGCTCTCACCAATGTGACACTTGTCCACGTTGAGTTGGCCACCCAAGGTTTGCAGCCCGGTTGAGCCATCATAGACTTTGCTTAAATGAAGGGCTCGTGAGCTATACATGCAAAAATCATCTATGAAAACCCGTATTGATGTTTCAAATTAGGGTTGGAAAACAAAAGTTACATAGCGTTGAAATGTGGCCGTGGCGTTAGTGAGGCCAAACGGCATCACTCTGTAGGCAGAACATCCCCAAGGTGTGATGAGGGTTGTCTTCTGCTGATCCTCCTCCGCAATGCTAATCTGGAAATATCCTGAGTAGCCATCGCATATTGTGTAGCATTCGTGACCTGCCACTTCATTGAGTATTTCATCTTGGAATGGGAGGGGAAAGTGGTCCCTCTTCGTGGTGGCTGCATTGAGAGGTTTATAATCCACACAGACTCTCCACTTACCATTTTTTTTGGTGTGACTACTATTGGGGAGACCCATTCTGAGTCTTCGACAGGATAGATGAAACCTGCTTGTAGCAAACTTCTCACTTATTTAAGCAGTGCCCTTTGTTAGATTACTCCAAGTCTTCTGACCTTTTGTACTACGGGTTTGCTGCCTTCCTTGAGCTTTATGTGGTGTTGCACTACTGTAATTCCTCTGATCTTATCATAGCCATCAATGAACAAAGTAGTGAAGTTACCTAACATGCAAACGTACTCCTTCCTTTCTTCATTGGTTAACTCATTTGAGAGCATTTTTTGTAGCTTACATGCATCCTCCAAGGACTGCATACCTGCTGATCCCTCTTGGTTTCCCGAGGTTGCTTCAGATTGTGTTAATCTGTTTGGGTCTTTAAGAATGACTCCCATTACTTCTGAGAGGCGGAAGTGAAAAAAATAGACCCGGTGGCCTCTACACCAAGACTATGCACAATGGCCTCATCATGGGGAATACGCAATAGGGGCACCACCTAGCAAGATATGCAGCTAGGACGCATACATATACACAATGAAACATGCCATGGAAAACAATTTCAAGATCCACACCCAAATGTGGAATGGGGTGGTCAGAGAATAAGGTGAGAGGAGTGGTGAGTGAGTGAGAATGGGCTCGCTACTCGTTCATGTAGTAAGGAAGATAACGAGGTCAGGGATACATGCAAGTATGCTCACTTCTCATGCAAAAGGTGGCGAATCTGCACACCTCAAGATGGAAGTAGCAAGATGATAGGAATATGAGAGGGAGAGAGAGTGTGTGTGTATGGTGGCGAATCCGCACACCTTAACATAAGCAAAAAAAAAAATGGCAAGGAACAAGCATATACCATACTCACAATGAGATGTATCCAAAGCGACACAAAGTATGGCACCAAGATGGAGTGTGTTGATTGCTTGCAAAAGATGAATACAATATGTAGCGTATGGCAAGAAAATGAGAAGGGAACAAGATCGTAGGAGGCATAATGGAGAGATGGGAGTTGATGGCGAGGAATATCATGAGTGTGTCCACCCTTCTTCTTCTTGAAATTGTGCCTTCAACCCTTAATCACAAGTGGTGTGGAGGTGTGGTGCTCATCTTTTGTGCATGGTGATGGTGATGATGATGGTGTTGTGATTATGTGATTAGGGTTCATGTTACAAGCATGTAGCACAAGAGTGTGTATGGATAGGTGTGTGTGTATGTGTGTGTGTTTTTGTTTTTTTCTTCTTAGTGAGCTCTCATGGCCTCCTTATATAGGGAAGGAGGGAAGATTTTAGCAATATTTCTAATTGAGGTGAGTGTCCCACTCTGGTGACTAGGAAAATGGGGTGCATGTGACTGTGGCTCCCATCTTGTCTCCTCATTATTTAAAATACCAGAGTCAATAGAGAGAGAAGAAGAGAGAATGTGGGTAGGATGTAGAGGATAGGAGATATTTACAATAGTCTAGGTTTGGCTAGACATAAGCTTATTAGGGAGAGAAGAGAGAGGTAAGAAAATTATAAGAGAGGTTGTCGAAGGTGGATAATTGTTGATGAGGATGGATCCTCCAAAAATGGTGATAGAATCGCTCTAGACTTGCCAAGACCTCATTAAAAGAGCCTTGTCTCTTGTAATCATGCTAGAAGACTTGTAGAACCATAGCCATTCTAGAGGGAAGAAAATTGGGGATGGCCTGTGTCACCATTACACGAGAAAATTGGGGTCCACTACAAAAATCATAGCTCCGCGTTCATAACTCCAAAAATTTTGAAACAAATTGAGCTAAAAGTTGAGATCACGAGCTACATCTTTCATGTTGAACGCTCCTTCAGATTCGGGGTTCTTCTCTACTTAAAAAATTCAGCCAAATAATGTATTATTTATGGTTGCAAAGGTCTTTTGGCGGTCCCCTTTGAGTGGACTTCCCTCTTGCCTTCAAGTGTAAGCTCCTTCATGTGTATGAAAACATG
Organism: Adiantum capillus-veneris; assembly: GCF_014529385.1. Lineage (NCBI taxonomy): Eukaryota > Viridiplantae > Streptophyta > Polypodiopsida > Polypodiales > Pteridaceae > Adiantum > Adiantum capillus-veneris. Next base: position 48,629,566 of record NC_140953.1, read on the forward strand.
ACCTAGAGTTTTGAAAATATTGGCAATCATCTAGATGGAGGTATTATTGAAATTTGAAAGTGGGGTTGAGGTTTGAAAATGAAAACTAGTGAATAAAATATTTGGTAGGGTGGAATAATATATATACATGAAAAATATATTAGAAAATACTAAAATATATAATGTAATTTAGAATATATATATTTAATATTTAAGGTCAAAAGAGAGATCAACAAAGAAAGCTTATTTATTTATGCTACATCGTGATTGATTAGCATAAGTCTTATTTATTTAATAAAGGCTAAAACTTTTGTGAAAAAGGGAAGAAAAATCAAAAGTAACTTATGTAATAGGAAATATTTTGGTAAAAGGGAAAAGATATATGGGGGGGTTCTCATGCATGGAAAAGCTTGCCTCATTAGCCCTCCCCCTAAGGCTAGAGGTATTCATGCCTCTAGCGTTGTACTTGATTCTTCTTCAATTGAGGTGGAGGAGTCTCCCTCCTCAGGGATTTCCATCATAGGTGCTTGATCAAATCTCAAAAAATACTGCTTCAACCTCCATCCATTGACACGTGTTTTGTGGAGCCTACCATCTGCATCCATCAATCGGTAACTGCCATTAGCGTAGCGCTTTTTAATGACAAATGGCCCCTCCCATCTTGGTGAAAACGTTTTATCCTTCCTAGTGTCAAACCTGTTATCATACCGTAGGACCAACATACCTTTCTTGAGACATTTTGCCCTAAGTCCCTTGTTGAAGGTAAGTCGACATTGCTCTGCCTGTGCTGCATAATAGTTGATAGCATCTTATCTGTCTAGTTGAAGCCTCTCTAGATCAAGAATGTGGTTGTGGAGATGAGCATTAGGACGTTCCACCTGCCCAGCTAGCACCCTGAGACTAGCCAAGTGTACTTCAATGGGTAAAATGGCTTCCGTACCAAATACCAAGTGATATGGTGTGAACCCAAGGGATGTGCGAAATGAAGTGCGATAAGCCTAAAGTGCAGCCATAAGATGCTTGTCCCAATCACTTTTGTGATTGTTTACATGTTTAGTGATGATCTTGCTGATCATACCATTTACCTTTTCCACCAAACCATTGCATTGTGGGTAGTAGGGAGTTGAGTGTTGTCGTGAGATACCTAACTTCTCCATTAGCTTTCCTACAAGGTCTCCTCTAAAACTTGGTCCCCTGTCAGAAATTATTTCAAGAGGAGTGCCAAAACGGCAACAAATGTTTTCAAATACGAACTTAGCCACTTCCTTAGCTGTAATCCGGGTGGTGGCAACTGCTTCAGCCCACCTGGTCATGTAGTCCACACCCATGATGATATAAAATTTACCTGATTGGCTCCTTGGCAAAGGCCCAATAGCATCAATTCCCCATTTCTCAAATGGTCCATATGAGATTATAGGAGTCTGTGGCTCATATGTGGGCCTCCTATCCCTTGCCTTTTGACATTCCTTGCATGTTTTACACCAATGATGCACATCCCTATGTAGACTAGGCCATACAAACCCGGCTTGTAGAATCTTTCTACTAGTGATGTCAAGTGCAAAGTGTCCTCCGCAAACACCATCATGGAAACTTGAAATGATTTCAGTGATCTCTCTAGAGAGAGGTACCCGCTTGCGCACAAGCCACTACTTTTGGCCCTTAGTAAGATCCTTAGGACACTCTCCTGTGTCCAAGAAACTCATGATGTCAGGCATAGCATCGCTACCTTGGAAGAGAGGCAGCTTCAACTTGATAGCACCCACCACTGAAACATCTTGCAACTTCTCTCTAGCTAGAGCATCTGCTTCTTGATTTTCTGCTCGAGGGACATGATGTAATTGTACAACTTGAAATTTCCCTAAAAGTTCCTTGACTTTGCGCAAATGGCTTAGCAAGCTATGATTTTTACAAGCCCAAGTTCCTTGTATTTGTTTTATTAAAAGCATGGCATCACCAAATACATTTAACCGTTGAATGCCCTGTGTCACACACCACTCTAACCCAAGAGTTAAGGCTGCATATTCTGCCTCATTGTTAGAGTGAGAATCCAAGAGATTCCCAATGGAGAAAACTTTATCCCCTTGCTCGTTGAAGATGACAATGCCTGCTGCAGTTTTGTCCACTTTCCTCTTGTAGGCTCCATCAAAGAAAACAGAGTGAGCCTCCTCTACCTTAGGGACTTCCAGTACGGGTGTAATATCTTGATCATTTGGCTTTATCTTTAGCTTCTTTTCATAGTGGCGATGAGTGAGAATACCTCCTAGAGTGGCCCTTGTGGAGTTCTCCACTTGCATTGTGTAGTCAAACTCTTGCAGCCTTGTGAGCCATTTGGAAATCCTAGAAGAAACATCCATGTGCTGCATTACATAAGGAAATACTTCTTCCATTGTTAAGATTATGAATGGTCTAGACAATAAATAAGAGCGAAATTTGGTGGTAGCAAAAATTAATGCAAGCACCATGTGTTCCACTACCGTGTATCCCTTTTCTGATGGAGTCATCATTCGACTAGAGAAGTAGATAGGACGCATGAAAGAAGTTTGAGGATCCTTTTGCATCAATATAGCCCCAAGTGTGTCATTGCCCACACTAGGGTTTACATAAAATGGCTCGTCCCACTTTGGAGGTGCTATGGTGGGAAGTGAAGCTAGAATTTGTTTTACCTCATTGAATTGTTGTTCATTTTCTTCACTCCAAGTGAAAATCTCTTGATGTGTAACTTGTTGTAAAGGAAGAACCACTTGGGAGAGCAAGTGAATGAACCTACTCAAATACCTCACCTTTTGAAGAAAAGAGACCAACTGCTTTGTTGTGGTGGGAGAGGTCAAAGCCACCAAGGCTTGAACCTTGCTTGGGTCAGCTTCAATGCCATTGGCCAAGATCACATGGCCAAGAAGAGTAACCTTGCTTTCACCAATGTGGAATTTCTCCACATTGAGTTGGCCCCCCAAAGCTTGTAGCTTAGCTAGACCTTCATAAACTTTCTCCAAATGAAGAGAGCGAGAGCTATAGATACAAAAGTCATCAATAAAAACACGGATTGATTTTCCAAAGAATGGCTGAAAAACAAATGTCACATATCGCTGAAAAGTGGCTGGACCATTAGTGAGACCAAAAGGCATAACTCTGTAAGCAAAACATCCCCATGGTGTGATGAAGGTTGTCTTCTTTTGATCTTCTTTAGTGATGCTAATTTGGAAGTAGCCTGAGTAGCCATCACATACCGTGTAGCGCTCATGTCCTGCTACCTCATTGAGTATTTCGTCTTGAAAAGGAATAGGAAAATGGTCCCTCTTTGTGGCTGCATTAAGAGGCTTGTAATCAACACAAACCCTCCACTTACCATTCTTCTTTGGTGTGACTACCACTGGAGAAACCCACTCTGAGTCTTCAATAGGATAGATAAAACCGGCTTCTAGCAATTTCCTCACCTCTTTGAGTAGGGCGTCTTGTTGAATTACTCCTAGCCGCCTGAGCTTCTGCACTACAGGTTTACTTCCCTCCTTGAGCTTAATGTGATGTTGAACTACTGTGATGCCAGTGATTTTATCATATTCATCAATGAAAAATGTGGTAAAATTACTTAGCATCAAAATATAATCTTCACGCTCCTTCCCACACAACTCACTAGAGAGCATTTGATGTAGCTTGTGTGCTTCTACCAGAGGTTGTATACCTGGTGTCTCCCCTTGGTTTGATGATGAGGCATCAGGTTGCTCCATCTTCTTAGGGTCCTTGAGAATGATCTCCATCACCTCAATGCTACTGTCACTTTCTTCACTCACTGTTGACTCCTCCTCTGAAGTGGTTGAAGAGTCACCATTAGAAAACTCATCCATAGAGGTTTCTAGATCCATGTCGCATTGCCGACCTGTCTTCATGTCGTAAAGTATTGGCCTCCCTTTTGCATCCTTCATCTGGATTATGCCGGTGTCCCAATCCTACTTAGCTCTCATAGCCATAAGCCAAGGCCTCCCTAGAATGATAGGATAGCCCTCCCCTTTGTGTGGCATGACAAAGATGTCCACATCTACCTCGGTGTTGAATGCATTTATCCTAACTACATTTATAACACCAACACATTGAACTTTTACATTATTTGCCATTTTGGCTCGGCATGGTGCCGGCCGACTCACCTCTAAACCCAAACGGTGCATCATTTTTCACTCATGACGCATATTTGTGCACCACCATCGATGTAGATATTGGAGATGTGTTGCCCTTTGATGTAAGCATCCATCACTGGTAGTATGTCATCTAGATTCCTCCCAGAGATAGCCTCAGCTATCTTTGGCTTTGGTCGTCTCGTGCTAACCACCTTTGTCCATTGTCTCCTCACCCTAGGTGCTAGGTGGAGTAATTGGGGCCAGGTGATTTTTGGGCCCTGCACAGAAACATCTTGAACCAAATCATATGGTTTAGAACATTCACCCAAAGAGAAATCTACAATGTCAATTTTACGTCGTGACTTGGACGGCTTTTTGCTAGATTCTCTTTTAGTCTTCATCTTTACTTCCTTTTGGGAAGATTGACCATGCCTAGCACGTTTTACCCCTATGGCATCTACTCCTTTAACCTTGGTCTTATCCTCCTCCACTTTCTCCTTTCCTTTACCTTCAAGACTGATGACGCTTTTTGTTTGATTGCCAACTGGTGGTGGGAGTAAGGGTGGAATGAGAGGTTGTGGTGGTGGTGGTTGTGGTTGAATGGGTGGTTGTAGGATTTGCATGGGTGGTGCTTGTTGTGGTGCCCTCGGTGGTGGTGGTCTTGCTCTCGGTGGTGAAACCTGGTTTTGCCTGGCTCCTCTGTTGAAATTCTGCCTCCTTGGGTGTGGACAGTAGTACATGCCATGACCATCCTCCCCACAATTGTAGCAGTGGTATTCTTGGTTTTGCCTTTGTTGTCCCCTCCCTTGCTCTTGGTTGTGATTGTGTGCATGCCCTTGTTGTATCAAATGGACTGAGAGATTCTCAAGTTGATTGGTGATTCGGTTGAGCAGGTCTTGTTGATCTTCAATTGGTTCTTGTGGTTGAATCCTCTGGACGGTTGTTGTAGGTGGTGCTAGAGGTGGTCGGGTCCTAACGGCTTCCTCTTCATCGATATTCCTGGCTTGTAGGTGCAACTTCTTGTCTTTAAGGTGGGCCACTTCGACTGCTAGCTTATACGTAGTAGGAAACCTTTCCTTCACCTTCTCTTTAAAGAGTTGGCCATAACCCAGCCACAAACCCATCCTTCTTTAGGAAATCAGGTGCCCCCTCATCCTCTCTTAGCGATGCAACCCATCGCCCCCATAAATCTACAAACTTTGACTCATATGATGCATATTCTAGCATACTACCCTGCTTCAACTCTGTCAACAATTGCCATAGCTTCTCTGATGTTGTGCCCTCTCCAAAACGCTTGACAAAGGCTGCTCTTAATAAGTCCCACCGTTCCTTGGTTGCTTGTACCAAGGCATTGTACCATGATCTTGCCTCCACCTTCATTAGAAGTGGGAAGATGCGCAAGCGCGAAGCATCATCATCTCTCGCAGAGATGACACATGCTATTTCCAAGTTGTCTAGAAAGTCTGCAGCATCCTCACCCACCTTACCAGTAAATGTTGGAAATGCTACACTTGCCATTGTGAGAGTGAGAAAATTAACTCGACTTAGATTTTTTTATTTTATAGAGATTCAATACATGGGTGCTCGGTGGATGGAAAACATACTATACAAGGATGAAAATAACTACATCAAAAGACACTTCATGATTAATCATAAGGAGGATAAAGGGTAGAGAAGAGGTGTTTATCTTTTGCAGTCGTTCTCTACCAAACATGGTTGTAATGATCTGCTGATAAAACATCTTGCGGTCCAAGATTACTTTGATTGATTGAATTCGTTGTGGTGCATAAGTTTGGTTCCTTGCAAAAGGTTGATGTGCTGGGTCCATCACATGATAATTTGGAAAGGCTCTCTCCTTTGTGGTGGAAGGTTATAGTCGGAGGTGTAGAGCTCTTGGTAGTCAAGGTCAAATTTATAGTACCACAGGACAAGGTTGTCTTCGTCTTCTAGCTCTAGGACTGCCCCTCTAGCAAGCTCTTGGAAAAGCTTGAACTCTCTCTCTTTGAGCAACTTCACTTTCCTGCGAGATAGAGTGCCATCTAGTGTATACACAGGTGTGATGAGGTAGGTGGTAAGTTTTACCACTTATATTAATCCAAGTTGGATGGATACATAGCAAGCTGTAAAGTCATCATCATAGCCTTGATTCACAAGCAACACCCCTTGAAGGTGGAGGGTCTTGTCTTTCCGCCAAGCAAAACCAGTGTCAAAGACCTTGTCGATGACAAGCTCCGCCACTTCACTCAATAGACGACGTAGAATCCATGCTGTTGTTTCTAGTTCCTGGCTCATGAGATGAGAGTGAGGTATATAAAGACTTTGGAGGATTTACCCTTTTGTTTCGGAGACGGGGTGATTGTCGGCGCTGGAAAACCCTTGAATCTTTTGGTGCAAGGGAGAGGGAGGGACCACGCGTTCATAGTAGCTTCCTCAAGTTGTGAAGGCTTGTTGTGGGTGTAGGTGGAATAGGTGGGAAAGATGTGGACGTAGATGTAGAGAAGCCTGGTGCTACTTGAAAGCCTACTGATGTGAGAACGCCTGTGCGGATGTCGAGGGAGAAAATGACAGCCTTTTCTTCACTTTGGGTTGCACTCATGTCGAAGGTGCGGTTTTTGGCTACAATGTGAGCATGATGCAGCTTGTGCCTTGCTTTTACGCTTGCGAGGATGATGAGAAATGTAAACAATTTGAGTAGGGAAAGAGGGTCTTACCACTTCTTCTATGCTAACAATACAACACCCTGGCAAGAGTGTCTTGATGACTTGAGTCAAGCCTTCTTGAAGCTCCTCCTCTTCAGTGGTCCAATTAGAGAATTCAAGAAGCCACTCGTCCATGAAGAGAAGTAAACATGTCAGCCTTGTAAACTGAAGGTCTTGAGAGCCCTCCTCCATGGGGGCACCAAATGAGAGGCGGAAGTGAAAAAAATAGACCCGGTGGCCTCTACACCAAGACTATGCACAATGGCCTCATCATGGGGAATACGCAATAGGGGCACCACCTAGCAAGATATGTGGTTAGGACGCATACATATACACAATGAAACATGCCATGGAAAACAATTTCAAGATCCACACCCAAATGTGGAATGGGGTGGTCAGAGAATAAGGTGAGAGGAGTGGTGAGTGAGTGAGAATGGGCTCGCTACTCGTGCATGTAGTAAGGAAGATAATGAGGTCAGGGATACATGCAAGTATGCTCACTTCTCATACAAAAGGTGGCAAATCCGCACACCTCAAGATGGAAGTAGCAAGATGATAGGAATATGAGAGGGAGAGAGTGTGTGTGTGTATGGTGGCGAATCCGCACACCTTAACATAAGCAAAAAAAAAAATGGCAAGGAACAAGCATATACCATACTCACAATGAGATGTATCCAAAGCGACACAAAGTATGGCACCAAGATGGAGTGTGTTGATTGCTTGCAAAAGATGAATACAATAGGTAGCGTATGGCAAGAAAATGAGAAGGGAACAAGATCGTAGGAGGCATAATGGAGAGATGGGAGTTGATGGCGAGGAATATCATGAGTGTGTCCACCCTTCTTCTTCTTGAAATTGTGCCTTCAACCCTTAATCACAAGTGGTGTGGAGGTGCGGTGCTCATCTTTTGTGCATGGTGATGGTGATGATGATGGTGTTGTGATTATGTGATTAGGGTTCATGTTACAAGCATGTAGCACAAGAGTGTGTATGGATAGGTGAGTGTGTGTGTGTATGTGTGTTTTTTTTTTCTTCTTAGTGAGCTCTCATGGCCTCCTTATATAGGGAAGGAGGGAAGATTTTAGCAATATTTCTAATTGAGGTGAGTGTCCCACTCTGGTGACTAGGAAAATGGGGTGCATGTGACTGTGGCTCCCATCTTGTCTCCTCATTATTTAAAATACCAGAGTCAATAGAGAGAGAAGAAGAGAGAATGTGGGTAGGATGTAGAGGATAGGAGATATTTACAATAGTTTAGCTTTGGCTAGAAATAAGCTTATTAGGGAGAGAAGAGAGAGGTAAGAAAATTATAAGAGAGGTTGTCGAAGGTGGATAATTGTTGATGAGGATGGATCCTCCAAAAATGGTGATAGAATCGCTCTAGACTTGCCAAGACCTCATTAAAAGAGCCTTGTCTCTTGTAATCATGCTAGAAGACTTGTAGAACCATAGCCATTCTAGAGGGAAGAAAATTGGGGATGGCCTGTGTCACCATTACACTAGAAAACTGGGGTCCACTACAAAAATCATAGCTCCGCGTTCATAACTCCAAAAATTCTGAAAAAAATTGAGCTAAAAGTTGAGATCACGAGCTACATCTTTCATGTTGAACGCTCCTTCAGATTCGAGGTTCTTCTCTACTTAAAAAATTCAGCCAAATAATGTATTATTTGTGGTTGCAAAGGTCTTTTGGCGGCCGCCTTTGAGTGGACTTCCCTCTTGCCTTCAAGTGTAAGCTCCTTCATGTGTATGAAAACATGACCTAGAGTTTTGAAAATATTGGCAATCATCTAGATGGAGGTATTATTGAAATTTGAAAGTGGGGTTGAGGTTTGAAAATGAAAACTAGTGAATAAAATATTTGGTAGGGTGGAATAATATATATACATGAAAAATATATTAGAAAATACTAAAATACATAATGTAATCTAGAATATATATATTTAATATTTAAGGTCAAAAGAAAGATCAACAAAGAAAGCTTATTTATTTATGCTACATCGTGATTGATTAGCATAAGTCTTATTTATTTAATAAAGGCTAAAACTTTTGTGAAAAAGGGAAGAAAAATCAAAAGTAACTTATGTAATAGGAAATATTTTGGTAAAAGGGCAAAGATATATGGGAGGGTTCCCATGCATGGAAAAGCTTGCCTCACTTCGATGCTATTGTCACTCCCGTCGGTGGTGGTCGTCTCTTCTCCTGAGGTAGACGAGTAGTCGCTGGTGGACTCGTCTTCTGAAGCCTCCAAGATCATGTTGCGCTGCTTTCTAGTCCTCATGTCGTAGAATATGGAATTCCCTTTAGCATCCTTCATCTGGATCATTCCGGTGCTCCAGTCTTGTTTAGCTTCCATAGCCATAAGCCAAGGCCTTCGAAGAATGATGGAGTAGCCCTCCCCTTTGTGTGGCATGACGAAGATGTCTACCTCCACTTCTGTATTGAATGCTTTTACTTTGACCGCATTTACAATGCCTACGCATTTCACTCTTACATTGTTTGCCATCTTGGCTCGGCAGGGTGCCGGCCTACTTACGTCTAGACCTAGATGGTGCATTATCTTTTCACTCATGACGCATATTTGCCCGCCACCATCTATGTAGACGTTTGAAATCCATTGCCCCTTGATGTGAGCGCCCATGGTTGGCAGGATGTCGTCGAGATCCCTCCCAGAGATAGCCCCAGCTATCCTGGGTCTTGATTTCCTGGTACTTACCATTTTCGTCCATTGCCTCCTCATTCTGGGTACAAGGTGGAGTAATTGGGGCCAAGTTATCTTCGGGCCCTGCATTAACACATCCTGAACTAAGTCATAGGGTTGTGCATACTCACCCCGTGAGAAGTCCACGATGTCTATCTTCCGTCGCGGTTTAGCTGCTTGCTTGCTAGACTCGGCCTTCCCTTTCATCTTCTCTTCTCTTTGAGATGCCTCCTCGTGCCTCGCACGCTTCACTCCCATAGCATCCACTTCTTCTACCTTCGCTTTTCCTTTGTGCTTCTCTCGAGATGACTCTTCTACCTTCGCCTTCCCTTTAGCCTCCAGGCTAATAACACTCACCGCTTGGTTCACAGCAGGTGGTGGGGGTAGTGGTGGAATGAGAGGTTGGGGTGGTGGTTGCTGTTGTACAGGTGGTCAAAGGATTTGGACCAGTGGGATTGGTCCTGGCTGCCTAGGTGGTGGTGGTCTTGCTCTCGGCGGAGAGATCTGATTCTGTCTCCCCCCTCTATTGAAATTCTGCCTCCTTGGGTGTGGGCTGTAGTACATTCCATGGCCATCTTCCCCGCAGTTGTAACAGTGAAACGTCGTCTTCTTTGTTGGAGATGACAGAAGCAATGTCGAAATCATCCAAAAAGCCGGTGGTGAGATCCTCTCCCTTCTTTCCATTGAACGTGGGGAAAGAAACACTTGCCATGGTGGTGACTCAGGAAATTACAAACCTTTTTTTTTCTTTTTCTTTTCTTTTACATTAACAATAGCGTCTCATAGCGGCTTTTTATAGGGGTGGGTGCATAGGTCAAAACAGGATAAAAATAGAGACATTAAAGGAATGATGGTAATCTAATATGGGGAGAATGATAGGGTTCGGGGAATTGAGGATTTCTCCTAGTACCACCGCACCGAATAGGTTCTGTTGGTAGAAGACTTTCCTATCTACATAGATATTCACATGCATATGCTGCAGGAATCTGAATGGGAATGCCGTCGGCCCGTTTTCCATCATGCACAGAGGGTGGAATACTTACTTATAATCTTACCATGCCAGTGTTGATGAGTCGGAACATCCACAAGAGGTCATCGCCTTTCATGGGCTCCACCTTTCCTTCGTTGTTCAGCACGCACGGGGTGATGGTGACGCGTTTGACCACTCCCAGCCTCTTGGCTAAAAGCAATTGCAGGTAGTTTCCGTAATCGGTGTGTTGCATGAATTCTACTCCATTCAGTTGCAGCTCGTCTTCAGCCCACTGGGTTTCTCCCGTGGCAGAGAGCTTCTTCAGGATAAGTTGTAAAGGGAGAGGAGGAAGGTCCTTCACTCGCTTCCCAAAACAGCGAGAGTAGTAACCAAACCACTCTTCTCTAGGACACGGGAATCTTCTTACTACTTCTTCTTCTAGATTGTCGAAGTGGATTGGTAACACTCGCATGTGTCGTGCAAATCGGTAGGCGACCTTCCGCCGCTTAGCTTCGGATGACTTCTTTTTTGACAAAGTGGGTACGACCCGGCTTTCTGAGCTTGAAGCACTTGCTTGGCTAGATGCTTCTCCCTTTGGGGTCATGTGTTTCCAGACTGGCTTATCTTCTCCTTGCCTTTGGCTCGAGCAGCCTCTTTAGGCCACTTTGGAGTTATATCTTTGACTAAAGCTTCTTTAGGGAAAAGAGGTCTCACCGTTTGCTTCCCTTCCTTGACGTGAATGATTTCTTCGCGATGAATGTCGATGTAGATGACTTCAGCCCTTTCGCTGCCTTCGTTGCTGGCACTCATTGACAGTGTGCCTTGGCTGACAACAGTGATGGCACTTCACCAATCTCCCACCTGATGCTTTCGATTTATAGTTAGAACGAGCGACACAAGATGGAGAATTTACCTCTTGAATGCTAATGACACTGCAGCCTGGCAGTAGCACCTCAATGAAGGTGGCTAGTGCCTCCTTCGTCTCCTCTTCTTCCGTCCTCCTGTTAGAAAATTCCTTCAGCCACTCGTCCATGATTGATAGTGGTCGTCACTTTCAGCATTGTAAACTGAAGGGTCTTAGAAAAGCCCTCCTCCGTGGGGGCACCAAATGACAGACGCAAAGCGGACCCCGAACCCTGACGGCCTCTAAAACGCCGGGGGCCAAATGGCATGCCTCGAGCCTGCCACGGTATAGTGAACAGGGGGGCACCACCTAGCTTTGAGCGGCTAGGACGCAAAACCACGATGATATGAACACCGCAAACCTGCACACCGAGAGAGAGAGAGAGAGAGAGAGAGAGAGAGAGAGAGAGAGAGAGAGAGATTTGTAAATGATGAAAACCCTCGGGGGTGTGAGGGTGAATTATTTCTGTAATATTTACAAAGCGGCATGCCGTGGTGGTAGAGAGTTAGGGAGAGGAGGTGGTGCAACCTACTTGGTGCGTTCTCTAAGACGACTCAATGATTGTGAATACTTACGACCAAGAGCGTGCATACGTGTGTGCATCGACCATTGGAGTCAAGAGATGGATGTGGTTCCCTTCACATGATGCAGTTCCCAAGGCAAACCCAACATACAAGCCCCCTCCTTGTGATGGTGATAGTGTCAATCCTTCCCACTACACTCTACCAAATGCTTGGCTCCTCATGAATTGCCCCCCCTCCCGATAGTGACCTCTCAGTGCCAATTTACAGGTGTTGGCTGCTTGGATTATGATAATCCCAGTGTGGTTAGGATAAGCTTAATCGGGGAAAGAAAGAAAGTGGTGGGCCCGGTGTGGTTGACCCTTGCTTTGTTTTGGGAGGTTATTAAAAGATGGGAATCTCTAGGTGGGCCTTTGTGACCATCACCTACAGAGAGGATGTTTACAAAAAATGGAAATTTACAATGGCTCGGGTGAAAACTGAAGATAATGATGAAAATAACCTATAAATTACTGGGATGGCATCGTGGTTGCGTGTTGCCGGCGAATGGTGTGCTGCTGGTGCGTCAGTGTCGAGCGTACTTCTTTTCGGAGTCGGCCGGGGCATGCCTTCGGCGCATTTTCTCTTTTTGTTGTTGGCGGCGCGTGCTTTGGATCCTTCTTCTTTATTCGTCGATGTCGTAGTCGTTTCTCCTTCGTTGTATTGTGGTGCGTTGCGTATATGCATGTGTGTGTGTATGTATTTGTGCATGAGGGCGGGTGTGTGTGTATGTATATGTATGTGTGTGCGAAAAACGTGCGTCAGAAGGGGGGCTTTATATATATATGTATATAGTTTTTTTTTTTTTGTTGATGGCGCGGATGGCCTGCTTTCTACTGCGCGAGGCGGAGGGGGAGAGGGAATGGGGTAGGGGTAGAGAGAGAGTGTGTGGTGTGTGTGTGTGTGTGTGTGTGTGTGTGTGTGTGTGTGTGTGTGTGTGTGTGTATTGTGTGTGTATGTATGGATGGCCTGCTGCGGTGCGTGAGCGCCTGGGTGGGAGAGTGGGTGGTCCTGCGGACTGAGCGCACAGCGCCGAAGGGAGAGAGGGGAGGGGGGGGGGGTGATGTGTGTGTGTGTGTGTGTGTGTGTGTGTGTGTGTGTGTGTATGGTGAGAGAGAGAGAGAGAGAGTGGTCCTATTGCTGCTGTCCGTGAGAAGGAGATAGAGAGATATAATTCCTTATGCGTGGCCTAAGCGCCCGAGAGAGAGAGAGAGAGAGAGAGAGAGAGAGAGAGAGAGAGAGAGAGAGAGAGAGAGAGAGAGAGAGAGAGAGAGAGAGAGATTGTGAGGGAGAGGGGGGGTGTGGTGTGGATAAAGAGAGAGAGAGAGAGAGAGAGAGAGAGAGAGAGAGAGAGATGAGTGAGAGGGAGGGGGTGAGGTAGTGGGGTAGGGGAGATGTGTGGGTGAGAGAGAGAGGGGGGGGGGGGGGGGGGGGGGGGGGGGTTTCTACTGTCTTGCATGGACGAGGGGAGGGAAACAAGTCAATGAGTGGAGTCAGGGAATATATCAGCGGGCCAAGAGGGGGGGGGGAATGAGGCCGAGGGAAGGTGAGGCGAGCGGGTGGGGAAGAGGGAGGAGGGGTCGGGTAAGGAATATTGGCGGGCCAAAAAAAAAGGGGGGGGGGGGGGTAATGAGAGTGGGGGGGGAATGAAGGGGTGAGTGTAGGAATACGGAAAGCGGAGGGGGGGGGGGGGGGGGGGGGGGGGGGGGGGGGGTTTCCATGCGGCTCACACCGAGGGAGCACGAGAGAGGGGTCGGGGGGTTTTTTCAAAGCTTCCACCTGGCCGGGGGGTTTGAGAGTGGGGGTAAATTGGGAGAGAGGATATTAGGTGGGGGGGGGGGGGGGGTATGTAGGGAAAATGAGGGAGAGAGAGAGGGGGGGGTGGTGTTATTTATCCAATGCCCGTCGGGTGGGAGGGGGAATAAGCTACGGGGGGTACTGAGAGTTGCGGGGGGGGGGGGGGGGGGGGATGAGTTTTTTTTCTTTGATTTTCGAAAGTCGGCTATCACTAGCATTATGTGGTTTGATCATGCTATTTGGTACATTCTCAATCACTTGGAGCAACTATTCCCAGAAAAACCTATAGACTTCCATTTGTCCTTAATTTGCTCTTGGCTTGGTGGTCATGCCAAAATCCCTTGTAGTCGCACAGATTGCTTTCAATGCCTTTAGATGCTTGATGTTGGACATTCTCAAAGAACTAAAGTCTGATGAACCTTGCACTTATCTCACCACATATGCTACCTATAAAGGTTTCAAGATTGCCACTAGTCTGCTCAAACCTTGCATCGATGATGATAATTCTCCTTCTCTCAAAAGGCCTATTTCTTTGACAACCCCTAATAACTCCTTTACATCTTTTTTAACTCCCAACAATTCTACTAGCTATAATAGGGGTAAATCTAGAAGTTACACTAGAGGTAGAGGTAGAAGCACCCATGTTTGGCATCTCCTTCACTTGTAGCTCATTTTATGCAGGTAATCTTTGGCCCTTGTGGGAGAAAGACTGTTGCCAGCCATACTTATGGAAGAAAATATATTATTGTACATTGTTTATATCACTATGAGCTCTTAGATTTGTTTATCCCTTAATCTATCTTTTGTGAGTGTTTTGACTAAATTTTGGTAATCATAACATGTTAGATAACGTCTTGATCGGATGGACACATCATCAACCCATCAAGAATTTAGTTTACAGCAATGACTTTTTACGAGAGAGTGCTATTCTAGAATGCTTTTGTAAAGAGTATGATATCTTTTGTAAAGACTTTGGTGACCTCGATAAACATGTGTGCATTAGTGATCTTAAAATAATTTATAATCCTACAATGCAAAAAATTATTGATAAGGGTCTGAACCACATTCCGGTTTTTCCTAAAAACCCTTGCCTTGTCATTTTTAGCTTTGCTTAGCTGTTTGACTCACTTGGTCAATACTCTCCAACTGGAGAAGACAATCCTACTAGACTTAACCAATATGGTTAAGCAATGTTTTTTTTTTCAAAAAATCACTCTCATACCACAAAATTGGCTATCTATTGATAGTACTTGGATTACACCAGATTTAAGTTTGAAATTTCAAAAACTCTCACAACAATGGTTCATTGTCGGTTTAGATAAGGCTGCTAATTGTCCTACTTTTATGTACAAAAACCTTGCTTGGATTGCGCACAATCAAGACTTACTGAGGATGAGTTTTCTCTACTTAACTTGTCTCCTATTGAGGCCACTAACCTTATCATTAAACACAATATGAGTCTTGGTTACTCTATTGACTCTGTCAAATTACATGTGCTCTTCCCAACTTATAAACACCACAACCACAAATTCAGATGGATTTTAGATGCCTTTAATGGGATCTTTACTAATATTACTAAGGACATCACTTCTTGCCTTACTCTTGTATTATCCGAATTTGACCTTGTATGTGCAATTAAAAAAAAAACTGTGTTTGGATTTATTAAAAAATCAATTACAACCCTTACTAGCATGTAAAAACTTTACCGATGTTATGCTCAACCTCCCTAAACAAATTTTCCATCTCTTCTCTGATGATATTACTCGGTGTTATGAAAACATCCCCCTTAGTAGTGATCTGGGGTTAAAACACATCTTGAAAAATATGACCAACATTGCATTTAATAATGCTAGCGTAAAAGGTCTCTCATCCATTTCCCTTGTTAATAAACCCAGATGGATTTAGAAAGCCAATTCAACTCATAGTGCACAGTTAAATGAGCTTAGGTTATATATGTTGGGGTAAAGCCCTATGTGGCCGATTAGGCCAGGTGCCCGCCCACTATACTTATTCATTATGTATATATAGAATAAGGGGGACTCACATGTTCTTAGGATTCAAGAGTGGATTCATCACATGTTATGTGCATTGACTTGTGCAATTGAGCAGATTTCGGAAAATGTGTTGCACGGATTTGTAGAGAGTTTTGCAATCATTTCTAGCATGATTGTGAGCTAAATTAGTTGATTCAGATGCTCATTTGATACACATTTGGTGCATGCTTGATGCTCGTTTATAATGCCATGTGGATGCACATGATGTGCGCTTTTTGGTGGATGATATTCTTTGCCTTGCAATGGCATATGTGTGCTGATTTTCAAATGTTTTGAGTATCAATTTGTGCCATATTTTGGTTGGTTTGCATCCACATTTTTCTAGTATATGCCTCGCTTGTAGAGTGCGGTTGACGTGCAAGACAACACATTCTTTGTGAGTACGTAACCATGCAGAGAGAGGAGGCATGTTTCCTTTGCGGATACGTTGCATGATGCTCCAGTTTGTGTCAGTATATGCCTCACTTGTAGAGTGTGGTTGATGCACTTTGTGTTTTGGATTACAAGATTGTTTTCCAGGTTCATGGATTTGAAAATTTGGGGCAGCTCATGTATGCTTGAGTGCAGATTTTATGCATGATTTGCTCATGGTTTTTAGCATGCTTTTCCATAGTGTTTTGGCATCACATTGTGAGAGTGTTTGCTCAATGGATTATGTCATTTGACAAGTATGCAATAATTTCTTCAGGAAGGAGATTATTGATGATAGATTCATTGATTATTGTATTGCATAGTGCTCTTGGATTAGAGCGGGTTTTTTGGCATCATTTGAGCGGTTTTGTTGGTATACTTGCAATGCCCACCTCTCTCCGTTTTGCCACCACAATATATGGTGCACAGTTTGTAAATCCCCCATATGAGGAGAAGCCAATGGTGCACATATATTTGGTGGATTCCAGCTTTTCACGTTGATGAGATCTCTATTTGTGATCGTGGATGATACACAACAAATTCAGGGGCAACTTTGGGGGCCTCGGGGGCAGAAGCCCCCGATACTTTTTTTTGCCCTTCGTCGAAATATTCGTTTTCGTCGAAATATCTTAGCCGGGCGACGGCTGGAAGACAATCGGAAAATGGTAGTCCGGTGGCCGGTGGTCTTTGGTCGGTGGCCGATTTCTAGGAGGACTTGTCTACCCAAAAGCGGCTACACATGGGCGCATGGGAGAGTCCTACTTGGACTTGGCTATCTAAGGGCAGCTGCACATGGGCGTTTAAAGGCTCCCTTACATCTATATAAGTAGGCCTTCTCATGAGTAATTTGGAGAATGGTGTGCACACTTGACGCACACAACACATCCTTGTGTAAGGATTGTTAGTCCCTTGTAATCCTACTTGTTCTAGTTGTCTAAATCGCCATCTAAGCTCTACCTTGAGAGCGCATCGGTGGATGATGCCATCACTTTGTAATACTGTGCTAATCTAGAGTTTTTGATTTGCCACTAATCTACTTTGCATTGTATCTCTCTCTACTCTCCCTGCTACTAGATCCTTATTGTATTCCACATTTCTTTCAGTATGCAATAATTTCTTCAGGAAGGAGATTGTTGATGATAGATTCATTGATTATTGTATTACATAGTGCTCTTGGATTAGAGCGGGTTTTTTGGCATCATTTGGGCGGTTTTTCTCACTTGTCTCGTTACATTGATCACCATATTTTCTGACAGTCCTCTTGGACATCTTATGCTACCTTATGTTGTATTTTGACAGTACTTGGTGTGTGAGTTAGCCAGGCTTTGTCTATTCAATTGATCGATTTGTGCTTGATCTTGTCACAGCTTTTTGCCATGGATTTGGCATGTATATCATTGTCAGGGCTTATGATTTTCCATACAAAGTTTGATGGTTCAAACTTTGAGCATTGGAAAGCAGCTATGCTTGATGCATTGACTCAATTGGGCCAAGTGTTGCCACTACAGGGCATGGATGCTAGGCTAGAGTCTATGACTGATGATGATTTGGAGGACCTAGACAAGCTTGCTTGTTTGACAATCATGTTACACCTTGGTGAGTCGGTCTATCACATTGGTTTGGATGCATGTACAACTATAGATTTATGGCAAAGATTGCGTAATACTTTTGGCACAAATGAGTCTACAGAGATTCCTACAGTCAAAGGACAATCTTGCAGACATAGACATGTTGTGTGTTGGCATTGTGGTCATACATGGCATGCACGTAGGCGTTGTTTTTGGTGTATGAGATAGTGCAGGAGACAGCACAGGAGAGATGCTATCACTTTGGATGATGTGGGACTAGATGTAGCGTATGTGGCTGCGCATGACGGAGATGTTAACTTTGCTTCCATGTTTACTCCTGACTTTCTTATGTCCAGTTTTGACAACACATTACCTTCGCATTGGATACTAGATGTGACAGCGAGATTTTACGTCACGGCAAGTCGTGAGTATTCTAGTGGTATGCTTGGATATGTGTGTCTAGCTGATGGTTCAGTGTATGACATAGTTGGTGCAGGAGATGTTAGACTATTGTTGCCGAGTGGTGAATCATACGTGTTGCAAGATGTACGCCATGTGCCACGTTTGAGAAAGAGCTTGATCTCTATGAGCCAACTGCGAGATAGTGGATGCCAGGTAGTGCTGGCCAAGCACATTTTTAGATTACATCGTGGACAACTAGTTATAGCAAGAGGTGCTAGTGTGTCATAAAATCTAATATCTAACCAACCCAAATGATTTTCTCATATTAAACTAATCATTTAACACTAGTTTGGTACCAAAACAGGACACTTTAAGTGTCCTTTTTTAACAAATTTAAATTAAATGCTATTTGCATTAGACGGTTTATTTAACAAAACCCTCTTGATATGCTTAAATATGTTAGCTAGAGGGTCTTTTAGAAATATAACATTGCATTTTAGAATCTATCATGATCAAGAACTATACTCATCAAGTTGACCCTCGTAAGACTGTGATTGCCGCTTTGAAGAAATCGCCTTTATAAGCTCAAGAAAAAATGAAGTGACCTTGTAGAAAATTTTAGGTGACTCTTCCAAAATTTTGCTATAGATAATTGAAAGTTTCATGTGCAAAAAAATTGACTTCGGAGTATATAAAATAATGGAAAGTTCCATGTGTTTGATATGGTCATTTCAAGCATACCGTTGTATACAAAGAAAAATATGTTTCTGATGAATTTGTGAGTTTTAGAAAGTGATACATTGCTTGCCCTTTCCATTGAGCACTCAAGGTGGCAAGTAAAAGGACTTTGATATGCAACAATGATTGGATCATTTTAAATATTCGAAACTGCATAAGAGAAAACTTTCATACATTTTCTTGAGAAATAAGCATTCAAATCCTCAAATAATATCAAGCTTTCCATGTAGATCAACTAAATGTATTAAAGTACGTGGTGCATACACAACTGGGGTGCCTAAAACCTTGGTTTCAATGTTATTATGGAGAACTCAAGATTTTCAAGAGTTTTTGCACGATAAAAAATTCAAGATAGAGTTCAAGCAACCAGGTTTAAATGAGTTAGGGAGCCCAAAAAATACGTAGTTTCTTGGTTTAGACATATAAAGTCATTTGTAGTTGTCAAATTGCATTAGAATAGTACCAATTTCATGAGAGGACCTTTGGAAGACCAAAACTATGCTCTTATTCAGCACGTGCTCAAGTATGAAATTATGTTTATAGCTTGCATGTGACCTGAAAACTTATCTTTGAAGTGCATTCCATTGTTTTGTAACACTAAGTGCTAGCAATTGGCTTTTATAAACATAAAACAGGCCATCTTTACAAAAAGATATAATAATTTTATGGTTTTTTTGGCAAAACAACTTGAAATTTTACTAAAATTTATGTCTTAGAACTTACCAAAATTCTCTCCATACAGATTGTATTTTGATATGGAGAGAAAATCAGTGTTTTCTTTCCCTTATAACCAATCTATGGTAGAAGCAAGGTGTAAAAAACTTCTTTCTAGCTTGACAAATAAATTACCAAAACTTGGTAAAAAAACAGGATACTTTAGTGTCTCAGGACACTTAAGTGTCCAATTACAGAACTAGTGTTAATGTGGGAGAATAAACAAGAACAAGGGTTAGAATATAGACATGTATTTATGGATCTGTCTCAACACGGGGCCAAGGTTAAAAGGGGTCCAAATGAGAGATGGTATGTTAAAGAGCAATGCTACCTAATGGAGCTTGAAGACCGTAGGGTTAGCTTCATTAAAGACCTCCAAAAGTTAGTGTTCAAAAGTCCTTTGACCTTAGGCAAGCTAGGGCTGACTTCGAGGTGGGAATCCCCAAGCATGAGGTGCTTGTTGGCTTGCTAAGTTTTAGTGGGAACTTTACCCAAAAGCTTGAGGTGTTTCTCACATGCTTAAATGATTAAAGTTCTTAAAGTATTCAATTCAAAGATAACTCTCAAGAGACATGAACGTGCCATGCTTGATTGAATAAGTCCTTGAAGTATTCCATTCAACCAAATGACTTCATAAGCATAAAAGACACATGTTCAAATGATCCTCCACGTGTGGCCCTCATGATGTGTTTGAATGCTATTGGATAGGTTTTAAAGGGGTCCAACGAGAATTTATATACATAAAAATAAACAGTTAACTTCTTTCTCTTAAAGAGGAAAAAGAGGACACGTGTCCAAAGGAAATAATAAAATAATACGAGAGAGAGAGAGAGGTGGACCAAGCATGAGAGGGGGGGTATACTATCCCACACACACACGCACATTCTCTCCATCTCCTTCTCCAAGTTTGTTGAGAAGTGGAGAGCCTACACCAACACTCTTGGCTATGGAATGCAAATCCAACCAAGAGCTATGCTTCAATGCTTAAGCCTGCCATCTTCTTCATCTTCATTACTATGCTATTATGCTATGCTAAGCAAGAAGAGTGATGATAAGTGAGGAACTATTTCTTTCTCCTATGGAATGTTTCTTCTTCCTCTTCCTATCCTCATTCCCCGCTAGCTCTCTCCACCTTCGAAGGTGTTTGAGGCCTTGGGACTGAGGCTTAGGATAGTTAATGCTTTTTGCAAAGTTTATGTTAAGCTCGTGATGCATGAAGCTTTCCATCTCCATAGTATCACCAAGGTCACAAGGAACACAAAGATTGTATTGTAACAAAGTCTCTCTTGATGGGAGAATCTATAATACAAACGCCTTTTGGAGGGGGGACCGGCTCCAAGTAAATCCGGTCCTTATCTATTGTCATGTTCTCTAATACTCTCTCTCTTGCAAAATTATTGTTCATGCCAAGTTAATTAAGTACTATGTTTATGTTGCTACCATCAATTAAGTTCACCCTCCAAGTTCTCAAAGTAATCTCACAAAAATGCTCACTTTAATTCTCTTAATTCCGCTATTCTCAAAGTTCATAGGCCATTTGCATTACATTGGTATCAGAGCATTTGTTTTTTCTTTTCTTGCTTAAGAAGAGAGGTTCTTAAGTAGAATATTAATGGTTGATTTTGTTAATTATATTAGGATAAGTGGGACTTGGATCTATTATTGGTTTTGTTGAGCCCACTATGTGTTATATGGTGCACACCTCGGGAGCTTTGGTCTTAATAATGGGGTCTTTTTAGACTTGCCTATGGATTTACCATTATTGAGCCATAAGAAGTCCGAAAGAAGCTCTCCCTCGGCAATTCTGCTATGTTAGACCCACCCTATTACTCTCTATAATTAACCAATTCGAGCCGTGGGTGTAGATACTTAAGTGCTTATTTTCAAAGGCTAAGAGGAGTAGCAACTAAGGTTTTGAGTTGCCAAAGAATACACTAAGTAAACACATAAGTATAATTAGCATGGCTGACAATAACCAAGAGAGTAGAATGAACATTGATCATTTTGATTTTGCACATGAAGATGCTAATGATGATGCCCCCATGTTTATCAATTATCTTGTTACTAGGTTGCATCAAGCTATGGGCAACTCTACTTTGCAAGCCGAAGTTACTCAACAACTTCGTGCTTATGGGATTTTCCTTCCTCTCCAAGAGGAGAGAGAGCTTAGAAGGCCTCTTGATGAGACCCCCAAAAGAAGACTCTCTCCCATACGAGAGGAGGAATCCAAAGAACAAGAAAGTAATGAATCCCTAAGTTCCTCTGAAGATGTGGCTCCACGAAGATGGCGGTCTAGACGATCGCCAACTCCTCCCATGAGGAAACGGTCAACACATAGTCCTTCACCTCATCACTCCAAAGGAAAGAGAGGAAACAAAGGAAGAAAAGGTCAAGAAATAGGTCACCCTCTTCTCCTTCTTCTTCACCTTCCTCCTCTCCCGATGAAATCTATAGCATTCTCCTAGAGAATACTAGAGGGGAGGACATCCCAAATCATACCCTGCATGGCAAAGATCACAAAAGCTCAAGAAGTTTAAAGAGGGAGGAAAGAGTATCTCTTTTCTCACCTATGATGGCACCTTTGGTGCCACCGACAAACTATTGGCCTTCATCCAACAATTTGATGCGGCCTTTGGAGACGAGGGCTTCACGAAGTCCTCCAAGCTACGCCATGTAGCTATGCACTTCCAAAAATCAGCTCGTCAATGGTGGGCTAGCCTTCGTGGCAATGGTGAAGCCGCAAAGACATGGAAAATACTACGAGTTTCCATCATGAAGCAATTCCTTGCAAGCGATGCAAAGGACAAAGGACTTACCGAATGGCACAGTTTGAAGCTTCTCTCACATGACTCTATTCACAAATATGTGGACAAGTTTTAAGACTTACATCTCAAGGCTACTGTCTTCCAAAAGATAGACTTCGCCGAGGAAAAACAACAATTTTGTGTGGGATTTCTTGAAGACATGGCCGAGTATGTCAACTCCCAACGGCCTGGTTCTATCACTGAAGTAATCCACCACACCATGGTTGCTTCCCACATCAATTTCCAACAAGGGGCTAGAGAATGTCAAACCCATGGAAAACAAAGACAAAATGATGCAAAGGGGAAAACCAATGCCCAAAATTCTTCCGAAGGCACTTCTTACAACAACAACAATAGGTCCAAGGAGACGGGAGTTTACAAAGGTAAAAACAAACTTTGTCATGAAGAGCTTGAGGCTTTTTACAAGGACCATAAGTGTTTTAAGTGTGGGGAGCAAAGACATAGCTATGGTTCTTGCCTCAAGAAAAATGCTCGCAACAATGAGACTCCTAGGGCTTCCACCATTGAAGCTCCAAAAGAGGATGCTCATTGCAAAGATCATCGCTCTCCTATGCTTGGGAAAAGGTAAGGGAGCATGATGCCTTCATCTTGTTTGACCCTAGCTCTACTCACAACTTCATATCAACAGAGTTGGCCACCAAGTTGGGCATTCAAGCTTTCGAGATGGGAGATATTGTAATGGCTGACGTAGCTTTCAAGGAACAGAAAGTCTCCGTTACTCCCTTGATTGGGAAGTTGAGGCTTCATGTCCAAAGCTATGTTGACAAAGAAGACCTTTTCATCCCTCCTCTCCAACATGAGGATGCTATCCTAGGGGCACCATGGTTTGATCGCATGGCTGCCAACATGAAGTTCCCTGAAAGGAGAATCTACTTCACCTACAGGGGAAAGAACATGTATATAGATGTTAATGAGTCTGGTCGTACTATACCACTTGTAAATCCACCAGCATAGAGGCATTCAACCTACTCTTCGAGGAGTAGAGACATACTTCTATTGGCCTACCATGAAAGTGGACATACAAGAGTATGTTTCAAAATGCGTGGTATGCCCAAAGACTATGATAGAGGGAAGAAACCTGGATTACTCCAGTCATTGCCAATCCCTAATTCACCATGGGAGAGTATATCCATGGATTTTATCTTTGGATTACCCAAGTCTATCCATGGGAATACGCGACAGGTTTAGCAAGCAATCACACTTTATTCCTGTCAAAAAGACTATTAAGGCACACCAACTGGCAACCATTTTCATATCTCAGATTTTCAAACACCATGGATTACCAACATCCATCGTGTCAGAGAGAGATCCTAGAATGACCAATAATTTTGGAAAGGTCTCTTTGAAAATCTAGGTAGAAGATTGAATATCTCTTCGGCCTATCACCCACAAATGGATGGCCAAAGTGAGATAGCCAATCTTACGATACTTGATCTACTAAAGACTTATGTTAGATCAACGATCACAATGGGAGAAGTACGTACCCCTTGTAGAGTATGGGTACAATAATACTGTCCATACTACTATATAAAAAGCACCTTTTGAGATCATAGAGGGAAGACCTAAAAGTCCCTTTCTACTTAAAGTACATGGGAAGATCTTTGTTGCTGATGAGTATAGTCATGACCTACAAGAATCTTTTCAAAAGGTTAAGGAAGCTATATCCATCTCTCAACAAAGGCAAAAAGCTCCTTCTGACAAGCACAGAAGGGCCTTAACATTCGAAGAAAATGATTGGATCTTACTTAAGTTTCCCAAGGCTCGATTGAGACAAATGACGAGCAAAAATCCTATGGGACATCAAAAGTATTATGCTAAATTAGCAAGAAGATACTATGGTCCTTTTCAAATCTCGAAGCCAATCAACGACATGGCTTATCAACTCAAGTTGCCCCACCATTTTCTCATACACAATGCTTTTCATGTGAGCCTACTTAAGCCCTACAAAGGAAGCCACCAATAGAACCAATTATTGAAGACCTTCCATAAATCGAAGACCAAGAAGAGGTGCTACAACCCGAAGCTATCCTTCGGCATGAAGACAAGGTACTACGGCATGGTAAGATTATATGATGGTATCTTATTAAGTTCAAAAATTATCCATTTGAAGATGCTAGATGGATGCAAGGAATACAAATTAAGGATAGTATGAACCTTGTCAATGCTTACAATGCTGCACTAGAGTAAGCAAATGTAAATGCTTTCTTAATGAATAATGTTTTTGTCCTATAAGACTAATCCTCTTTTGTGCACAAATTTAAATAGTATGCATGCTTAGAATCATGTTTGTGATGATGATGTCACTCAAACACCAAGTAGAATTTGTCACTCTACTTTGGGAGTATGATATGGACTAAAGAGCAGACATGCTTGCGGCAGCTACGTCTCCCAAGCACCAAATGGACTAGTCCTCCATTTTGGAATGATGCGCAGGGTAAAAAGTGATCCTCTACCCGCTAAGAAACGTAGACTAATGACTAAGGCTTTATCTCTTCTACCTCATAGTCGAGGACGACTATGATTTCAAGAGAGAGGTAATGTCATAAAATCTAATATCTAACCAACCCAAATGATTTTCTCATTTTAAACTGATCATTTAATGTGGGAGAATAAACGGGAACAAGGGTTAGAATATAGACACATGTTTATGGATCTATCTCAACACGGGGCCAAGGTTAAAAGGGGTCCAAATGAGAGATGGTATGTTAAAGAGCAATGCTACCTAATGGAGCTTGAAGACCGTAGGGTTAGCTTCATTAAAGACCTCCAAAAGTTAGTGTTCAAAAGTCCTTTGACCTTAGGCAAACTAGGGCTGACCTTGAGGTAGGCTACCCAAGCATGAGGTGATTGTTGGCTTGCTAAGTTTTAGTGGAAACTTTATCCAAAAGCTTGAGGTGTTTCTCACATGCTTAAATGATTAAATTTCTTGAAGTATTCAATTCAAAGATAACTCTCAAGAGACATGAAAGTGTCATGTTTGATTGAATAAGTCCTTGAAGTATTCCATTCAACCAAATGACTTAACAACCATAAAAGACACATGTTCAAATGATCCTCCACATGTGGACCTCATGATGTGTTTGAATTCTATTGGATAGGTTTTAAAGGGGTCCAATGAGATTTTAGATACATAAAAATAAATAATAAGTTATTTCTCTCAAAGAGAAAAAAGAGACGCATGTCCAAAGGGAATAATAAAATAATACGAGAGAGAGAGAGAGGTGGACCAAGCATGAGAGGGGGGCTATACTCTCCCACACACACACATACATTCTCTCATTGTGTGGAGTGAAAAATGCAAGAGCTCCATCTCCTTCTCCAAGTTTGTTGAGAAGTGGAGAGCCTACACCAACACTCTTGGCTATGGAATGCAAATCCAACCAAGAGCCATGCTTCAATGCTTAAGCTTGCCATCTTCTTCATCTTCATTACTATGCTATTATGCTATGCTAAGCAAGAAGAGTGATGATAAGTGAGGAACTATTTCTTTCTCCTATGTAATGTTTCTTCTTACTCTTCCCTACCCTCATTCCTCGCTAGCTTTCTCTACCTTCGAAGGTGTTTGAATCCTTGGGACTGAGGCTTGGGATAGTTAATGTTTTTTGCAAAGTTTATGTTAATCTCGTGATGCATGAAGCTTTCCATCTTCATAGCATCACCAAGGTCACAAGGAACACAAAGATTGTAGTGTAACAAAGTCTCTCTTGATGGGAGAATCTATAATACAAACACCTTTTGAAGGGGGGACCTGCTCCAACTAAATCCGGTCCTCATCTATTGTCATGTTCTCTAATACTCTCTCTCTGCAAAATTATTGTCCATGCCAAGTTAATTAAGTACTATGTTTATGTTGCTACCATCAATTAAGTTCACCCTCCAAGTTCTCAAAGTAATCTCACAAAAATGCTCACTCTAATTCTCTTAATTCCGCTTTCTCAAAGTTCATAGGCCATTTGCATTACATAGTGTTGGCACCATTCATGCGATGCAAGTCCGTCACGTGCGAGATGAAACAATATTTGTGAGTACACAGCCATACAGAGAGACGAGGCATGTCTCCTTTGCGGATAGGTTGCATGATGCTCCTGTGTGCGAGCATGTTGAGCCAGTTGTGCAGACAATTGTGGAGCAGGGCATGTCATTCGTGGATGCGACGATGGATATGGATGGCTTGAGTGGCACTGAGGATTGAGCCGTGATTCACTCATTCATGGATATGCCTAGGCCAGAGGCTGATGCGTATGAGTTGGAGCTAAACATTGCGCTTGCCTCACAGGGTTCATGACAGACAGATTCTCTTGGTGCGCATGTGACATGCGATGGACACGATGATGGATTCCAGGAGTCGAAGCTTAGGTGTCAGGGTGATTGCCATGAGTGGAGTTTTGAGCTATATTTGACTGAGATGGTCAGATTGGCAAAGATTTCCAGGGTTGCATCATCGTTCGGGAGTCTCATGTACGAGATACTAATCTCGAGACCCGAGATTGCATTTGCGGTAGGCGCATTTGCATGGGAGCAATCAGCTATGCAGTGGCTGACATTGGCGTTGAGAATAGGGGCACTTTGCTGTGTATGGTGAGATACCTGCGGGATGTGTGCAGCTTTAGTGATGAGTATGTGATCAAACACACTATACTTCCTCTACAATTAGAGATGGATGCACAGAGATTCAGTGAGCCAGTGGGCGTTGGCTGAGGTCATACTTGTGATGGCCTTGTACAGGTTTTATACGGTTTTCTTTTCTCTCTCATGGCCCCATTGGCGGCGTTGGTGGATGAGGTCATACTTGTGATGGCCTTGTATAGGTTTTATACGGTTTTCTTTTTCTCTCATGGTCGCATTGGCCTTTATGTGGGAGGTTGTTGGAGTAAAACCCCATGTGGCCGGTTAGGCTAGGCATCCACCCACTATACTTATTCATTATGTATATAATAGAATAAGGGGACTCACATGTTGATAGCGAATTTTAGCCCCTGCAAACACAAGTCTCCTCTTCTCCTCTCTTCTCCATGGATGCACACACACATGCTCCCACTCACACACTTCAATACAACCTTGTCTCATGGATTCTAGACAACTGTTTTGTACAATTTAGAGGCTTTTGCTACTATAACCAAAGCCTAGGAATTCCTATGGGCTTTTTTGCTCCCTCCTCATGTGTAACTCATACTTAGCCTACTTTGAATAGAAATGGTTTCTTAATACCATGGGAAACACATGATCAAAACATAAGCTTTTAGATTCAATCACACCTACAAATATATGGATGCTATTCTTAGCCTTAATAATAGATCCTTCCACAATGAAATTACATCTATTTACTCAAAATGCCTTAAGATCGAACCCACACTAGGAAGAGGTTTTGATACCCCTTATGGGTTCTTTTCTACTTCTATACAATTCTTAAAGTTCTCAAATTTCCCTACACAGTCCCTACAATGGTAACTATGATCTCCGATTTATTTGGAAAAGAGATAACCTTATTATCTATACTCTAGAATTTGTGAAAAAGAAAAGCAATCGACCACATAAGGCCACTCTAACCTCCTATAGAAGTCTACTATACTTGATATTATACTCCTCTTCTGACAGGTTTATTGCCTAGAAATCAAATGCCTTATGGAAAAATATTATTGTAATGGTTTCAATAGAAATGATCTACTCAATACCATTACGAAAGCCACTTCTAAGGATCAACCATACTAATCTCACTACATTGATTAAAAGCAGTAAGGCCATACTCAATGGGCCTACTGTCGACTCATTGAATATGGTGCCTAGGGGGATAGGGCGGGTACACACACACACACACACACACACACACACACACACACACACACACACACACACACACACACACACACACACACACACACACACACACACACACATCTGACCATTGCTAACTATTGTTAGTCGCTAAATATAACTAAATACCCCCCCCCCCCCCCCCCCCCCCCCCCCCCCCCCCCCCCCTCTTTCCCTTTCTCCCACACAGAATCTACACCAAAATAACCCTTTGGCTATGTACTTTGTACTACCTGCCTGATTGCTTGATAATAAGTGAAATACCACTTGAAACTGTATTCCTTGATTATGGTATGGAAACATACCCCATAACCTTGGTAAAAAGTGGGTGGGCTTTTTACCTTAACCTGAATAGGTACATGGCTTTCAATACTCTCTCTCCCCCAGAACACGTGTGATAATTATCTCTTGAAGTAATAACCCCAAAAAAAAAAGTTCTCCCTTTCCTCCCTCCTGTACCTAGGCGGACTGCATACTACAGGCAGCGGGCATCTTTCTCTGAGGTATTGCGCAACATAAAATTTCTACTCTATTTTCCCGTACTAAACCTGATATGCTTACCTGGTGGTCTTGGGCGTTGATTCAATTGTAGAAGCTTGACTAGTGAGATTCTCTCCTCTCTGGATTAATGTTGCCTCATCCCTCAAACACTATAAATGAAGGTGAGGGATGCTTTTCCCCTCACTTAACCTTGGCATACTTGTGTATGTGTTCTGGAAAGAGAGTTGAGCATGGTGAATGCTTGCTGTTGCGCCGTGTACTGTCGCTTGATTGATTGAACATAAACACTATGTAATTGGTTGAGCAAAATCCTACTTCACAGGTTGGTGCCGCACTTACTTTGAAAGCATAATTGTTGTTTTCTGTTAACAAAAACAAACTGCAGTATACTGTCGTTTGTTCTTTTAGTTCTTTATAAAATCTACCATTCGCAAATGTATAAATTTTATATAAAAAATGTGTTGGGGGATTGATTGAGAAAATGTGGCTCCTTTCCCCTGATTTGGTCACGAGAAGGTGGTTTATTTTCTCTCATAGCAGTGAAATGAAGCTTAAATCTGAAATTTGCCAGTGTGTTTTAATTCCCATGTTGGGTTTTTTCGGCCTCGGCATTACTTGTTGGCTTTAAAAATGTTAATATTGGTTTTTTACGTAAATGAATCATAGTGCTATTGTGAATTTTTCAGTGCATTACTTACTTGGGCCTGACATTTGTGTTCTAAGGACTCTCATGGGATCATTCAAGGAAATTAAGTCAATTTCTACCACTTCTCATTACGCATAACTATTTCTGTTAAGTAGTCAAAATGGACACAAGTTTTTGGAAGCCTGGCCAATATAGTAAAAGCTACCCATCGTGGTTAATCATAAAGATTTTCCTACCACTTCTATGCACTCATAAAAGACTTAGCTTTCTTGCACTTGTAGGATACTTACCTAAGATAACCCTAGAACACTTATCTACCTTGATCTTATATCGATGCTACCTAACTACATCAAACTTAGGATAGGTTAGTACTTACTTCTACCATAATATTAGCTACCTACCCAAATGCTTTCTTGAACTAGTTCTACTTTGAGTGGTTCTTTTTTCTTTGTTTTAAAGCAAAGCATGGCAAAATTTGAGTACCTTTTTAGCACTCATGTATTATAAGATCTCTTACCTCGACATTAACTTTTGGTGAAACATGTGGTTCAAAAGGGGTAGTGACCTTCTGATCAGAGTTTATCCTATTCAATAAACATAAATTCTTTCTAAAAAGGGGGGATATTAACTTTTATTTATAACCTATAATCTCATGGAATCTGAAGGAGTGATGACCTTCGTATCTGTAAAAAACTTTTGAAAATCATTAAATAAAATCCTCTCAGAAAACTCAATGATGACTTCATTGGATGGTAGCTTTAAGGTAAAAAGATTATAAAGCAGGACATGGATGACAATTGATAAGTTCTTTGACACCTGTACTACGCATTCAAGGCTAACAAATTTGTTAATTTGTTTATATGGATGTAGGTGAGGACTCTATCTTTACTTGGGGTCTTTTTGGCTTAAAGCCGTTGTCTGCCATAGGTGCACCTAAGCCTTTTTTACTATAGACACCATTACTCTTGATTATCCATTGTAAAAAAAACTTTAGAATGTTACTTCATTCTCATTGTAATGTGCAAAAATGAATCAAAGACTGAGTCTTTTTTGTGCTTCTCTTTGTCCTTTGTCTAAAGCCAGTTGTCTTTTGAAATGATATGTGCTGTTGTGTATAAGTATTAGTTTTGGCATGGTTGAGTCCATTACTGTCATCCTATAGCAACACCAAGAGATGTGTGGCCATGGCTATAGCTTGCCCTATCATCCGTGCTTAATGCATGGCCTTCCAATGTAGGACCCTTCATCATGTGAGCAAAGTAGAGAAACATGTCATTGAAAGCTGCAAATGATGTTCTTATCACATTGTATGTAACTCCCTCACATGAGCGTAGGATGATATTCCAATGTTGTGCACAAGTTGCATGCTACCAACGCTGCTCTACAATGACACACACAAGCACATGAAGCTCTTTATAGGCACACAAGGAGTGCATACAATGCTAGCCTCATGCATGAGAAACAAGCTACAAGCACAAATAAGCAAAGAATCGAGGTTGCGAGAAGCTTGCCAGAGCCACACATGAGAAACTTAGTAGGGCCAGCATGCAAAATCACTTGCAACAACAAACAATGCCAAGAAGTTGCAAGAAAAAGAGGGTGAAAAAAATTGGACCAGTCACCTTTGGTGTCTCCCACCAACTCACCTACTCAGCTTTTGCAAAATAGGACACATGTAGACTCTCTAGAGATGCACGACCTTTCTTAGTTCTGTGCTAAGGTCTCTTAGCAGGGTAGCTCTATGCATGCACTCCACAAAGGCCTCAAACGCCACTCGTTGGAGAACTCCCTACGAACATGTGCATAAAATAGCACTATCTACTAGATAGTGATAGTGCTATTTTATGCATGCACTCCACAAAGGCCTCAAACTCCACTTGTAGATTGGAGAACTCCCTATGAACATTGGTATAGAATTTACTAGATAGTGCTATTTTATGCATGCACTCCACAAAGGCCTCAAACGCCACTTGTAGATTGGAGAACTCCCTATGAACATTGGCATAGAATAGCCTTCACTGCCAATAAAAATCACATGGAAAGTATAAGCACGGGCTGATTACTTGGCATTGTGCACGTAAAGCCTTTGGTTCAGGCCAAGAAAAGCATTTTTGACGAGCAAGCAAGAAGCTGTCGACCTCTCCATAGCTGCAGTCCGTTGTTGTCACAGGAGACTTTGAAACTGAGCTGAACAAGCTTGAACACTTGATAGCAGCAGGAATGTAAATCTCTCTTATCCCTGCTTTTGCTGCATGGATGTTTCACATTCAAGGCAACATCAAGAGCACCATCATCTTCCTCCTCTTCAACAGCATGGGGTTTGCTGGCCAACCCATTGGACACACGATTGGATGCATCGTCACCCCCGTCAGCTCCACCTAAACAACCCTTTCCCCCCTCCTCTCTTCGTGCCCACAGAACCAAAGCGTGCATTGTCATCCTGTTCGTCCTCTTCGACCTCCCTCGGTGGTAGCCGAGGCGGTGCTGCAGCTCCTACATTCTTCTCATCTGCCATGAAGTCAAATGTGACCCGCTCCTCGTCAGCGCCTAAGGCTTCTTCTGGACAGCTGGCCAGCTATGCAAGTCGTCGTCATTGCTCGCCTTGTCGGAAGCTCCAACAGTGTAGTCCACAGCTGCGCCGCTCCTGCCAACCGGGCCCAACACCATCACCCGATCTCCTGCTTGCAGACAAAGCTGAGTGGAAGCGTACACTCCATGACACCACGTATCGAACTTACAAAGCATTACCAAGGAGCAACAGACCCTTTGACCTCAAAGGTTAGGCATGGACATCAGAGAATCATTAATTTTACCGTGCGTGCAGATGAACAATCCAGCATGGGTCTCCGCATTCTCATCTTTACTTTTACTGGTGCAGACTATGTCCTTCTACGGGAGATTTTGGCCTTAGCTGAGAATTTGATGCAGCCTGAGGGTGCTGAGGTATCAGAGAGCATTCATTTTCCTATATTTGTACACACTCTTTGTCTCAAAACATAATGAAGAGTATCGTATGAGAGTTGCATTCATGCAATAATTCTGACAAAGCATATCCTATTCAATTTTCTCATCAGACTATAGGTGCATAGTTTGTCTTAAAATTCTTCCATTAAATATACCTGGCATCAGCAGTTTGCCAGGTAATTTTTTACCTTCTCGAAGGAGATAGAATTCAAACGCATGCGTATCTGCATACTGGCATTATCAGCAGGAGTTTCTATCTCAAATCAACACAATCACTTTATTCTCCTATTTGTTGTGAAACATACATTGGTATGATAATTGAAATTTGCAGGTAAGACTAATGGATGTCTTAAAAGCATATGACATGGTCTTGCAAAAACATGCAATGGTACCAGTCACTCTCTTTTGTGCTGTTGTTGTGTTAGGTTATTTGACTTCTTTTCAGACAATATGTGGTTTGCCTTGTCTTAACATCTTCCTTTGTGCACCAGGATCCCGCAGAAGACACTTTCTATTACCGCATGCTCCTCAAGTTGAGCTTAAGCTCAACGAAAGACTGGTGGAAAAGGCTCAATCAAGAAATCGTAGTATGCATACATATTTACTTGAAGGATTGGTTAGTTTTGATGCTTCAGAACATCAAAGACACCTGAGTTCATTTCTTCTCCACATGCATTTGCTGCAGAAAAATGATCTGCTCTTAAAGGTCAATTCATTTCGGAATCACAAACTTCTCTTATCATACTGGTTGTTGTGGCGGTGCCATCATGAAAAGGGTGTTCCTCAGGAGAAAGGAAAAAAAAAGCTTAACATTTTGGAAGGAGAGAATGTCAAGAGCTGCAATGGGATTGCATCAAAGGAAGAAAACCAGCATGTTGTCACACCAACAGTTCAACAACCCAAAATGAAGGATGCTGGTGATAACCAGAATTCAGTGCCCTTCTACATGGGAGACTTACCGTTAGAAGTCAGTATGGGAAAACATAGGCTCGATGTTTGGCTCCTGTTTATAAAGTGCTATCATCAACATGACTAAGTCTTTCTGCAAACATGGATGTAGGATACAGTTCTTGTTATGGATATTGTCGAGGTACCTGTTTGGGCTTCCAAATCTTTGAGGGATTTCGACATCAAAGGTTCTGCTCCTGTGTTTCAAGCGTGGCAGAGGTATTCTGGCTCTTGTTTAAAGCAACCAAAATTGCTTTCACGCGATTTTATTCTCACAGTTGAAAATTTCGATGCATGCACACACTATCTTGTGGGTCTTGTCTTGCAACATCTAGCTTTAGGTCAAAGCTTCTTTTCTTGCTATTGCAGGATAGTTCGTCAGAGAAAGAAGAAGCGTTTGACAAGGGAGAGGAATGCTCAGCAATGGTGAGCCAAGCCCTTACTTTTCATTCTTCTCTTCTGTTTGTGATATGATGCATCTTTTACGTCCCTTTGTAAAATATCTGCTACATTGTGCTGACATTAGGGACCGCAGATTTCAGTAAACTTCGAAAAGGGAAGGAGCACAATGTAGTTCATATGCCATTCAATGCTTGATTTGTTGCAACAGACCTATCTGTCTAAGCACTCTTACAGAGTTTTTAGACGGAGTCTTCTACTACTCTTGTAGTGTAAACATATGGTGGCTCATTGCAATGTAAAAAATTGCTGGAAATACGTGAGGTTGAAAATCATACTCAATGCCTATCATTAGGATCCTGGAGGCTTATCTTGGCTTCTATCTTATCTTATTTACTTGAATTATTATTTTGTTTGTCCCCTCCCGAATCTCTTGAAGCAAGCAACGAGCAAGACCTAGGGCTGCCAAGACAATGCACGGCAAGTGTGAGACGGGTCAAAACTAGTGGGCCATGGAGGTTGCTTGTGTTTGTCAGTTCGAGCCAGTTGGCACTAAGATTCAAGGTGTGTGCGGCAATTTATGAGGTCTAAACAGCCTTTTAAACCTCTATAATTTTTAACTCAAATTGCTTGCTGGAAAGTTACCAAGTAGGGAGGTTGATGTTGAGCTACGTTTTTAGTCTGGTGGTATGGTTCAAGAGGGGATAGTGGGAGGTGTCACAGTGATACACCGACTGCTAGTGTAACCAGCAAGCCATTGACAAGGTGTAGAATCAGTGCAACAATCACCGAATTGAAATAGAAAGATGTGTGAGACAAACTGCTTTGCTGAATGATTGGCCTTCATTGTCATCACATCATTTATAGCATACGGACCAAGAAGCACGCATGTTATGTACAAATAGGTCCATAGAGCACACCGTGTATGCCGAGCTCGGGGGTGGAGTCCACACGAGATTGAAGAGGCTTACATGGCCACTGAGGTGTGTAACCAACACACTGTAGGCTTTGGATTCTTGCGTAGTCATAGAGTAGAAGATATGTCGACATTAGAGTTTTGTTAGCATACAAATGATAAGGCTAGGTCTTGTGATTCACATTATTAGATTAAGGTTGAAAGGCTTTCGACTCAAATTTTCAAGGGTGGAGGAGGATATCTCCATTAGCAATCCTCCAATACACATAAAGAATATATTTGGAATGCCTTCTAACTATAATAAGCATTGATTGTGAGAGCTTCAAAAGTGTGTTAGCATAAAAATATACAAAGTTAGTTGTAATTGACTCCTTGAACAATGGCAGCATGATAAGGTCTTCAAACTTAGACCCTCGGTCAAGGCGTCAAAGTTGGAATGCACATTGAAACAATCAAAGGCACTTTGGTAACAATTTAAAGGTAGCTATGGCTACCTAAGGGTAGTATTATAGAATTTTGGTACCTAGGCTCCTTGGTAGACTCACATCCAAGAGAAACTCGATAGTCACTTATTGGAGTGCTCACATGCAAGGGATTAACTGGGGACTAACTCAAATAAGTGACTACTCAACTTGTCTCTTAGATGTGAGTCTACTGATGGGCCTAGGTGGCCATGCACAAACCACCTTTTGATCAAGATTCTATTATACCCTTAGATAGCCATAGCCACCTTTAAATTGTTACCCAAATGTCTTTAATTGTCTCATTGGGCGACGCTTTGACTGAGGGTCTAGGTTTATAGATCTTGCCGTGCTTCTGTAGCCCAAGCGAGTTAAATTCAACTGGCTTAACTTCTTTGAAGCTAGCATCTCTTTAATGCTAACATGTTGTCTTGGTAGCATTTCTAGTTGCACATGCCTATGCCAAAAACTAAGCAAGTTCTCCACCTTGTGAATCATAATCAAAAGGAATTTGGGATGGATGAAATTCTCAGTAGCTCTTGGGTCAAAGAAGATCAGGGCTTTCAAGCCGTTGATTTTACCATAAGCTCTGCACAATTCATTTGAACTTTCAAGACTAATGCCATAAATATTAGGTACAAGCCAATGGCAGGTCTAGCTCTCTTAGCTTGAGGTGGCCCTGGAGATCTACCTGCTCTTGGAGCTGGAGGTTGCTCTGCTCGTTGAGGACAAGAATTGTAAGGATGCCCTCTCTGAAAACATTTAAGGCATCTGCCTTCTTGTAACAGGGTTTCTCGTTGACGGTGTGTCAAACGAGGCCATTTAGGGTTGACTTTCGCGAAATGCCTGGGGCGCATTGCTCCGCCAAGAAAATCAACATGAAAAAGACACTCGAAGGTAGATGTCGGGAAACGTTTGGTTGTAGTCTTCCATGGTCTCCGTGGCAAGCATTTTCAAGTTGCCCCATTCTGACAAGATCTGGACTTCAAATAGGGAGGCCATATAATTTCGTGGCAAAATAGTCTTGAAAGCTTGCCAAGTCCTTGGAGCATGCGGTTGGGTCGCAATTCACCACTGCATAGCATTATGGCTGATCTGGATGGCGCCTTTATTTGTCTTCATAGGCCACTAATAAATCCTGATACTCGCAATCAACATCTTCATGTTTCCAATGCATGTCTTCAATGATGCGATCTGTCATGTCGAAGAATTTATGACGGCAAATATCCAAGCTAGGATTCCTTTATGTCGAGGTGGTTGAGCGCGCACATCAATTACCCTCTTGTAGGTGCACCACAACTGTAACCCCTGGTATAAAGTGTTTTCATTTCCCACGCTCAAGGCGCTTGGTCCTACACGTAGTGGTAGGTCCTGCAGTTCCTTGAGTGAGAGAAGCGTCCTTGGGCAAACGCTACAACACACACTCAAACGCTCACAGAGAGATTTTTTTTTTCAAAGATTAGCGGATTAGTGCAAAATCACAAAGCTCTGATACCAATGTCAGAGCAATGGAATTGAAATGGTGAAGATCTAGGTTTAACACTTCCGCAAATCGTTTTTTTTCTTTCCTTGCATTAGTGACCCCTTTTAGCTTGAATGATGGTTCCTTTTACTTTTCCCTAAAGAGGGAGAATGAGAGTGCGGTAGAGATGTGTAGAGGGAGAGAGAAAGATTGAGAAGAGAATAATGGGGTCCCAACCAACCCTCTCAAGGGCCCCCCACACCGTTGCCGATGTGGCATTTGCTTTAGATTGCGTAAATGGAATGTACACACATGAAATACCTCAAGTGCAGACTCTAGTGACTCGAATGACGATTGTTGCCGCGGTAACTCCTCAAATGAGGCACCTCCGGGGTTGATTTGATGTACCTTTGGATCCGTCTCGATGTGGGATTGCTGATGGCCTCCAAGGGGTAGATTTGGGGCTGAATTGCGCTCCCGATGTGAGAGGAATGAAGGGCTGAAAACGCAGATCTCAACGATGGCGATGACGGCAGCAATGGAGCACTCGATGCCAGCGAGGGAATGGCCGAGGGAGGCTCCATGGGCTGCCGAAGTACTGAACCGCAATGGAGATGGCTAGCGATTGCAGATCCGAGCCAATCCAGCGAGGGAAGGGCTAGAACTGAAAATGCTAGGGCTGATCTAAAGAAGAGGGTAGCGCTAGGGCTGTTCTGGCGAATGAAAGGGGAATTGCTGAGGCTGATTGCTGATACTGAAAACGTTAGGCTGATCTTGAGAGGCTGATTTTGAGCAAAAACGCTGGGTTGATCTGCTCCTAGAAAACTCTTGCCCTCTTGGTCCCTTTATAGGTGAGATTTGTAGGTTATAAACTTCTTTAGGCTTAGGTAGGGCAAACTGTCCACCACACCCAACTTGGACATAGCAGTACTAAGAGAGGAAATACTCCCTCTATACTCCTTCAGCCATAACCTACTAAAATAGGGGCTAATGTGAGGAAATAGGGGAAACAATGTAATATATGCCCATAGGGCTTAGTGGAAAATTAGGCTAAGGCTGGGGAAAAATACTTCTAGCTTGTAGGAGCCTATATGCCCATGGAATGAGCCAACACCCA
Source organism: Adiantum capillus-veneris (assembly GCF_014529385.1). Lineage (NCBI taxonomy): Eukaryota > Viridiplantae > Streptophyta > Polypodiopsida > Polypodiales > Pteridaceae > Adiantum > Adiantum capillus-veneris. The sequence goes on from NC_140953.1 coordinate 48,667,219, forward strand.
GAGCTAAACATGGCTAGAAGTTCTCGGCATGAGAAAACTACCTTACTCTGGCTGGGCACAGCCTCAAAACAGCTCACTCCCTACTACATGTCCTTGAGAGATAGCGGGATTGACTGGACGAATCCAGAGAGACGCCATAACTCTAACATGGCTTGTGCCATATCATGTGTATAGGATGGATTCGGTGAGGGACTAACATTGGTATCAGAGCTTCTTCTTGCTAGGACATTCGAGATGGAAACATGCAAAAAACCATCAGATCTCATGAGGCCGTGATAGCCTAGTCTGATATGCTCTCTAAATGGCTGCATAGGGCAGTATGGGCCACTACTAGCAAGAGAGGAGAGCACATGCTAGCCAATGGTGGAGTCTATGTTAAAATTTTTTCCTCGTTCATTTCAGTTTGCATATAGAATCTCATGTGTGGAGATTGATGCCAGTAGTTGCCAAATGGATGCTGGGTGTGTGTTGATTTTAGCCTACCTCTATGTATCCGTTCGCCAACGAGGATGCCCTCCGGAAGCCCCTCCTAGGACACATAAATCCTCCGTACACAATCGGGTGCGGAGTCTCGGATTTCGTGGTGTGGGCTTCGCAGAGGAGAATTATTTATGTATCCCACTTTGACCTTTGCGTACTGCATACATGCATCCCACTGCACTTTGAGCACCGACAAAAGATTTCATTCATGGTCCCCATTTGTTGCAGCACTATCATCGTTATTAGCACTCTTACAGATTGTTCACCTCCCACTCTTGTAGTGTAATGCAGCATTAAGGAGGCAACTCTGGAATTAAGGAAGGATGGAAGTAGGACATAATTGTACATTGTAGTGGTTTAAAGCTTGGCGTTTCTCTATTATTGACAGAATTGCAATTTATTGATCTCTGGCTAGTTTAACTCAAAATAAAAAACGCATGCCATGTTTGTGTCGGACGCCCTTGCCTTAGAACAAAATTTGTGCTTTACTCTGCCTTGGTCCCATAATTTTTGGATAATATGACTGCGTTGCCTTGTATTTTCTGGCAGTATAAGCTCAACTGATTGCTGTACTTGCACAAAGACCAACTTGCTAGGTCTAACACTGCAGGAAACAAGCTGTTTGTTTCAATGAGAAGAAAGTTCTTGCAAGATATCTGGGACATATGCGACATCTTCCATCTCAAAGATTGATTGAAGCAAACCTGTGGCATGAGAAGTACGCCAAAACATCCACTTATCCTTAATCCCAATGTGTTGTTCTGAGTTTCCGTTAAGTTCTTGCAAGATGGGGCATTGTTTGTGGTCACGTGTAAAAGCAAGCATCTCATAGCTCACTGTGTGTGTGCGCACTTTCAATCTATGCTATTGTATCTCAGCAGATACCTAATCTTACTATCCATCTGATTTCTCTATTTGTTTTAGCGGCTTATTTTCATTCAGTTTTTGTGCCATTGAACTACGACAAAACGTTTAAGATTCAAAGAATTGACGCTTCATTATTTTATGTTCACAGTTTGCTCCAGAAAACATGCTTTACATTGTGGAGAAGACATTCTCACCTCATGAGAGAACTGTGCAAAGCTGGAAACTTATTTCATGAGAAGAAGCTTTGCGTTTTGATATTGATGGCCTGGAGAAAGTATCTCTTATCCTTGAAGGTAATCTATGGTTTAGCTTTAGGTCTATCATAGATTACCTTTAGGTCTATTGTGCTCACCTGTGATATGTGATTAAGCTGAATTTTGCTTCTCAGGAGCTTTGCAAGGATTTGTGCAAGGGTCGGGCACTCTGGGGGTGGAGAAAGTCTACAGGCTTCAGGAAGCATGCCACTCAAGCTGTTAGTTTGTTGGTCTCTAAGCTGTTCTGTTACTGTTGAGCAATGTTGAACCACTATACTAGTTATGTGGATGTAAAGCAAACTGACATCTTCCTATGACAGATAGATCACAGGTTATGTTTCACAAGGAAAAGGTATTTGATGCAATGGAGATCAAGGTGACTTAAAAGGCTTTATATTCTGCCACTTTCTTTTTTGCCTGAGAAAAATAGTTGAAATTACATGGTTCTTTCAGGTTACAAAATGCAAAGAAACACAAAGATGCGCTCTATCATTGTAGGAAGTATCATCAAATTCACGTTGTCTCTTCTTGCTTCCAAGGTTAATCCTTGCGACTAATTAAGAAACAAGCATCAATAGAGTTGCAAGCTAGAGCAGATCTGTATGTGTGTGTTGAGAAAGAGGAAGCTGAAAAGACCTATGAGACCAAAAAATTGCATCATGTTCATTGATTCAAATATTTATTACGAAAGACCAAGGCAAAAATCTTAAAATGTGAACAAATAAGTGAATAACTAGAGCCAATTGGTAGCATATTACACAAACCCGGATCTCTGAAGTAGGGTGTCATGATAAGTACTATCACATAAACTCTCTCTTGGGCTGCTGGATCATGGCATCTGACTCCTCAAGAACCTTGTATGGGTTCCTCTATGCCTCTTAGTAATGGCCTGGATGCACTGATGGTAGATATGGCGTTGACACGATCTGCAAGAGGACAAGGTTGTCCAAGAGAGTCCCATGTAACTTGAGGGCCAGTCTAGCATAACGATGACCTAGAATCGCCTACAAGCCATGTAATAGACTGATCTAGTAAGTGCATCTGCCATCAACCACAACTAGTGTAGCTCCCAAGTCCGCTATAATGACCTCATGTGGCACTATGGTCTTCCATCGAATTACCTAGGAGGCTCTCCATCCATCATACATGTGGCCAGACTGACTGCCATGGTATCGACTAGGTCTTTCAATCTGTACCCCATACAACAATGTGGATGCTACCATTGTATCAAACAACCATAGCTTACTGTGGGTCTCGTCAATTTGCACCAATGAGCATCGGCTCCAAGCTTGCAAGGGCTACATATTATCTTGGCAATCTATCTAGGAGGAACCTTGTGTTCACATGTGTGGTAGAGGATATTGAAGTAGGACTACCTTTCCAATATCACCCGACATAGAGGGTGTAGGAATAGCCAATGTCGAGGGAGAATGGATAGGATGTAGAGGGTGAAGAGGAATTAATGAGCAGGATAGGAGAGGTAGCAGTAGTGACAAGGGGTGGAGGTGCTAGGAGAGGCTGAACAATTAAAATACCTGGGAATAGATCAATACCATCATGAGGTAGAAGCTCCAATAGAGTCAAGATCAATCTAGTCTCATCACAAAGAGCATCGTGGGAGCAAATAATATCCTCCAATGAAGGATCCCATAACAGAAATCCTTTTGAGAGAGAGACATAACGAGAATAGATCATCTCTTTGGGTTTAGCATCCAAAGTCCTCTTCTGTGAAGACAAAAATACAACCATGAGATGCAATCTAGAATGCTGCCATCTGGTGATGACATATTTCCAAAACACACTGCATCTCTTACGCACCAAGTGCTGTATATGCTCGTGCAAGTCGGGCCTCTGATGTCTCTCGCCTAGATAACTGTGGCCATTTGGCGAACATCCCCAGATATACGTGCCCCTAAGAGCTTCCACACGGTCCTCACCAAAAGTGAATCGTTAATTCACAGATCATAATGATCTTGGAATTGCTAGGAGGCCGAGTGCACTTGAGTGCACAATGTAAGCCTCTATTGCATTTTTTGCATAAAACCGATGCTCCTAATCTCTGTCGAGAAAGGCTTTTGCCATTTTTTGCAGTTCCCACATACGGCGCCAAGAGTTTTGGGAGCCCGACAATATGGCCAAGCGAAATTTTGAGCAACAAAATTACCCCGTCGGTGCCTGGACATCTTATGCCAAAGAATATTTGTTTGTATTTGGGCCAATTTTTTTTAATGGGGAGAGCATTGGTTAAGTTGCAAAGGTCTATGGGTTTTTCCAAAAGCATTATTCAAAAGGGAAATTGAAAGGGTACCTTTTGGTTGTGCCTGCTCGTGGGAAAGAAAGGGGACGGAAGAGTCACTTGTCTCTTTGCGGGGTGCATGAGGGCATCTGCAAGGAGGAGGGCGACCCTGCTGCTTGCTCATCAGACAGGACTTGATTCAGTTGGATACGAAGAGGACATGGATACAGCCTCCACATGAGCTAGGTACGAAGACGACTTTCTATAGAGAGCATCTTCTTCAACTCACGGAGGATGGTTTTGTGGTCAGACCAGGATACATGGATACTCATCTATTCCACGAGATACGATGTGCTATTGGTCAGATACGCACATCCTCACATCAGCTAGAGATCAAGACAGGCAGATTTAGAGTACCCGCTGAGTCGAGGATTTGTCAGGTGTGCCAAATAGAGCCAGAGACAGAGCTACATTACATATGTCACTGCCCAATATACTATGAGATACGAGGCCGCTTTCAGTGTCTATTTAGAGAGGGTTTTGGGCCACTTTCTAGAGTCATGAGATACCAGGATCAGAGATGCCTCGGATTATACTTACTGGAGATTCGCAAACAAAGAGAGGACCTCTTGAAGAGGGGCACAATGAGAGAGATCCAGCGACAGTGGAAGATTACAGATTTCTTTCAGTCACAGACAGAGGAGTGGCACGACATAGGAGCTGTCCCAGATAGTGATTATATGTATATAATGCCTCGACTGTCAGAGAGCTCCATTGTATCAGCTCACCCTTTGTATTCCCTTTGCATCAACTTTCACCCCACCCCTACCCACTATTTTCTTTTCAGTTCTTTGTACTTTTTGTACCCAGACCTGGTATTAGATTTACCACATGTAACCTTTTCGTCTCATAGGTCATTTTGGCCTTTTGAAGACGTTAATATTACATTTCATCTCTCTCTCTCTCTCTCTCTCTCTCTCTCTCTCTCTCTCTCTCTCTCTTGCTGGGCCGAGATTTTCTTTGAGAAGAGCAGCAGAGACTAGACTGACTAGAGCTTATGCGCCTTTGGGAGGACTAGAGAGGATGTGTTTGCAGGTTCAGTTTTAGGAACCTAGGACAAAGCTATGGCTCTTTGATACTTTGGTTGCATCTACTATGCTATATGGGGTGTAGGTTTGGGGACCTTCTGTAGGCCAGGATGGTTGGAGACGTATGAAGAGGCCCTTGGTATCTATGATCTCTTGGCTGTTTAGAGCCAAGGCGTCTGTACCACATGATATCATTCGAGTGGAGTTAACTGCTTCCCCTATGGAGATTGAGGCGCTTACCAGATTAGTCTCCTTTGTACACAGTCTATGGGATACTACCAGAGACAGATATGCCAGGCTGGCCCTAGAGTCCTCCAAACAGCTAGCTCTAAAGGGGGATACATCATGCTGGTATGCACAGATGACATCATGGTTTCAGACACATGGCTTCACCATGGACAAATATCCTGCTATCTGTTGGTATCCCTCTAAATCTGCCAGTCTCAATCTCGAGCTGATGTGAGGATGTGCGTATCTGGCCAATGGCACAACGCAAGCCATGAGAAAGATGTGTGTCCATATAGCTAGGTCGAATCACAAACCCATCCCCTGTGAGGTGGAGAAGATGCTCTCTATAGAAAGCCATCTTCGTGCCCAACTCCTGTACCGGCTCTATCCATGTCCTCTTCGTGTCGAGCTGGATCAGATCCTGATGAATGACTCTAGTAATCTCCACCCGTGTCAGAGACATCAAGGGTGCCTGTAGAGAGTACTGAAAAGGAGGCAGCACCGCTATTGGCATTCTCATAGATCGAGCATTGGAGCTAGGGAGATCTAGACGCCCGCGATTGAGGAGAGGAGCTACACAACATCGACGGAGACTACAACAGAGGATTCGAGCCATACTCTCTCGACGTCCAGAGTGCAGATGGGGATGGATCCCCACCATCTCCCCCCCCCAAACCCCCCCCTTCTTCCCGAGTGCAGATGGGGATGGATCCCCACCATCTCCCCCCCCCCAAACCCCCCCCTTCTTTCATTGTAGTACACTGTATTTTGTTTCAATTCCTTTTGATTCCGGACATGGTATCAGATTCACTATGTTGTAATGGCTTGGTCTCATAGGTCATTTTGGCCTTTTGAAGACGTTAATATATCATTTCATTTATATCATCTCTCTCTCTCTCTCTCTCTCTCTCTCTCTCTCGTCGCCCCTACTCGGCAACAAATTCTCTCTCCCCTCTCCTTGTATGAAAGCATTAGGGTCGCCCTCCTATCTGCAGCACTCGGTAGCAAATTCTCTCACACACTAATGTCGTTAAATGCTGCAGTGTTTCTTTCTCCTCGGATCTCCTCCCTCCTACTCGGCCTCAGACTAGTAGCGAGTAGAGCTCTTCCTTCTCTCTCTCGGTTCTCTTGCTCCTCCCTCTCTCTCTCTCTATTCTCTTTCCTCTGAATGCTACATAAATTCCTTCTTTCTCACCTTGGCCTTGGCAACAAATTCTCTCTCTAAGTTCGACTGTAAATCCTCTCTCTCTCTCAACTCCTTGCTATGGCAGGTCGAAACTCTTTCCCTCCCACCACTTCTTGCTAGACTTCCCTCTCTCAAAACTCCTGCAAACTCCCTCCTCCTCTATGCTCGGACTGCAGGTTTGCAGGGAATTCTCTCTCTCTCTCTCTCTCTCTCTCTCTCTCTCTCTCTCTCTCTCTCTCTCTCTCTAAATTATGCGGTACAGAGCGAGAGACAGAGTTACATTACATATGCCACTGCACTGTGTATTATGAGATACGAGGGCGCTTCCATTGCTTATATAGGGAGGGCTTTGGACCCCTAGATAGAGTCATGAAGTATGAGGATCAGAGATGCCTTGGCTTATATCTACTTGAGCTACAGCGGCATAGGGATAGTCTGTTGAGGAAACATGGGACACGACAGTCACAGAGACTTCACAGATTTCTTTGGATCGGGAAAGCCGGGAGAGCAGCAACCAGCGCAGAGTTGTGCCCGCGTGCATACCAGAGGCACCCTCATTGATAGGGCGATTGAGCTTGGGAGGTCGAGGCGACCACGACCGAGACACAGGAGCACACTCCATAGACAGAGACTTCAGCAGAGGATCAGGGACATCCTAGCTCGACATCCGGAGTGTCATTGAGAACTTACTCTACACTTCATTTTCACTGTCACTACTCACTTCTCATTTTTATTTTTTGCATTCAGTACCTTTGTACTTTTGTACTTTTGTATTCAGACATTGTACTAGTTTCACCACTTTGTATCAGCTGGTCTCATAGGTCATTTTGGCCTTTTGAAGACGTTAATATATCATATCATATCATATCTCTCTCTCTCTCTCTCTCAGCTTCGTTCTGCGCTGCCTCATTGATGGGGCAAAGGCGCGGAAGAAGAGGCTTTACTACTGCTTTGTGGATTTTCGCAAGGCCTTTGACACAGTCCCACGCGAGAGACTCTTCCAGCGCCTTCACAGCATTGGGGTACCAACAGAGATGATTTGGGCCATATATGCTCTCTACGAGAGGGTGACGGGTCGAGTTCGTTGCCCAGGCGGTTTTTCAGAGACCATTGCTAGCACCATTGGTGTTAAGCAAGGATGCCCACTCTCCCCGACACTCTTTGGGCTCTACATCGACGAGATCTCCGACTACATACTGCGAGCAGGAGGAGAGGGGAGCGACTTGGCAGGTACTCCGGTCCACATCATGTTATATGCTGATGATATTGTGTTGATTTCAGAGTCACCCGAGGGCTTGCAACGCCATCTTGAGGCCTTGGACGAATTCAGCACACACAGGGGGTTGACTGTGAACCTTGGCAAAACCAAGGTTATGATCTTTCACACATCCAGTGCAGTGAGGAGCGCTGCCACCTTCACAGCAGCAGGAGGACAGGTTGATGTAGTCACCTCCTACGTCTACCTTGGCATCACATTCACCAGCCTACCAGGACCCTTCACTATGAGGCAGGCTACTGCTGACAGGCTCACCTGAGGATATGCAGCTCTGGCCATGCTAGAGCGGAGATGCCACCAGGCACACTTTCAGGAGCCCCGCACGAAGGGGTGGCTTTTCGACACCTTAGTCACCCCGGCCTTGATGTACTCGGCGGCAGTATGGCACCAGGATTGATAGCTGACCAGTGGACACAGCTTGAGAGGCCACAGGTATGTATGATCTCACGCTTGCTCCGCAGCAAGAAGACAGTGCCACATGACATTATTAGAGCCGAGGTCGCCACACCACCTATGGTTGTAGAGGCACTATTCCAGACAGTCTGCTTCATCCAGAGGATGAGAGAGCTACCTCCTGACAGACTTACTCGTAGAGCATTTGAGGCAGCTATACAGCTATCAGAGAGTGGGCATGAGAGAGCATGGTACTCACAGGTCAGAGCATGGTTTGAGGGACACGGTCTTGACATGGAGAGCCTACCACCATTCCAGTACGACCCCCACTCACCATATGTTCACCTCTCTCGCAGTGAGAGGAACTTGGTATTGAGACAGGATCTGTGGCAGCTATACACTAGGAGAGTCTGGGAGTCACCTGGCTTGGGGACGAGGATGTCAGATTACAGAGACCAGTTTCTCACCATATTGTGTGGGGGGTTCATACAGAGACCACGCTACATGGACACATATATGCCACATAGCTCACGGGTGGCGATTGGTCAGCTGAGAGTGGCTTCACACAGGTTAGAGATTGAGATCGGGAGACATACTGGTGTTCCCAGGGAGGAGCGAGTCTGCAGATCCTGCACAGAGGAGGTGGAGAGTGAGGAGCACTTTGTATGTAGATGCAGAGCATACACTGAGATCAGAGGCAGGTATGAGGCCTTATTCAGAGGACAGCCCACTCTCCGAGAGATCATGGACTCTCGAGATTAGAGACAGCTCGAACGTTTCTTACTAGAGATACAGAGCCATCGGGACACACTACTACAGCCACACACAGCTACACAGACAGAGGGGAGACAGTCGCAGCTCACAGACTTCTTTCAGAGGATTGCCGCCCCTCCCTCACCAGACACTCAGAGGGGAGTGACACTCCCACAGGCGGAGGTGAGCCGAGCTAGACGACGACCACGAGTCACAGGCTACAGGGGCGCGAGCTCCCACCACCGACAGATCGAGGAGATCCGAGCCCGGGAGCGCCGTGCCACTGAGGAGCGAGTGGCTCAGATGAGGGCCGACCCGACAGCTTTCATCCGGGTAGCCTTGGCACCAGATCCGCCCATGTACCACATCTTACATCCCCCCATTAGTACAGGATGGAGCTAGATAGCTTGATGCATTCTCATGATTGTACTACCTTGAGCATATAGACATGCATATACCCCTAGAGATAGAGCTCCATCCCTCCTCAGATACTCCACTACCTACATTCAGTTCAGTTTTGTATCAGTTTTGTTTCATTTGTCTTTCCGATAGACGGATGACATACACACCATGTACATTTGATTTGTCTCATAGGCCGATTTCGGCCTGACATAGACGTTAAAAATCTTTCTTTCTTTCTTTCTTTTCTCTCTCTCTCTCTCTCTCTCTCTCTCTCTCTCTCTCTCTCTCTCTCTCCCCTTCTCGGAATTTTGCAACAAAGGGATGGAGATTCTCTCTCTTTTATTCTCAACAGAGAGCAATGCTGGAAATACGGTTGCAGGGATGCACACAGAGCTTGGAGAAGATGAAGAAGCTCAAGGCACACAACAGAGAGTATATTGCTCAGTGCACAATGGAAAGATAAGTTAGCCCTAGAATGATGGGCGTATATATAATGCATGGGGGAAAAAACCTCCTAGCAAGGGAAAAAATGCCCTGCCAGTCCTATGTGTATTCACACACATCACTACCACATATATGGTAACTAATCCCCTGGCAGGTCGAAACTCTCTCCCTCCCTCCACTTCTTGCTAGACTTTCCTCTCTCAAAACTCCTGCAATTTCCCTCCTCCTCTATGCTCGGACTTCCGAGCAGGTTTGCAGGGAATTTTCTCTCTTTGATTTTCAATGGAGAGCCTCTCTCTCTCTCTCTCTCTCTCTCTCTCTCTCTCCTTTTCGGAATTTTGCAGCAAAGGGATGGAGATTCTCTCTCCTTTATTCTCAACAGAGAGCAATGTTGGAAATAGGGTTGCAAGGATGCACACAGAGCTTGGAGAAGATGAAGAAGCTCAAGGCACATAATAGAGGGTATATTGCTCAGTGCACAATGGAAAGATAAGTTAGCCCTAGAATGATGGGTGTATATATAATGCATGGGGGAAAAAACCTCCTAGCAAGGGAAAAAATGCCCCGCCGGTCCTAAGTGTGTTCACATACATCACTACCACATATATACATATATGGTAACTAATCCCCTGGCAGGTCGAAACTCTCTCCCTCCCTCCACTTCTTGCTAGACTTCCCTCTCTCGAAACTCCTGCAAACTCCCTCCTTCTCTATGCTCGGACTGCAGGTTTGCAGGGAATTCTCTCTCTCTCTCTCTCTCTCTCTCTCTCTCTCTCTCTCTCTCTCTCTCTCTCTCTCTCTCTGTGAGATACCAGGATCAGAGATGCCTCGGATTATACTTACTGGAGATTTGTAAACATAGAGAGGACCTCTTGAAGAGGGGCACAATGAGAGATCCAACGACAGCGGAAGGTCACATCTTTTAGTCACAGACACAGGAGTTCGAGCAGCCCCCACAGCATAACAACACCAGAGGTACCAGAGGCATACTGCTTGTTCGGGTAATAGAGTTGGGGCGGTCCCATTGCCCACGAATGAGAGGGCCCTCTCGATATCGACGCAGACTGCGACAGAGGATCCATACCATACTAGCGCGACATAGGAGCCGTCCCGGATACAAATGCATATGTAGATGATGCCTCGATTGTTAGAGAGCTCCATTGTATCAGCTCACCCTTTGTCTTCCCTTTATATCAGCTTTCACCCCACCCCTACCCACTATTTTCTTTTTAGTTATTTTTTTTTTTCCCGAGAAAAAGATCCTTCTATTAGTTAATGAAAACTACCCATAGGGCTACAACCTCCTCTGCAAGAGAGGGCTACAACAAGCATGATGGGGAGACTCTCCCAATGAAAAAACAGCATATATACAATGAGGCTAAATTAGGAGATGGGAGGAGGGAAGAGCCACACAGGTGGACAGTAGTGCCATCTGAGCACCCCCTGGACTATGGTGTAGAAAGGCCCAGGGCGCCAAAGTCGAAGGAAAGCCTCGCGGCGCTCCCGCATGCGGTCGGAGCTGCCCTGTAGTCAAGCTGTCCTTTGAGAGTATGGATCAGCTCTAGCCAAAAGTCACGAACAGTCTCTGCTGGCGGCACAGGGCGAGCCTCAAAGATGCGGAAACAGCTCCCTACCGCTGTGCCTTTGTGTGCGACCAGCCAGTGAAACAAGGTGACTCGCCTCGGCTGTCTGGAGTCCCACAACCTCTCCCAAAAGTCTGCCAAGAACTCGACGGTGAGACCCTCCTCCTGCCAATGACGTGCTGCAGCGGGGAGGGCCTCTCTCTGTGCTGCTAGTATGTGCCGTCCAAGCCGAACAGTGTACTGAAAGAAGGGGACTCCTGGGTGGTCTGCAGAAGAGAAGGGGTCCCTCCATAGCCACTCACCAGGATCCCACTGTACTCGTGCCAGTGGACAGCACTCCCAAGCCCAAAGCCTCCAGTGGCCAGTCTCAAGAGCTGCTGGGTCAGGGTCTATGACGCAAGTCCTCCGACAGATGCCCACAACTCGGATCCTCTGAAAACAACACTCTGCTACCTGCGGGGCCTCTACTGCAACTCGCTGTAGTCGTCCCCCACCTTGAAGCTCGAAGAACAAGGCTGGGACAGTCTCTGAGCAGGCCCTGACTAAAATGGGAACCTCCAGTCGTGTGAAGGCTCCCATCCACCGAGGTGCTACTGGCTCGAGATGCGTGAGCCACTCAGCTGGAACTGACTCTGAGATGTCCTGACACATGCTCTGCACCCCTGTCATGCCCTGCAGCTGGAAAACTTGTACCTCCTCTGACAAACCTGTGAACTCTAGCCAGTCACCTAGAGAGCGCGCTGGACCTGCTGCCATGGGACCCCAGGAAACATGAGGTCGACTACCAACCAAGTGGCCTCTCTGAGTGCTAACCATGGGGTTCCAGACGAGGGGCTGCCGTAGGCGCTCCTCCGTGCACATCGGATGTCGCTGCTCCAGGCCACGTCGTAGGAGCTCCCAAGAACGAAGCAAACTCACAGCGAAACGGTCCTCCAGTCTCCTGCTCAAACCAACTCGGCGCATCTTTGTAAAGATCCATCTGGTCGAAGGTTGCCAAGGGCCTCCTGATTGAGACACCCTGGCACGAAGCCTCTGCAACAAGAACTCCTTCCAGGGCTCCTCACCTGGAAGAAGTCCTCTGACTATGAACTTCCCTAGAAGGGCTCTGCTGTGCTGTGCTGGATCAATGATCCCAAGCCCTCCCTGAGAACAAGGAAGCGTGATGACCGACCAAGCCACCTTGGTTCGGGCCATCTGAGTGTCACGTCCTGACCAAAGGAAGTTCCTAATCAGCCTCTCTACCTGGCTGATACAAGAACTCGAGAAGATCCAGCAGGAGGTGATGTACCACATAGTCGCCAACAACACCTGGTTGGCAACTACTACTCTACCAGCCAGCGACAGACGTGCTGAGCTCCAATGTAACAGCTTTCTCCTGATGGACAGGAGAAGAGGAGCAATCTGCTACTCGGGAGACAAGTCCAAACCAACCTGACAACCCAAGTATCGAACTGCAGTCCCTGGGGGAATCCACCTGAAACCCTCTCCTAGCATCCAATCTGGCATAGGAGCACTACCAACCGAGAAAGCCACTGTCTTTCTCTAGTTGATCAGTGCGCCCGATGCACAACAGAAGGTCTCCAAAGCCTGCTTACATCTGTGAAGATTGGCCTCTTGGCCATCTAAGTACAAGACTGAGTCATCGGCAAACTCAGCGTCCAATAACTCCTCTCCCCGAATAGGGAGTGCTAAGCCTCGAAGACCAACCTGCTATGACACCAAAAATCTGCTCATCGCCTCCGCATAGAACAGAAAGAGAAAGGGGGTAAGAGGGCAGCTCTGTCTGACCGAGCGTGTGAGCATGAAGCGCGCACCTCTCCCCCCTGCCAAAAGCACCTGACTGTGAGCCTGTCTGTACAAAGCTGACACACCTCTGATCCAAGCATCTCAGAAGCCCATCCTGCGAAGAGTGCCCTCTAGAAAGTCCCAGTCAACTCGGTCGTAGGCCTTCTCAAAATCGAGAAGAATAATCACAAGGTCCTCACCACGGAGCCGTGCCAGGGCAGAAGCCTCCCAGAAAGTAAAGATGTTGTCTATGATACTGCGTTCCTTGACAAAACCTGTCTGAGTCCCATGTATAAGGCTCTCTAAAAGTGGATGAATCCTCAAACTCAGAGCCTTGGCAAGAATTTTGTAGGCTGAGTTGAGAATGGTGATGGGGCGCCACTGACGAATCTTATCCAAGGAGCCACCCTCCTTGGGAATGAGGTAGATCAGGCCCTCACTCATGCTGTCAGGCATCACTCCTGTGTGCAAAATGTACTGAAAAGCACTACAAAGATCTGGGCCAAGCAGGTCCTAGTACTCCAAGAAAAAGCTGGGAGTCAACCCATCCTCACCTGGACAGCTACCACGAGGAAGGGCCCTCAGAGCTGTGTGAAGCTCCTCAAGCTGAAGTGGCATCTCTAGCCTCTGGCGTATCTCCTCTGTCACAAGACATGGCATCTCTGCCCAAACCTGCTCCCTGCATGCATCCTGCCGCTCTGACTGAGGCTCAGCCGACAGTAACTCATGGTAGAAGTCAGTAGCGGCTGCACGCATATCCTCGGGCTCACAAGCAACTGACCCATCGGGCCTCCTCAACTGACTGACCTTGGCATGCGAATGCCGAGGCCCCACTGTCTCAAAAAAAGCACCAGTCACTCTCTCACCCATCTGAGTCCACTGAGATGCCTGTCGGTGGAAGGCAAACTCATGACGCCTCTCCTCTGTGCTAGCAAGCTCCTGTCGAGCCTGCTGTAACTGCTCCTCCAACCATGGACTGTCTGGATGCTGCTCTTGCATCCTCTGCAGTGAAGCAATGCCCCGTCTGAGACGCTGCTCCGCCTCTCTCGCTGCAGCCCGGCGAGCCAGAGACTCCTGAAGAAAAAAGTGGCTAAGCGGAGCTAGGCCTGCGGCCACTCTGTCTGCAGGTGAATCCTGTCTGTCCATACCCTCTGTCCAGAGAGCCTCTACCCTCTCTCTAAGTGCTGAGTCCAACAAGACCCTCTCCGGGATGCGGAGCATCGTGCTCCCACTCCTCTGCCTGTCTGCCACTGTGAGGATCACTGGTACATGGTCCGGGAAGGAAGTCCCTGCCAGGATGCCCACTAAACCCCCCAAGTCACTGAAGTGGTCACTAGTGTAGAAGCGATCTATCCGCGATAGATTCACTCCTCCCACTCTGCGGTCCGATCTACAGAAGGCAAGACTGTCTTGGGGCCTCACAAAACCTGAGTGGTGCCATGTATCCGAGACCCTCAAAGTCATACAAAACCTCTCCCAAGCAATCAACTTGACTCCATGCACAGTAGCATGGCTGCCACCAATCCTGTCAGAAGGGTCCTCCAACATGTTGAAGTCCCCTCCTATACACCAATGATCGGCCTGCGGCAAAGACTGAACAATCTGTGACCAAAACTCTGCACGAGCACTCGCCACATTGGGCGCATAGATGTTCAGGAAGCCCACAAGGCCACCCTGAACCTGCATAGTAATCCACTAAGCCCTGCTTGGCACAATAATCCCTCTCCCCACAATGGCCTGCTGTGCAGTGAGTCCTCAATAGTCATACATACCCCTCCTTGGATGCCTCCAGGTCTAAAAGCAGCTGACCAAAAGGTATCATAACGTCCACGCAAAATCTGACCACAACGTCGAATGCGGCTCTCACACAGATGGTGCTCCTCAAGCATGAGGAGATCAATCTCTCCTCCCACAAGGCAACGCTGAAGCTCCTGACGCAATCGGCCCCGCTATCGCTGAAACTGGGGCCCACATAGTCCCTGCATGTTCCATGAGATGATCCTCATGGGAAGCGAGAGAGAACAGATGCTTCTGCAGTAGCAAGACGGGCTATCTTCGAGGCAGGCTTGGATGGGGAGTAATCCGCATCCGAGCGTCCTCTAGATAGGCGTGACTGCAGTGAGTGCCTAGCCCAAGCCCAAGCAGAGCGAGCCGTACGTAACGCAACCTCCTCTGTGCAGGAGTCCTCATGAATGTATACATAACAAGGCAAACACTGCGTATCAGCAAAGAAGTACACCACAATGTGCCTACATCCTGCTGAGTCTGGGGGTGTCACCGCAAACTTGGCCAATGGCCACAAAGTCTGCAGCAAATCTGTAACTCCAAGTTCTCCCATGTGGTGAGAGAACTCTAAGACCTGTGTATGTAACCATCCCACCACTGAGTCAAGGGACCACTCTGCATCGGCCCTACCACAGAGGGGGAAGGAGAAACCAACTGTTGAGTCCAGGGCCTCTGTCCCCCTAGCAGCGAGGAACAAAACATGGACCCCGAAACATGCTGCCTCATGGTCTGTTGCGGAATCGCCGAGAAAACGAGTGAACCCGTAGTCAAAGAAGTCCTAGCGGCGTCTGATGTCAATGCTCGTCAGCCCACGGGGGAGCAAGGGAGGATGTCTCAATCTGCAGAGGGGGCCGCAAGAAGGGATGACCCTCTCGCGCTAGGCGACTCGTGGCAAAGGTGCTTCCAAGAGATCTCCTAGCCGCCGGAGAGGGACCAGTCTCCTGAGCCGACTGAGGAACTGGAGCAGGAGGGGGGGAAGAGGGAGCTGGGGAGAGTGGAGGAGAAGAGGGGCGGGATGGGGCGACAGAGGTAGAGGGGCAAGGTGGAGAGGCGACGGGAGCAGAAGGCGGGGAGGATGAGGCAAAGGGGGGGAACTCTGGGGGGGAGCGGCTGTCGAGGGAGAAGCAGAGGTGGAGGCTGGCGTAGGGATCTTCTCCTGCTCGAGAGGACCAAAACTCTGCACGAGCACTCGCCACATTGGGCGCATAGATGTTCAGGAAGCCCACAAGGCCACCCTGAACCTGCATAGTAATCCACTGAGCCCTGCTTGGCACAATAATCCCTCTGCCTACAATGGCCTGCTGCAATGAGTCCGCAATAGTCATACATACCCCTCCCTGGATGCCTCCAGATCCAAAAGCAGCTGACCAAAAGGTATCATACCGTCCACGTAAAATCTGACCACAATGCCGAATGTGGCTCTCACACAGATGGTGCTCCTGAAGCATAAGGAGATCAATCTCTCCTCCCACAAGGCAATGCTGAAGCTCCTGACGCAATCGGCCCCGCTGTCGCTGAAACTGGGGCCCACCTAGTCCCTGCACGTTCCATGAGACGATCCTCATGGGGAGCGAGAGAGAACAGATGCTGCCGCAGCAGCAAGACGGGCTATCTTCGAGGCAGGTTTGGATGGGGAGTAATCCGCATCCGAGCGGCCTCTAGATAGGTGTGACTGTAGTGAGTGCCTAGCCCAAGCCCAAGCAGAGCGAGCCGTACGTAGCGCAACCTCCTCTGTCCAGGAGTCCTCATGAATGTATACATAGCAAGGCAAACACTGCGTATGAGCAAAGAAGTACACCACAATGTGCCTACATCCTGCTGAGTCTGGGGGTGTCACCGCAAACTTGGCCAATGGCCACAAAGTATGCAGCATATCTGTAACTCCAAGTTCTCCCATGTGGTGAGAGAACTCTAAAACCTGTGTATGCAACCATCCCACCACTGAGTCAAGGGACCACTCTGTCTCGGTCCTACCACAGAGGGGGAAGGAGAAACCAATTGCTGAGTCCAGGGCCTCTGTCCCCCTAGCGGCGAGGAACAAAACATGGACCCTGAAACAGGCTGCCTCATGGTCTGTTGCGGAGTTGCCGAGAAAACGAGTGAACCCGTAGTCGAAGAAGTCCTAGCGGCGTTTGATGTCAATGCTCGTTAGCCCACGAGGGATGGCTGCAAGGGAGGATGTCTGAATCTGCAGAGGGGGCCTCAAGAAGGGCTGACCCTCTTGCGCTAGGCGACTCGTGGCAAAAGCGCTGCCAAGAGATCTCCTAGCCGCCGGAGAGGGACCAGTCGCCTGAGCCGACTGAGGAACTGGAGCAGGAGGAGGAGAGGGAGCTGGGGTGAGAGGAGGAGAAGAGGGGCGGGATGGGGCGACAGAGGTAGAGGGGCGGGGTGGAGAGGCGACGGGAGCAGAAGGCGGGGAGGATGAGGCAAAGGGAGGGAACTCTGGGGGGGTTGTGGCTGTCGAGGGAGAAGCGGAGGTGGAGGCTGTCGTAGGGATCTCCTCCTGCTCAAGAGGACCAAAACGGTTCCCCGTGGGAATTTACTGCTGCTGAGGCGGCACCAGAGGGCCACTCTGAGTGCCAGGTTGTCGCTGTGGCCCCTGGCGTCGGCGGCCACGGGCTTGCTGCCACCCCTCCTCCGCTGGAGCCCCAGGCTCGGAGGGTGGCTCTGCATCTGTACGCTGTGCCGTTGGATGTGGCTGCGGGCCAGCCCTGGCAGGCTGGGGCTGAGGCTGTGGTGCAGGTCGCGGCCTCCTCCGTGGACAGGCCTTCGCTAGATGGCCCATCTGGCGGCAAATGAAGCACTGGTTCAGGAGGCCCGAGTACTCCACACTCTGTCGAAACCAACCCCCACTCACCCGAGGTAGAAGGATAACCTTCGGGAGTGTGTGGGTATCTCTAACCAAAACTCGAACTGAGGGAATGCCAGCCGCCTTGGCAGCTACTGATGCTGCCGTGCGAGGTGTCTCTAGGACAGTCCCAATGGCGGAACCGATCCTGGAAAGAAATGGTAGGTACTCCCTCCGTAAACCCGGAAAGCAGACTGAGATGGGGATGTTTGTCTCCTCTACTAGAACATCCGAAGCTGGGTCAAAACCATGTTGCCACTGTCGAAAGTGGGCACGTGAGGCTCAGATGGCCAGTGGACTCATAGCTATGACCTTGGACGCCATCTCGGAGGACTCAAACTCGATCTAATAGTAGCCCTGCCTGAGAATTTGGACATCCAAAATCTTTCCCACCTCTGCGAGAAGGCGGGCCTGGAGAAGGTCTCGCAGCTCTCCTCTGCTAGGTCGGGTGCCGAGAATCTTGCAGATGACCGAGGTCGCCTGCAATCGCTCTACCTCGGCGGCAAGGCTCGCTTGCTCTGTAGGCGAGAGAGCAAGTCGAATGGTGGGCTCAGCGGGGTCGGGCGAGGGGGCTTCTGGCGAGTCCCTCTGTGGCGAAGCTGGAGCCTCCATCTGTGTCTACTGCTGTGGCGTAAGAAGAGGACGACGGGAGGATGCTGCAAAAGGGCGCGCCAACACTGCTCCAAGGAGTTGGAACAGCTGCCGCAAGTGCCGAATCTGCAGGGAGCAACCGAGGCGGAGGGCCCAAACTGATGGATGAACGGGCTGAGTGGGGGGGGGGGGGGGGGGGGGGTACTGAGGCTGAGGGCGTGCGGTGGCAGCAGGGGCTGAGGCTGAGGGCGTGCGGCGGCAGTAGGGGGCTGAGGGCGGGCGGAATTGCTGGAACAGGGCAGCGCGAGGGGGGGGCAGCGGGGGCAGAGGGCAGGCGGGAGGGGACAGGCAAGCGGGGGGCAGCAGGGGCTGAGGGCAGAGCGAGGGAGGGCAGCGGGCAGCACGCGAGGGGGGGGGGGGGGGCGGAGGAGGCGAAGGCGATGGCGCAGCGGGAGAGCACAGCAGCAGCTAGCAACCCTGAAAAGAAGGGGCTTCACCGCTCAATAGCACTAACCTTTTCTTTTTAGTTCTTTGTACTTTTCGTACCCAGACCTGGTATTAGATTCACCACATGTAACCTTTTGGTCTCATAGGTCATTTTGGCCTTTTGAAGACATTAATATTACATTTCATTTCATTTAATTTCTCTCTCTCATGCCCCAGAATGGTTGGTATGATGAGGAACGCAGAGAGATGAGAGCGCAGCTTCAGAGGGATCCTCTTTTAGGAGTAATCACTTACAGACTGTCTCGGATTGCTTCCCGGCGCCTTGTGCGACGGAAAAAGCGAGCTTACCTGGCTCATATGGAACGAGACTTATACCAGATGTTCTTGAGTAGGGACTCAAGAGAGGCATGGCGACTCTTTCATGATCACTCCCCTCCCCCAGTGATTACTTCACCTGATGTGTGGGGCCAATATGCGACATCGCTATATACGGTTCCCGGACAGGAACCCCTTCTAGACCCTATAGAGCCATGCCCAGCTATGAGCACCTTCTATACCACTGGAATGGTACAGAGGGCCATTGACGGGATGAGGACCGGGAGGGCATATGATCATGACGGTCTAGTAGCGGAGCACTTTATACATGCTAGGGATATGTTGATGGAGGTTCTTGCAGTGTTGTTCAATCGTGCCATGTGTGAGGGGTTACCTGTAACTTGGAGGTTGTCTACTATTGTGCCTATCTTCAAGGAGGTGATCCTACAGAGCCTGGGAACTACCACACTATAATGTTTGGACCCACAATAATACGGCTTTGGGAGGATTGGAGAGGATGTGTTCGCAGGTTCAGTTCCAAGAACCTAGGACAAAGTTATGGCTTTTTGATACCTTGATTGCCTCTACTATGCTATATGGGGTGCAGGTTTGGGGACCTTCTGTAGGCCAGGATGGTTGGAGACGTATGGAGAGGCCCTTGTTATCTATGATCTCTTGGTTGATTAGAGCCAAGGCCTCCTTACCGCATGATATCATTCGAGAGGAGTTAGCTGCCTCCCCTATGGAGATTGAGGCGCTTACCAGATCAGTCTCCTTTGTACACAACCTATGGGATACTACCAGTCTCCAAAGATAGATATGCCAGGTTGGCCCTAGAGTCCTCCAGACAGTTAGCTCTAGAGGGGGATACATCATGCTCGTATGCACAAATGACATCATGGTTTCAAACACATGGCTTCACCATGGACAGGCTGCCTCCTCTTCAACTCTCTACAAGCACCCTTGATGTCTTTGACACGGGTGGAGATTAGTAGACTCAATCATCAGGATCAGATCCAGCTGGATAGGAGGAGGACATGGATAGAGCTGGTATAGGTGTTGGGCACAAAGATGGATTTCTATAGAGAGCATCTTCTCCACCTCACAAGAGATGGGTTTGTGATTCGACCTAGCTATATGGACACATCTTTCTCATGGTTTGCGTTGTGCCATTGGCCAAATACTCACATCCTCACGTCAGCTGGAGATTGAGACTAGCAGATTCAGAGGGATACCAGCAGATAGCAGGATATGCCGCTTATGTCATCTATAGCCAGAGACAGAGTTACATATGTCATTGCATAGTGTACTATGAGATACGAGGCTGTTTTTATTGTCTATTCAGAGAGGTTTTTGGGCCTCTATCTAGGGTCATGAGTTTTGAGGATCAAAGATGCCTTGGATTGTATCTACTTGAGTTACACAGGCATAGAGACACTTTACTGAGGAGAGATGGAGAGAGACAGTTACAGAGACAGAATACTGATTTCTTTACACTAGATATTGGACACCCAGAGGAGCAGCCAGAGGAACAACCACCATTGCAGAGCTCTCCCCGCACTCATACTGTCACGAGGACGTGGCAGTTATTAACCATGTCACAGAGATGTGGCAACTGCTAACCTTGGTTGTTGGCTTCTTTCCAATGGGGTTTATTTTATTTGTTTAAGACCCTCTTCTTGAAGTAGCAAACGGTCGGACATTGTATGGCCAATGTGAACGGTAGATTCACCCGCAGACGGGAAGTGGTCGGCACTGGAATTCGTATGGTAAGAGGATGTCTAGGCTCAGAGCAAGATCATATAGGTCCCCCCGTCGCACTTAGCAAGTTGGTGGATGCTAGGAAGTGAACTCAATTAAGGCGTAAAGTCAAGGTGGGACTTCCAACAAAAAGTATGCGACAGTTGGGCCACATTGCATTTTTGGATGCGGTCCCAATGAGGATAGATGGTCAGAAGACCAGTGGGAGCCCAACGGAAGCATCTCCTAAAATTTAGGGAACTGCTATTTTGGGCCGTGAAATGTGTTCGCGTCATTACCTTCGGTATGACTAGGGGAACACTTTATAACTCTGCCGCGAAGTCAACTGACGCGTCGGTTGGGATATTTTTAAGCGGCGAACCCGAAACGGGAAAATGCTTGTAAATGCGCCAAGTGTCACATTTTCAGGGACTTGCCTCTTCCAGAAAAATGGGCGCTGATTTTTAAGCTGGGAGAAGCCTCATTTGCAACCTGTCACAGGTTAAGAGCTATGGAGTGCTTTCTTTCCCTCTCATGTACAGTGTGGTGCTAGGAGTGATGCCCTGCACACTACACACTGCTCTCTCTCTCCCCTACGTGCAGTTATGTGATGCCCCACAAGAGGGCTACTCATTTGACTGATGTACAGTTGTGTGGGTTCATGCTTTTGTGTTGAGGCAAGAGCCTCCTTGAGCAGGAACAGGGGTAGCTAACTGCTGCTCCAAAGCAGGCACTGGTGAGGGTCATAACCTCACCGTACAGGTGCAAAATCAGCGCTGTGTATGCGCTGTAAATTCACTGTTTTTCAGCCATACGGACGCCAGGATCATTGGGAATCGTGCCCCACTGGCAAAGGACAGTTAGGGGACTGTTTGGGGCTGAAAACAGGGCAAAAACCAGTAAATATAGCGTGCTGAATTTACTGTTTTTGGACAGGAATCAGAGGGTATACGCCAGTGCAAGCGAGTTTCAGCAGGGGAATTGGTTTCGCGCAAGTTTTGGGGCTGTTATGCTGCCGAAATTTGGCCAAATCAAATGGTATCTAGGTGGATACACGTGAAGGATTCCCAGGACCTTACCTTGTAATTTACCCTCCTAAAGAATAAAGAAATACCGAAAGGGGCGCCAATTTTGGGGCCTACAGGTTGTCGGCGTCTGCTCGGAGCATTCTAGCTTCCGAGCCGTGTGTGAGTTGAAGTGTTAATTCCCATTACAGGTTCTCTTTGCAAAGTGCTGTGTGTGTGTGTATAAAGTAAAGAATTTCGGGTGAAAGCCAACGCCTACCGCCCTACGGGCCGGTTACATGGTTCCGTTGCCGGGATATCAATCACTTTTTCCTCAAAGAGTGAGCCTGGATTGTTCAGGGTAAAGACACACATTGCAAGAACGCGGGGATTACACTATGACCGACAAGGGGAAGGGAATTATGGAAGAGGGTTCCTCTCCAAAGGACAGGCAGGAGATTCCTATGGTTTTTGAGATTGGCGAGAGCTCACGGCCACGTCAGTCTGTACCTCCTGTCAACGTGAATGTCCCTCCAGTAGTACAGGGCTTTATGACAGGGCAACTCGAGGATGATGCGTTTAAGACTCAGTTAGTTGCCGCGGTGAATGTCTTTTCGCAGCTGGTGCAGAATCCGAGGTTTATGGAATTCTTGCAAGCGCCACCAGTGCAACATCAAAATAGGCAACCTACGTCGCGTACGGAGCTTGTTGAAGCTCAAGCCCAGGTACTTCATGAGGCGCAGGAGGAAAGGGAACACTCGCATGTTGCGGAGTCGGGGGCTCCAAAGCAGGTTCCTCCCGTGCTTGAACAGGTGGCTAGAACGCCTATTCCACAGGTTATGCCAGTTCAGCCCGCCACCTTTCAGAGCCAGCATGCTGTCTTGAATGGACAGGGAGCTGGATACCAGGCTATGCACTCAGTTTTTCCACCACCCACGGTACATCCTGGGTATTTCGGGGGTGGATCAGTGTTCCAAAGTATGGCTGGTTATGCGTCTGGAAGTCAGCCGTACATGCCAGGAACAGTGTTCGGGGGTATGCAAGGCATCATGCCAAACCCCATGTATGGTACTATCGGCATGCAGCAAGGTTTCCACGGCAACCAGGGCCAGTTTGGGGTGCCACAGGGTCATTTTGGCATGGCTGGTTTTTCTGGACAGCAGCCAGATATCGCACCTCTGACGCAAAATGTGAATGGCCAACACGTGCCGATCATGCCTACTATAGTGCCCATGTTGCAGACCATCCCGTATGACAACTTGGGGGCACTAGAGAAGCCGAAGGCTTACAAAGAAGGTGGTGCAGCAGTAAAGTTCAGTACCTTCAGTGGTTTTGAGGACAAGACAAAGGCACTCACTTTCCTCCAGCAGTTTGATACAGCTTATGCGGGAGGGAATTTTACAGAGGCCTCGAAGGTTAGGAAAGCTGCCACTTTCTTAAAGGACAATGCGCTGACATGGTGGACGACATTGTTAATGCAAGGACAGGCACCCGCCACTTGGGTTTACTTCAAGCAAATGTTTGCATCTGCTTGGCTATCAAATGAATTTGAAGCCGATGTCTTGACAGATTGGCACCAGCTTACGGCAGCTTCGTGCAAGAGCTTGCTGGAGTACAATAGGAGGTTTTGTAAAGCATTACTCTCAGTGACCTCCTACAGATTTGTGCCACTGACAGAGCAGATAGAGAAGTATTGTTGTGGGTTGCCTAAAGGGCTTCGCGATTACTGTACAAAGAATAGAGTGGCTACCCTTACTCAGCTTATGGAAGTTGCGAACACTGGTCTTGCCCTGTTGAAAGGAGAGGACAGTGGATTTCCAAGCAGTGATAAAGGAGGGCAGCAAAAGAAAAATTCAGCGAAGAAGCCCTTTGTGAAGACGGCTCCTGATGCGTCACAGGGGTCTGAACAGGCCACCAAAGACAAGGATTCAGCTGGGACTTCTGGAGCGCAGGCAAAGAAACAGAAAAGGAAGCCTTTTGTGCGCAAGTCGCTCGAGGAAAAGAAGGTCCTAATGGCTGAGAACAAATGCTTTATATGCGAGCAGCCTGGTCACTTTTCTATCAATTGTCCACAAAGGAAAAGGCCAGCTGACTCAGAGGATAAAGAAGACCAGAAAGGCAAGAAGCCAAAACCCACGGCAGGTTTAGTGCCAGACATGGTGGGTGACAGGCCCAGCACAGATGCCAGTGAGTTATGCAGGGCATGGGGTAAAGTTAGAGATCAGACGGCACTCATCTTCTTTGATCCAGGTGCCAAAGCCAACTTTATCTCACCAGAGTTAGCTATGAAGCTCGGCATCAAAGCTGAAGAGATGGGGTACACAGCAGAGGCAGGGTTGGCATGTCTTGGCCACTTAGAGTGTGTTACTCCCATCATTGGAAAACTGCGTCTGCATATTCAGTCGTATGTGGACACTGAAGAGTTTTACATCATGCCGCTGGAAGGTTGTGACGCCTTGTTGGGGATCCCGTGGATGTTCCGAGTGCATGGAGTCTTGGATGCCTACAACAAAAAGATCACTGTACAGCATAGGGGCAAAACTCACATCTTGGATGTAAAGCTTAAAGGAGAGTCAGTCCCTATTGTATCTGCTTCTGCTATCACTTCTGTAATAAAGAATCATCTTTCTGTGTACTTGATTTTTGCACGTGATGTCTCAGATAGTGATCAGTCAAATTTATCTGTGTTAGATAAAGAAAGGTCAGCATTTTTGCAAAAGTTTAGTGACTGTTTTTCTGATTCATTACCGTCGCAATTGCCGCCAGAGAGACCTGAGGACCATCGGATAGATTTGGTGCCAGGGTGTAGCCCACCAAATAGACCTCCCTACAGGGTTAGTGCGGTGCAGCAGAAAGAGATTATGGGCCAGGTTGAGGAGTTATTAGAGAAGGGGCTGATTCAGCCTAGTTCTTCACCCTTTTGCTCCCCAGTGCTCCTAGTGCAGAAGAAGGATGGCTCATGGCGCATGTGTATTGATTACCGTGCGTTGAATAAGAATACCATCAAGAATAGGTTTCCTATTCCTCGCATTGATGATATTCTCGATCGTTTAGAGGGTGCTGCAATTTTCAGCAGGATAGACCTTAAGAGTGGGTACCATCAGATTCGTATAAGCCCAGAGGATGTGCACAAGACTGCGTTTAGAACGACATTTGGTCTTTATGAGTTTCTAGTGATGCCGTTTGGGCTAACAAATGCTCCAGCCACGTTCAACAGAATGATGGACCGGATTTTCCGCTCACATCAACAGTTTGTTGGAACATTCTTCGATGACATGATTGTGTATTCGAAGAATGAAGAGGAGCATAGGCGTCACTTGACCATTGTGTTCGAAGAGCTGCGCAGTCACAGGTTACTTGTCAATCCTAAGAAAAGTGAATTCTTCCTTGAAGAGATCCACTTTCTGGGCCACATAGTCTCAAAGGATGGTGTTAGAATGGATCCCGCAAAGGTCGAAGCTATCAAGACATGGCCAGACTTGAAGACTGTGCACGATGTCAGAAGCTTCTTGGGATTGTGTTCCTACTATAGAAGGTTTATCAGAAATTTTGCAGAGATAGCATCGCCTCTTCACGCATTGCAAAAGAAAGAGGTCACTTTCAGATGGACCCAAAAAGAGATTTCAGCTTTTAGTCTCTTAAAGGAAAAGTTGACTTCAGATCCAGTTATTGTTCTGCCAGATCTCAGGAAGTCATTTGTGGTCCAGTGTGACGCGTGTGGCAGTAGCATCGGAGCAGTGCTAATGCAAGATGGACGGGTAGTAGCCTATGAAAGCCGAATTTTGCAAGGGCCAGAGAGGACTATGCAAGTCTATGAGAAAGAGCTCTTGGCCGTGATTCATGCGCTTTCTAGCTGGAAGCACTACCTCTTAGGTGCTGATTTTGTTGTCCAAACAGATCATCAGACCTTGCGATACTTCTTGACACAGTCAAAGTTATCCGAAAAGCATATGCGATGGGCAAACATTCTTTCCATGTTCCACTTCCAGATTATGCAT
This sequence comes from Adiantum capillus-veneris, assembly GCF_014529385.1. Taxonomy (NCBI): domain Eukaryota; kingdom Viridiplantae; phylum Streptophyta; class Polypodiopsida; order Polypodiales; family Pteridaceae; genus Adiantum; species Adiantum capillus-veneris. Next base: position 48,692,922 of record NC_140953.1, read on the forward strand.
GTGGAAGGCAAGAAGAATGTTGTGGCTGATGCGTTATCAAGAAAGCCACAAATTTCAGCTGTGTCAATTCCTTATCATCATGAGTTAGATGACATGAAGGAACAGTATATTGCTGATGAAGATTTTGCAAGGATCTTTGAACAGTTACAAGAGGGGCAACATCACGAGCACTACCTCCTCAGAGATGGTTTTATGATGATGCATGGCAGACTTTGTGTCACTAGGCCACTGCGACATAAGGTCATGGAAGAGAGTCATGTCCCACCGTATGCAGGGCATCGTGGCATTGATGCAACAGTTAAAGCGGTAGAGACGTTCTTCTATTGGCCTACCTTGAGGAGAGATGTGGATGCCTTTGTGCGAGCATGCATAGTTTGCCAAAAGGTCAAGTTTGACAGGCAAAAGGCACCAGGGTTGTTACAACCACTGCCGATTCCGGATAAGCCATGGGAAAGCATTGCTATGGACTTTATCTTTGATCTTCCAAGGACACCAACAGGGAATGATGGTATATGGACCATTATCTGCAGGTTCAGCAAGCAGGCCCATTTTATCCCTGTCAGGAAGAAGATAAAATCTGATCAGATGGCACGCTTGTTCTTGTTATTTGTGTTTAAGTACCATGGTATGCCACAATCGATTATCAGTGATCGTGATCCTCGCATGACCAGTTTGTTCTGGAGAGGATTGTTTGAGAACATGGGTACTACGCTCAAGTTCTCGTCTTCGTTTCATCCACAAACTGATGGACAGTCAGAAGAGGCCAATTCTACTGTCTTAGATCTGCTGAAATGCTATGTGTCAGATAATAAGGGCAAGTGGGAACAGTATTTGCCTATGCTTGAGTATGCGTACAATAATACAGTGCATTCGTCTACTGGCAAAGCACCTTTTGAAATTGTTGAAGGCGGCAAAAAGGTTCCTCCCATTTTGCACACAAAGGACAAGATCTTTGAGGCAGATCGATATGTTGAGAACATGGATGAGATGTATAAGAAGATTAAAGTTGCCTTGGAGAAGACTCAGGTAAAACAGAAAAAGGCTGCTGATCGTCACCGTCGTGAATTGCTACTATCACCTGGTGATTGGGTTCTTTTAAGGTTCGAAAAGGCAAGGTTAAAGAAGATGAAGGGTAAGGAACGGCTGTTTCCTAAGCTCAGCATGCGTTACTATGGGCCTTTTCAAGTGCTTGACAAGATCAGCGATGTGGCTTACAGGCTGAAATTGCCTGATGCGTGGAAGATTCATAATGCGTTTCACGTGAGTCTTCTAAGACCCTTCGTGGGTGATGTGCCAGAAGATATGCCAGTTGAGGATCAGCCAGAAGTTGAGGAACTTGATGAGATCTTGGTACCTGAGCAAGTTTTGGCACATAAGGACAGAAAAGTTAAAGGACAAGTTGCAAGACGCTATTTGGTGAAGTTCAAGAACTATCCGCCTATGGATGCAAAGTGGATGGAAGAGCATGAACTGTCAGAGTCACCAAATGTATTGCAGCTTTACCTTGAAGCCTTTGGGTTACAGCCTACTTATGCCCCAACCCAACGTGTGCAAAGGAGGGGTAATGATAGAGCTAGTACATCAAATGTACATATGAATTCAGTGCCATAGATGGAAATGGCAAAAGTATGAAGGCCTCATTAAGTCATTTGTATCTATGTATGTTACGACCTTTCTTGCGGATACATGCGATGATAAAAGAGTGTTAATAGCACAAGATCATCAGTGGCGTGTATTTATGGTATGCAATCGAGGACGTTTGCGATTTCAAGAGGGGGGTATGTCACGAGGACGTGGCAGTTATTAACCATGTCACAGAGATGTGGCAACTGCTAACCTTGGTTGTTGGCTTCTTTCCAATGGGGTTTATTTTATTTGTTTAAGACCCTCTTCTTGAAGTAGCAAACGGTCGGACATTGTATGGCCAATGTGAACGGTAGATTCACCCGCAGACGGGAAGTGGTCGGCACTGGAATTCGTATGGTAAGAGGATGTCTAGGCTCAGAGCAAGATCATATAGGTCCCCCCGTCGCACTTAGCAAGTTGGTGGATGCTAGGAAGTGAACTCAATTAAGGCGTAAAGTCAAGGTGGGACTTCCAACAAAAAGTATGCGACAGTTGGGCCACATTGCATTTTTGGATGCGGTCCCAATGAGGATAGATGGTCAGAAGACCAGTGGGAGCCCAACGGAAGCATCTCCTAAAATTTAGGGAACTGCTATTTTGGGCCGTGAAATGTGTTCGCGTCATTACCTTCGGTATGACTAGGGGAACACTTTATAACTCTGCCGCGAAGTCAACTGACGCGTCGGTTGGGATATTTTTAAGCGGCGAACCCGAAACGGGAAAATGCTTGTAAATGCGCCAAGTGTCACATTTTCAGGGACTTGCCTCTTCCAGAAAAATGGGCGCTGATTTTTAAGCTGGGAGAAGCCTCATTTGCAACCTGTCACAGGTTAAGAGCTATGGAGTGCTTTCTTTCCCTCTCATGTACAGTGTGGTGCTAGGAGTGATGCCCTGCACACTACACACTGCTCTCTCTCTCCCCTACGTGCAGTTATGTGATGCCCCACAAGAGGGCTACTCATTTGACTGATGTACAGTTGTGTGGGTTCATGCTTTTGTGCTGAGGCAAGAGCCTCCTTGAGCAGGAACAGGGGTAGCTAACTGCTGCTCCAAAGCAGGCACTGGTGAGGGTCATAACCTCACCGTACAGGTGCAAAATCAGCGCTGTGTATGCGCTGTAAATTCACTGTTTTTCAGCCATACGGACGCCAGGATCATTGGGAATCGTGCCCCACTGGCAAAGGACAGTTAGGGGACTGTTTGGGGCTGAAAACAGGGCAAAAACCAGTAAATACAGCGTGCTGAATTTACTGTTTTTGGACAGGAATCAGAGGGTATACGCCAGTGCAAGCGAGTTCCAGCAGGGGAATTGGTTTCGCGCAAGTTTTGGGGCTGTTATGCTGCCGAAATTTGGCCAAATCAAATGGTATCTAGGTGGATACACGTGAAGGATTCCCAGGACCTTACCTTGTAATTTACCCTCCTAAAGAATAAAGAAATACCGAAAGGGGCGCCAATTTTGGGGCCTACAGGTTGTCGGCGTCTGCTCGGAGCATTCTAGCTTCCAAGCCGTGTGTGAGTTGAAGTGTTAATTCCCATTACAGGTTCTCTTTGCAAAGTGCTCTGTGTGTGTGTATAAAGTAAAGAATTTCGGGTGAAAGCCAACGCCTACCGCCCTACGGGCCGGTTACACATACTACCACTACTGGCATTCTCATAGACCGAGCATTGGAGCTAGGGAGATCTAGACGACCGCAGTTGAGGAGAGGAGCTGCACAGTATCGACGGACACTATAGCAGAGGATTCGAGCCATACTTTCTCGACGTCCAGAGTGCAGATGAGGATGGATCTCTACCATATCTTGCCCCCCCCTCCCCTCCCCTCCCCTCCCCTCCCCTCATTGTACTACACATTGTACTGGGCACCTTGTGTAGTAGCTTGCACATCCATACAATCCAAGCTTGTAGTAGTTATATTTTTTGTTTCAGTTCTTTTTGATTCCGGACATGGTATCAAATTCACTATGTTGTAACAGCTTGGTCTCATAGGTCATTTTGGCCTTTTGAAGATGTCAAGATATTATTTCATTTCATTTCTCTCTCTCTCTCTCTCTCTATCTCTCTCTCTCTCTCTCTCTCTCTCTCTCTCTCTCTCTCTCTCTCTCTCTTTCTCTTCTTCTCGGAATTTTGCAGCAAAGAGATGGAGATCCTCTCTCCTTTCTCAACAGAGAGCAATGTTGGAATTAGGGTTGTAAGGATGCACACAGAGCTTGGAGAAGATGAAGAAGCTCAAGGCACACAACAAAAGGTATATTGCTTAGTGCACAATGGAAAGACATGTTAGCCTAGAATGATGGGCGTATATATAATGCATGGGGGAAAAAAACCTCCTAGTGAGGGAAAAAATACCCTGCCGGTCGTAAGTGTGTTCACATACATCACTACCACATATATGGTAACTAATCCCCCTTGGTAGTGATATGGTGAACGAGAGTTGGCACATAGTGTATAGGGAAGTGCCATGCCTTGAGGATATGATCAATCCGCAAAAGGAAGCAAGCCCAAAGCTTCGCAACTTCTCATGAGGCAATGCTTTTGTGAACAGATCTGCAAGGTTCTCCTGTGTCGGCACATAATCCAAGTTGATCTCTCCTATTGAGAGTCTCTCTCTGACATAGCGATAATGCACCTCAATGTGCTTTGTGCGAGCATGAAAAAGTAGGTTCCTCGCAACTGCCAATGTGTTGTGACAATCATTGTAGATGATGTTGGCAGTTTTCTGTCCAACACACAAATTAGCCGTAAGGCATATGATCCATACACACTCAACGGTAGCTTTGAAAACTGCCCTGTACTCGGCTTCACAACTGGAGGTGTCCACAATAGGTTGCTTCTTGCTCAACCATGATATGCATAAACTGTCGAGCATGAAACAAAAACCACTTGTGGACACTCGGGTGTCATAACAACCAGCCCAATATGAGTCCGAAAAAGCATGCAAATCTGGCAACAATGATCCCCCCTTGATATAAAACAACCCAAGATGTAAAGTGCCACTTAAGTAGTGAAAGATCCTCTTTACAGCCTGCCAATGCTTAGACCTTGGGCTATGCATAAATTTGCTAACTTGTGAGACTGCAAACTGAATATCAGGCCTCGTATTGCAGACATAAATAAGGCATCCAATAGCAGTCTCATAAGAGTGACATCGGCAAGATCACCAGGATCATGAAGACTTAATTTTAAACTTGTTTCCATGGGAGTAGCAAAAGATTTGCAGTCCTCAAGGCCAAACTTACTTAGTAATGTCTCTATGTAGCTTGTTTGACACAAGGAAATACCTCCATCACACTGCTTAAACTATGTTTGGCTTGAGGCTTTCCTTGGGTCATAAGTCTCCAAGTACTAGCAAAAGCCTTGTAAGAGTCTGGCAATGTGCTGAGAACAGTCTGTATAAGTGAGTTGTCAGAAATGACTTCACCTACAAAAATGAGTTGCTCATTAATGTCCTTGATACAAACAAGGAAAGTGTCCATGTCATCTTCCTCTTGCATAATCTTTGACTCCAACTCTTTATGCAGCAATGCAATTTTAGCCTCATTGCGACTTGCATAAAAATCAACTTGAGTATCACAAGCCCGTTTTGTTGATTTTGCTGAGCAAATGTGAGGAGTAATAGTGCGCTTCATAGATAATGTAATCAATGTATGAGCCTGCGCATCTCTAACATCCAACGAGACTGCTCAGGCGTAGGCAAAACAACTCTAGTAGCAACAGACCTGCTAGAACCCGCAACATCCTCAATAGAGCCTGTATCCACGGAAGGCGGACGTACATGAATGCCGTGCACAAAGTTCCGTCCTTTGACACAAGAACATGTGTCATCATGTGAGCCCACATTGGGATTTATCCCCATCCAGTTTATCCTCAGCAGCAAACATCTTGAAAACATTTGTGCTGTTGTCAGCCACGGCGATTGATTGCACCTGATGTGAAAACAGCCCGAAAAGAGGAAAAACGAAGTAGAACTATAGGTGCTATATAGCACAACCCAAAGAGGATCGTAAAGGACTTGTTCTGTAGAAATTTGCACTGACTGAAATTTTGTAGAAAAGGACAAAATTGCCTACGCAATATTGCCTATAGTGGAAACGGAGGCCGAAATGAGCCCGAATCAAAAATCTGAGCAAACCCAGCTCTTCGAGCTTGCCCAAAGTATTAATTGACCTGCTGACGCTCACCAAAGCTCACCCAAATTGGAGCAAATGAGCAGGTGGGAGGACGCAACTTGCTCTGATACCAATTATTGGAAATAGGGTTGCAAGGATGCACACATAGCTTGGAGAAGATGAAGAAGCTCAATGCACAGAATAGAGTATATTGCTTAGTGCACAATGGAAACATAAGTCAACCCTAGAATGATGGGTGTATATACAATGCACGGGGAAAAAAAACCTCCCAGTGAGGGAAAAAATGCCCCAGCGGTCCTAAGTGTGTTCACACACATCACTACCACATATATGGTAACAAGCAACCTCTCTCTTTTCTCTTCACAATGGGCACACAAAAATCATACATACACAATGCTCACAGTTTCCCTTATGCACCCGGCATAGAGACAAATGGCACTTCCTTCCCCTCTTCTCTCCCACAAGTAGGCACTCCAAAAGACATCCTTTCAATTTCCATTTTGAATAACGCTTTTAACAAAAACCCTTAGACCTTTGCAACTTAACTAGTGCTCGCCCCATTAAAAAAAATTGACCCATATACAAACAAATATTCTTTGGCATAAGATGTCCAGGGATCGCCAGGGTAAATTTCGTTGCTCAAAATATCACCTGGCCATAATGTCGGGCTCTTGAAACTCTTGGTGCCGTGTATGGGAACTGCAAAAATTGGCAAAATCCTTGCTCGACCAAGATTAGGAGCATTGGTTTTATGCCAAAAATAGTGAGGATAGTGATCAAATGAATGCAGACAAAGATCACATAGTGAAAATGCAATGCATATACTGATAAAATGGATGCAGTGGTACAAACATAAAAAAATGCAACACCCAGATGGGATTGGACCCTCGTTAGTGGTTTATAGCAAACATGCCTCCAAGTCCCTCTATGTTTCATTATAATATGGTATTCACAAAACTTTCGTTTTTCTTTTCTGAACACAAGAAGCATCTAAATCATGTCAAAGCAATGTGCAGGGAATTACCATATACTTGTATTCCTTTTAGTGTAGTGTGTGCGCAAGGTTACTTCATAAATTAGTTTTACAATCGTACATTTATGGTTGAGTTTCTGTCGAGCAGCAGTCTGCTAAGAACAAAAACTTGCATTTTTGTTCTTATAATTTGAGTGATTCACTTCTGAGAGCAGGATGGCAGGGGGTGTGCTATCACAGGACAAGATGCCGTAGACAAATTGCTATACATCAACACCGATGCCAAAAGGCTGTCCTGAAAAACTGGCATGTAAGTTTGTTTACGTTAAGGCGAGGCATGCTGCAAGAAAGAAAGAAAGAAAGAAAGCGCATATTATTTGTCTACACAAGGTCAAACTGGCCTTAAAGGCAAATTAGACTGTGCAAAAGAAGGGCCATGTTTCTGTGTAACATGGAAAGAACAATAGAAAAAGAGATGTGCCATCTTTTTGCATGCTAGCAATGTCATCACTGTCTAAGGTGAATGTCATGGAAGTTCCACTAGCTGAATGTTTAAGCAATTTTCCAGGCTCGGATCCAATTCAAAAGCTCTCTGAAGCAAGTTCTTTTGATGGGCCTGTCATGGCGAGCAGGCTATCTACAAAGATTAAGCTTGTCCATCTGGTTATCATGGTGGAAAATAAAGAAGATTATGGAAAGGAAGAAAATAGATGTTTTCCTCCATCAAAAGAAAAGGTATGGGAATGGTTTGTGATAATAAAATTTCTCAATTGGTTGCAATTTGTCACTACTATTTGCGCACTGCTTGATAGAGCTAAAGTTTGGCAGGATACTGTTTCAAGCACTTAGTGCATGGAGAACGCAAGGAAGCAGAAGAAGATATATGAAAGACTGGCTAGCAAGAGCTCTCAAACTTTATGCTCTTCAATTGTGCAAGAGGTATGGGAACGTTTAGATGCCCTGCCCTTCATTTGATCTCAAGCCTACAAGTGATCTCAATTTGGTTTAAAACAGGTCTGTATGTGGATGGAGACATTGGCAAACAAAGTGTGAAAATAAGAATAAGCGCTTTATGACCATGTATGTCTTCTATTTTTCTGCAGAAGCGCATTTTTTTTACCCTCTTTCTGTGGAAGCTTGTGCAGGATCAATTTTGTATCTTAATTTCTCTGAATTTGGTACAGAATGAAGTTAATATGTAGCAGACGATGTATAAAAGTACTTGAGCAGTGGAAGGAGCTGGCCGATTCAAAGAAACAAGAAGAAAAGGTGGTCTTTTTGAATACATATTCATGTTTCGCATCTTTGTAAAATTTTCTTGCTTTATTTTTACTAGCATTTTTTTACAGCCATTATCAAGATATTTGCAAGGGATACCCTCCCCTATCGTGGATCATAAGAGGACTGAGTGATAACCCAAGGAGGAGGTCAGTAGTGCCACTCTAGATTGCCTGCGTGAAGCCTGAAACTGATACACGTCGCCTGCATGAAGCCTGAAAAGGGTAGAAGTCGGGGCCTCAAGTCTAAGAAAGCAAAGTGTCGCTCCTCTGCTAGAGTGTTGTAAATACTGCAAAGAGTGTGAATCAGTCCCGGGTAAATGATATTTAGTATACGCTCAGTGGAAAAGGCACACTCAGATGAGTGTTCAATCAATCTTCCCAATGAGCCAAGTAGAAATACTGATGATTGTCAGAGAAAATAGGTCTCTCGGTCTCACACTGGACGGGGATGCTCGCTGCTCGCTATTTAAACACCCCCCCCCCCCCCCCCCCCCGCGGCCTTTCTGCTGACCATTGGCTATCATGTTCTCCTCAACTCACCCCTTCGACATCGATTTGTCTCTCTCTTCTCCACAGCCCTGAGGGACTCTGATAAAAGCCCCCATCGCCCGACCCTGCAAAGCCTACCACCCGATTTGCTCTATCGCCCAAGGAGCAAGCGAGTCTTGTGGCAGAGGTGGAGCGCCTTCAGGACACCTCTGTCGTCTGCAAGATTATTGGCACCTCGCCTAGCCGAGGCAAGGTGTGCGACCTTCTGCAAGCCTGCCTTCTTGTGGAGGTGGGAAAGATCATCGACATACACCTCCTCGGACGTGGTTACTACGAGATTGTGTTTAAGACTCCCGAGATGGCTTCCAAGATCATTTCGATGAGCCCGCTGGCCATCTGTGCAGTCTGAGCTCATTTTCGATAGTGGCGCCATGCTTTCGACTTAGCTTTTGATGTTCTTGTCGAGGAAGCAGATGGCCCAAGGAGAGAGTACCTTTGGCGTCTATCTATGATTGGTTCCAAGATTGGGACAGTCTTGGAGACCCCGCACACGATATCTTCAATCGTTGCCAAGGTAGCACGTATACCTACAATTACCTACAGTACGCATTTTGGTTCGGGACACTGACACTCTTCCCGAAGATAGTCCTTCTATTTGGGATAAGTGGCAGCCGGTTCCGCCAGAGTGTGGAGTATTCGGGACTCCCAAAGCAGTGCTTCATATGCAGACAAATGGGCCATCTTGCGAAGGCCTGTCCTCGTCGGAGAACTTGACCCGCGCCACACACTTAGCCTCCCAAGGCTGGTCAAGCACAGCAGACAAACCTAGGGTGCAAAGGCTGGCACCTCTTTAGAGATGGGTGGCCAGCTAGTTGATGGTTGGCAGCAGGTATATGGCTGCCATCCTTAGGGACGGGCTCGTCACAACCAACCCCCCCCACCCCCCGCCTCCTGGCTCCTCAGCCTCATCTCCAGACCCTTCTCACACTCCACCACCGGCTCAGGGGATAGGACACTCCTCAGCAGCTTAGAGATCTCTTGGCATTGCTTTCGCTACGAGTCGACCAGCTCAGGAGGGACAGCCCTACCCGAGGACGTCACTCTCCGTGTAGGCTTCTCCTTTTGCATCAGCCCATGAGGGGCTGACAAGTTTCGACATTCATCGGCTATGGAATTTCTTTGACTACGACTTTACGCGGTTTCTTGGTGACCCAACTCGTGACCTCGAGGCAGCTTGTTTTAGAATTCATGTTCTCTTTCTTGCAGCCAGAGGTGCCGAGGCATTGGATACAGTGGTTGGCTTCTCCTTTCCACTAGGGATCACACAGAGTGAATCCTACATACACTACTAGATTGGCTCCATGTGCAGGCTCTTGAGTTCTCTCACCACATGGGAAACTTGGAAGTGACATGTTTGATTCAGACACTTTGGCTGTTGACCAAGTTCAGTGTGACACCGCTTGATGCAGTTGGGTGTTGACACATTGTGATATACTTCTTTGTTGACACCCTTGTTATGTATTTGTACATGAGGATTCTTGGATAGAGGATGTAGCACTACGCTCATCGTGGGCATGGGTTGGACAATCACTCTAGGCACGCCTCTCTAGGGGTCGTTTAGATGCGGATTGCACCCCATCCAAGCCGGCCTCGAAGATTGCGAGGTTGGCTGCCGCTGCAGCATCGGTCTCCTCTCACTAATCCCATGAGGATTGTCTCATGGAATGTGCAGGGTCTAGGTGGACCCCAATTTCTACACGAGAGGGGCCTTTTGAGATAGGAGCTCTAGAGATGCCTTGTGGGTGGTACAATAGATATTCTTATGCTTTAGGAGCTTCACCTTTGTAAGAACTGTATTCGGCGTTAAAAACAGATCTTGCATGGCCGCTAAGAGACTTTTTGGTCAACTGCTTTTGAGGTTGGAGGCATTCAGGGAGGTGTATGTATGCAGAGCAGTGGTGCATTGGAGGAGACTTCAACATGCTAGAGGACCCCTCATATAGGATTGGGGGCAGCCGTGCTACTGTTCACGGGGCTGGTTGGCTACTTGGAAGCGCCTATGTATGACTTTGAGGATTTCAGATGTATGGTAGCATGCAGGTTGTGTATGACCCCTAGATAGCCTCTCTTTCTCTTGGTTTGACCACAAAGTAGGGGGCTTGAATCTATCCCGGATAGATCGTTTTTATGTTAGTGACCACATCTGTGACATGGGCGGTCCAGTATGCATTTTGGTAGGGACTACTTTTTCTGATCATGCGCCGGTGATTGTTACTATGTCAGATAGACAAAGGAGTGTGCCTGGGGGATCCACCTAAAGCCCTCTCTGGGAAACCAATCGGGCATGGGAGCACTACCAACCCAGAAAGCCACTGTCTTCTGCCAATTAATCAATGCTCCCAATGCACAACATAACACCTCAAGGGACCGCTCACACCTGTGCAGGTTGGCCCGGACTCCAGAAACATGTGTGAGTCATCGGCAAACTCGGCATCCAAAAGCTCATCTCCCTAAATAGGAAGCTGCAGTCTACACAAACCCACTTTCTGTGAGGTAAAAAACTGCTCATCGCCTCAGCATAGAAGAGGAATAGGAAGGGGGTAAGAGGGCAGCCCTGTTGTACCGACCATGTGAGCATGAAACTCCTCTCTTCCCCCCTCCAACAACACCTGACTATGCGCACACCTGTAGAGAGCTCACACTCTCTTAATGCATGCATCTGAAAAGCCCACAGTCAACTCTGTCATACACTCGAACACATCATCTTCATTGATTTCCACCTGCTGCATCTTACCTCTCTTTGCCTCAGCACTATCAGATCCTCCTTGCATCATTTCAAAAAATGACTTCTTCCGACTTCCCACTAGTAGTTTTGGTGTCACTGATTTGAGTCTTTGTTTCTCTGAACTTTGCTCTTCTGCATCAATAACCTGTATTGGTAATGGAACCAGTGAAGGAAAAAATAAAGCTTGCAAATATGGGCCAATTCTACATCTGTTCACGGACTTTCTTTTATCCTTTAACTCAATGTCTGCCATTAGTTTTTCACAAGTATCTTGCTCAATTTATAGAAAATCCCTTCTCAGCTGCTCTGAGAGGTCATGCCTCTTTAGACATATAATCAAACTTTATGAGAAAACGTATCCTTTCCATATACCATCTAAGTTGTGCCCTTTTGAACACATCTGTGTCCTTCAACTGATAATAGTAACTGTTTGTTGTTGGTGCTCCGAACTCCCCAAGATTGCATCCTACAACGTATGGATTCTATCGTACAGCACAGCCATATAGTACAAGTCCGTACGTGTGGATAGGATCCGCACGGATGTTTAAAATAAAAAAACGTGCAGTGTGCGGTTTGCAATATTTATTAGAATGAGGATTGCGGACTTCAGTTTTGGATTATCATTATGAATTTTTTTTGGATGCTCTTAGTTTTATGAGACCATGACATGAGACATCGGACACTGTTTGGTTATAGACATTGATCAGCTTTGTGTTTTCATTGTTCGGTTAGAGTCGTGGACTCTAGTCTATATTTGAAGTCTTGGTAAATGCATAAGTAAATGTATGAAGTACTCTCAGTTTTTAGACTTTGTGAAAAAAAGGTACGAATTTTTACGTACCTTTTATACCGAACACTACGTACCTAACCACCTTGGAACTCTCTGCTCATCTCTGCATCAGAAATTACTTCTGCTCTGTAACTACTGAGCCCTAACTTGAAAGCTGCTGTCATCAATGCATCAAAAATTTGCTAATAATTTATATTCTTTTCCCTTGTCATTCTAACATATTCTCGTTGGGCATTGGCACTTACATTCTAACACCACTCTTCCAAGGCAAATTTAGTAGATCAAGACATCCGAATAGAGATGAGCTTGGTATGGATGTGATTGCTAAATATGTTACAATGATCATGAATTGTATCTGAGACCCTCGACAGAATTGTGATTGATTAGTGAGTGATGTCTTTGTGCAAGTTCTGGATGTGTATAGTCTAGTGCATGGTTACACAGAGTCCGTGTCTACTGAAGAAAGGTTTTGGCCTTTGTCTGTTTTGCAGGGGTAATCGAGGGCGATTACAATTCTTTCAAGAGGGGGGTATGCCACAAGTTTGTGACGTGCCCAACTTGAGGGACTGACTAAGAGGCCAAGGGGTTAGAGTTTAAAAACTCGAACCCAGAAGATGTGGCTGAGGGGCCTAGGGGGCTAGGGTTCTATAAACCTACCCCCTGCCAACTTAAAGAGCACCGGCCAAGTGGCCTAAACCCTATAATCCAAGAACCTTAAGGTTGGCTGCTGTCCCGGGGGCCGGATTCTGCACTGACCTACCATGTGGCACCGCTATACGGAATTCTGCAATTCACGCTGACTGAAAAGGGTACAATTTAGCGTATGCTTTTGGGAGTTGATGCTTTTGGTTGGAGTGCTTTCAGAGCAAGTGCTTTTGGGCATCCCTTGTATTGTTTATAAGAGCCCGTGGGTAGTTTCAGAGAGCATCTAGACACAGAGTCTCAAATAGCTGGACCCTCGAGGAGTTGTACCTTTGTGAAGCGATAATAAAGAAATACCGGAAGGGGTGCCAATTTTTGGGGCCAATGCATCTGGGGACAAAAGTCCGTTGTTTCGTCTCTCTCTCTCTCTCTCTCTCTCTCTCTCTCTCTCTCTACTGCCAGTATACTCTCTCTCTCTCTCTCTCTCTCTCTCTCTCTCTCTCTCTCATCACGCCATCTCTCTCTCTCATCACGCCATCTCTCTCTCTCTCTTTACCATGCTTTCGTTTAGGGTTTGCTGCTGTATTTTAGGGTTCGCGACCTGTTTTTAGGGCTCGCGACCCTTTTTTTTTTTTTTGGGGGGGGGGTTGTTGGACAGATCTGCGTTTTAGGGTTAGCTGCATTTTCTGCACTTTAGAAACATCAATCCTCTCTTCTCTCTCTCTCTCTCTCTCTCTCTCTCATGTCATCCCCAACCTCACCTATGGCAACAAGCAAACTCAAATATATGCTTCACTCCAAACGAATTTCCATCATTGAATTGGAAATGAAAGCATGGAGAAAAGAGATGGAAGATTGGAGGAACGCGAAGACCGTTTTCCTCCGAGAAAATGAAGAAAAGGAGAAGAGGTGGAAGGACGAGAAGGATCATCTTCTCAACAAGATCGCCACATTGGAGAATAGCATTTTGGACCTCCACAAAGAAGTGTTGGAAACACGGTCAAAAAATGGGCTTGAAGAGGGGGAATTTCAGCCCTCTTTGAGGGAAGAAATTGACAACATCAATGAGGAGAAGAAGTCATGGGCCGCGGTCATATCCGAAACGCAAAAGAAAGTAGAGGAGGCCGAAAAATGGATTGAGGTTGCCAAGAAAGGGAAAGGTAAGGAAGCTCCTTGTACACCCACTCTTATCAACATGACCCTCGAAGAGGAACAAAGAAGGAGGATGCGGGCTCTACATGTGAGGGTAACCGGCCTCAAGGACATAAACAATGTGGAAAAAGAGGTCACAAGCCTCACATCAATGATGGGGGTGGAGAAGCCTTCACACACAAAGGCATGGAGAGTGGGCAAGAAGAGTGAGGGCCCCGGAGAATCTTCAAAGAAAAGAGCTCTCATACTACGCTTCCCTTCATTGGAAGAGAAGAAGGAATTCTTGAGGAAGAGACCTACTCTCAAGAAGACAGGTATTTTCTTAGGCGATGACCTCACTCTCTCACAACTTGCGCATATGAGAGAAGTAATGCCCGAGATTCAAGCGGCAAGGGAGAAGGGGAAGATGGCCTTTTACAGAGATGGTCGGGTGGTGATTGTAGAGCGGCGCTCTACATGACGGTGCGAGACCTATGGGACCACATTGAGGATGGCGACTTGGAATTGTAATGGGTCTATGAGGTTGGATGTTGGTGCCTTTGAGGACAGTTTTAGAGACAAGGACATTGTTTTCTTTTCAGAGACTCACCAGGCCCCTGGCCAACTGTTGCCACATGTGGTGGGATACAAATGGGAGACAGCCCACAGAACAGTCACGAGATCTGAGCATGGGAGTAGAGGTTCAGGAGGAGTAGCGGTGTTGTTTAGGGAGGAGCTACAGCCACTACTACATATTGTACGGAGAGATGATCAGGCTAGATACATGTGGGTGAGGCTGAGAGCTGGCACAGGTCGATTTCTATATATTGCTATATGTTACTTCCCCCCCAGTACGTCAGTATATGCTGTATCCAGAGGACAGTCGCCTTTCTCAATTCTAGATGATGATATATGGGAGTTTTCTAGGGATGGTGATATCATCCTCCTAGGAGACTTCAATGCTCGAACGGGCAACTGTCAGACAGTCTTCTACGACACTTCAGATGAGATGCTTAGAGAGTTGGATGTGGGTGAGCTGGGGTTTGACAGATGCTCACATGACAGAGAGCAGACTGAGTATGGGAGATACCTCACGGAGATGACGACTACACATGGGCTAGCCATACTTAATGGCTTACAGCGGTTTCCTGGAGCAGCAGGCTTCACATGCTTTCCACACAGACATGGGGCCAGTACAGTGGACTATGTTATGACACAGCCGAGCTTTATTCCTTGTATTCAGGATTTCACAGTGGGAGCCAGACCAGTGGGCGTAGCAGTGGATCATGCTCTCTTGACACTGTCCGTATCTTTTCAGTTTAGTACAGCCCAGAAATCAGGAGGCAGGTCACACACCCGTTATACAATTACACCAGAGACTGACTCGGTTTATACGGAGGCGATCTGGGATCGTCTATGCACAGTTGCTCCAGGCCTCTCAGTAGAGGAGTGCACTACTTTACTGACTGAGACACTACATGATGCAGCATCAGAGGCATACCCACACACTCAACCGGATCGGAGGCGACATTCTGGGAGCATGCCCCAGAATAGTTGGTATGATGAGGAGTGCAGAGAGATGAGAGCCCAGCTTCAGAGGGATCTTCATTTAGGAGTCATCACCTACAGACAGTCGCGGATTGCTTTCCGACGCCTTGTGCGAAAGAAGAAACGAGCTTACCTGGCCTAGATGGAGCGAGACTTGTATCAGTTGTTCTTGAGTAGAGACTCAGGCGAGGCATGGCGACTCTTCCATGAGCACTCCCCTCCCCCAGTGATTACTTCTCCTGATGTGTGGGGCCAGTATGCGACATCGTTATATACGGTTCCTGGGCAGGATCCCCTTCCAGATCCTACAGAGCCATGTCCACCTACGAGCACCTTCTTTACCACTGAGATGGTAAAGAGAGCCATTGACAGGATGAGGACCAGGAGGGCTTACGATCATGACGGTCTAGTAGCGGAGCACTTTATACATGCTAGGGATATGCTGATGGAGGTTCTTGCAGTGTTGTTCAATCGTGCCATGTGTGAGGGATTACCTGAGACTTGGAGGTTGTCTACTATTGTGCCTATATTCAAGGCAGGTGATCCTACAGAGCCTGGAAATTACCGCACTATTATGGTTGGACACACACTGGCACGATTGTATGCATCCATTTTTGAGCAGCAGTTGAGTAACTGGGCAGAGGGTGAGGGTGTACGTGCAAAGGGACAGGCAGGTTTCAGGAGGGGTTTCTCCACTCTTGACCATATTCTGACACTCAGAGCTATCATTGAGGAGGGCAGGTCACATGGGAGACGGATTTATTGTAGCTTTGTGGATTTCCACAAAGCATTTGACATGGTACCGAGAGCTCGACTGATGCGCAGACTGCAGGAGATGGGGGTGCCCACAGTGTTGATTTGGGGAATTATGGCTTTATACAGATCAGTGATGGGACATGTACGCACCCCAGAGGGGATATCTGACTTAGTTCACTCCACTATCGGGGTGAAACAGGGTTGCCCATTGTCTCCTACTCTATTTGGTATGTATGTTGATGAGGTGTCTGATTACATTGACAGAGAGGGTGATAGAGGTGCCCAGCTGGCAGGGACGTGGATCCCATTGTTGTTATATGCTGATGATATTGTCTTGATCTCTGACTCACCAGAGGGTATGCAGCGACAGTTGGATGCATTACACAGTTTTGCAGAGGATAGTGGATTGTCTGTAAACCTTGGTAAAACCAAGGTCATGGTGTTTAACACCACACCGCAGTGGATCAGGAGATCGGTACGGACCTTCACGTATGGTCAAGAGATTGTGGAGTATACAGATGCATACACTTACCTTGGGATAGTCTTCACTGGGCCGAGGTTTTCTTTGGGGAGAGCAGCAGAGACTAGACTGACCAGAGCTTATGCGGCCTTGGGAGGCTTGGAGAGGATGTGTTTGCAGGTTCAGTTCCAGGAACCTCGGACAAAGTTATGGCTCTTTGATACTTTAGTAGCCTCAGCTATGATGTATGGGGTACAGGTATGGGGACCTTCTGTAGGCCAGGAAGGTTGGAGACGTATGGAGAGGCCCTTGGTATCTATGATCTCCCGATTGATTAGAGCCAAGGCCTCCGTACCTCACGCGATCATTCGAGCAGAGCTAGCTGCCTCCCCCATGGAGATTGAGGCGCTTACCAGATCAGTGTCCTTTGTGCACAGCCTATGGGATACTACTAGAGACAGATATGCTAGACTGGCCCTTGAGTCTTCCAGACAGTTAGCTCTACAGGGGGACACTTCATGCTGGTATGCACAGATGACTTCATGGTTTCAGACGCATGGCTTCACCATGGATAGGTTGCCCCCTTTCCAGTATTCTCTTCAGGCACCCTCGCTGTCTCTTACACGGGTGGAGATCACTAGACTTATTCGTCAGGACCTGATCCAGCTCGACACTAGGAGGACATGGATAGAGCCGCCTCAGGAGTTGAGCACGAAGATGGCTTTCTATAGAGAGCATCTTCTCCACCTCACAGGAGATGGGTTTGTGATTCGACCCAGCTACATGGACACACATATGTCTCATGGTTTGCGTTGTGCCATTGGTCAGATACGCACATCCTCACATCAGCTCGAGATTGAGACTGGTAGATTCAGAGGGATACCAGCAGACAGCAGGATATGCCGATTATGCCAGAGAGAGCCAGAGACAGAGTTGCACTACATATGTCATTGCACAGTGTTCTATGAGATACGGGGGCGTTTCCACTGCTTATTCAGAGAGGGTTTTGGTCCTCTATCTAGGGTCATGAGTTATGAGGATCAGAGATGTCTTGGACTATATCTACTTGAGTTACACAGGTGTAGAGACACTTTACTGGGGAGAGCTAGAGAGAGGTAGTCCGAGAGACACATTACAGATTTCTTTTCACTAGATATGGGACAGCCAGAGGAGCAGCCACCACTGCAGAGCTCGTCCCACACTCATTCGACCACTACTGGCACTCTCATCGACCGAGCATT
The DNA here is from genome assembly GCF_014529385.1 of Adiantum capillus-veneris. Taxonomy (NCBI): domain Eukaryota; kingdom Viridiplantae; phylum Streptophyta; class Polypodiopsida; order Polypodiales; family Pteridaceae; genus Adiantum; species Adiantum capillus-veneris. Next base: position 48,710,773 of record NC_140953.1, read on the forward strand.
GGAGCTACAGAGATACAGACGACCGCGACTGAGGAGAGGAGCTACACAGCATCGACGGAGACTACAACAGAAGATTCGAGGCATACTCTCTCGACATCCAGAGTGCAGATGAGGATGGATCCTCACCATTTCTTCCATCTTTGTTTCACACACTGTTACATCCAGTTTACCGGGTACCTATTGTATCAGCTGCTACACCCACGTAGTTTTAGATTGTAGTAGTAGTAGTAGTATTTTGTTCCACTTCTAGTTCTTTTCTAGTTCTTTTGTACCCAGACATGGTATTAGATTCACTATTTTGTAACTGATTGGTCTTAAGGTCATTTTGGCCTTTTGAAGACGTTAATATAACATTTCATTTCATTTCATTTCATTTCTCTCTCTCTATTCAAGTTCAGTGAGGTTATTTGCAATTTTTGTTCGTGTGTTGCTATTGATTTCTCGCTTGGAGTGTCCAAGCCCGTAACAACTCTTGGAGCGTTGTTCAAGTTACAAGCCTTTAGTTTCAGGGCTAAACGAACCTCCAAACACCAAAGTATCTTCAATTCGTTTACAGTTGTAAAGTGCACTTAAGACAAACCTTGCAGCTTGCAAAAATACCTTTGCAAAGGAGGCAGAAAATTGACCCTTAATGATCAAGGAGCTCGAAAGCATTAAGGAGCAGTTGAAAACTCTTTGAGCAGAGGAAGAGCAAAAGGCACAAACAACCTCTTTGGACGGAGCACCTATTCAAAACAAAAGAGAAGGTTGATAAAGTTGAAAAGTGGATCGAGGACGCAAAGAAAGGAAAAGATAAGATGCTTGAAGCCACACCGACATAGACTATCATCAATATGACAATTGAGGAGGAGCATAGAGGATGGGGGTCAGGAGGTGTGGCAATCCTATTCAGGTAGGAGCTGCAACCCCTGATTCGTATTGTTCGGAGGAATGAGCAGGCCAGTTATATGTGGGTCAGAGTGAGAGCGGAGACAGGGAGGCCACTCTACATTGCAATATTTGCCTCCAGCACGTCTCATTATGCATCGCCCAAGGGAGAGTCACCCTACATGATATTGTTTGAGGACATGTGGGAGTTCTCTAATGAAACGAACGCGGAGAGAGGATCTCCCATCTACACAGACTGCCTACAGATATGCGTTGGACGAACCACCCGACCATAGCCACCATCCGGCAGCTCCCCCGTGCTGGGGCCAGGGTCCGAGGACGTAGGCGTGCACCTGTAAGACCGAGCGTCCCATACCACCCAGCCTCACCTCCTCGAGGTGACCTCGCGCACTCCTAGCCTCGCGGGCTAACCACTGACACTCTGCCAGTGGGGGTCGATAACTGCACATTAGGCCTTGGCCTCCCTTTTATAATAATGGCCGGCCACACTGGCCGTGTTCACACTACGTCCGCCCGGACACTGGACGCCCATCCCGACGGCATCTAGGCTAGATCCCCTCTCCTGTGAGTGGGACATAACATACTTCCCCCCTTAAGAACCATTGAAGTCCTCATCAATGAAGTGGGGATACTGAGCCTTCAAAGCTCTAACAGGTTCCCAAGTAGCAAACCTTTCAGATTGACCCTTCCATTTAATTAAGTACTCGTCATAAGCCTTTTGACGCGAATGACGGTACGATGATCTAGAACTGCTTCTTGTTCTTGAGGAATATACTCAGTTTGCATATCTTGCCATACATTTTCCTCGATAGGCACAACAACGTCGGCTTTGCCCAATTTCACTTTGAGGCGGCTGACATGAAACACGGGATGTACACTAACATCCAAAGGAAGAGCTAGTTTGTAGGCAACTTGGCCAATAGAAATATCGCTTGACCAAAGCCAAAGTTCTCTGGATGCCTGGGTGCCCAGCGCTAGGAACATCGTGGCATTCGCACAAAATCCTTTGTCGAATCTCATTGATTTTCGGCACGCAGACTTTACCATTTCTGAACAATAGTCCACCTCTAATGGAATATTGTCACTGTCTCGTCTCTCCAGCACGACTCACTTGGGTCTCCGGACCACCCAAGCCTGTATGCGAGTCATGCCCTGCTTCGACCTCGTTCCATATCTTGCCAAAATGGCCATCGGAACGACATAGCTGTCACCAGCGTGTGACTACTATCTATCCTTGTTGTTGTTTTCTTTCTTATTATCTATTTACTTTCACTTTTTGGAAACACCCCTCGGGAAATCTAACTGCCCTGCATTGCATAGCTAGTGTGGAACTGTTCAGAGGGAGTCCAGGCTTTAGGGCAAGAGAGCACTAAGGTTGGACAAGGACTATGGTTAGCCAAGTGGGGTCATTGACTAGCCAAAGTGGAATCCTTTGCTACAGAGGCTACATTTCAGTTCTGGATGTGGCCACAATGTACAAAGAGGGTCGGATGACCTAGAAAGATACAATGGCAGCATCTCCTAAAATTTAGGAAACTGCTATTTTGGGACCTGAAAATGTGTTGGCGTCATTACCTCCGGAATGACAAGGGGAACATTTTCTTGCTCTGCTGCAAAGTCAACTGACGCACCAGTTGAGATATTTTTAGTCGGGAATGCCCAAAGTCGGAAAATGTGCCATGTGGCACTCTATGAGCATTCTGCTACTCCTGGCCAGAGAGGGGGCGCCTAAAATGAGAGAGGAGGTTGATTTTCAGATTTTGTCACAGGTTAAGAGCTATGGAGTGCTTGCTTTCCCTCCTATGTACAGTGCGGTGCCAGGAGTGATGCCTTGCACGCTACGCACTGCCCTCTCTCTCCCCTTTGGCAGTATGTTATGCCCCACTAGTGGGCTCTTCATTTGACCAACGTACAGTTGTGTGGGTTCATGCGCGATTTCCGAGGCAAGAGCCTCTTGTACAGGTACTGGATTAGCTAGCGGCTAATCCCCCCGCAGGTACAGGTGAATTCGGAGAGGTTTCACGCTAGAAATCTCGTCCGATTCAAAGGGCAAGTAGCCCTACAGGTGCGGGAGCTGGAGGACTTGCTACAGATGCGACCGGCACGCGAAACGGAGCCCGAAACAGTGAATTACATCCTGCTGTGTATTTTTGCAGGTTTAGGGTTTTGGTCCTAAACGGACCCTAATACCCCCAGGAGGTTCGGGGACGCAAGGGGACCGCTGTACAGGCAATCTGGCGCATTTTCAGGGCTGAAAACAGAGAATTCAGCGTGCTGCAGATTCTCGCGAGGTTTTGCAAAGTGCCCGTATGCGTCGGGAAAGTCACTCAATGCGTGGGAATACTGACTGTGAAGTGTCCTAGTACAGTTATGTTGCCGAAATCAGGCCGGAACAGTGGAAATTCAGCCGAGTTTGTGCGGGGCAGCTTGTAGGGAACCACAACGTTTATTCCCTCTTTTGAACAATAAAGAAATACCGAAAGGGACGCCTAAGTTAGGGGCCAATCTGGTGTCGGTCTACTCATACAGGTGCAATCTAGCAGCCTGTATCCCTCTCCCCTTTGTTGTGTCTTGAAAGTACAGGTAAAATAGACGACTAATAATGGGTGAAAGCTAAATCAAGGTTTGAAGTAAAGTCTACCACCCTTTTTAGATTGAACAGGCCGGTTACAATAGCCCTCGGAGAGAGAGATAGAAATCCGTCGAGATTTCAGCCATAGACAAGGCATTAACCTCAGGAATCCTGCTGAGCGCATCGGCAACTCGATTGCTGGATCCTTTTCTATAACGGATCTCAAAGTCAAACTCTTGCATAAGCTCAACCCATCTAGCGTTCCGGTCTCTGAGATCACCCTGATCACAGATATAGCGCAAGGAGTGATGGTCTGTCCATGCAACTAGAGCCATACAAGTAGTGCCGCCATTTCCTCAGGGCGTGGACTATGGCATAAAGCTCCTTCTCGTACGTTGGATAACACATTTCAGCGTCAGAAAGCTTCTTACTTTCAAACGCAACAGGACGTCCATCCTGGTATAATGCCGCACTGATAGCAGAATCACTAGCATCTGTTTCAACCACAAACGGTTTGCTAGGATCTACAATGTGCAATATTGGTGTAGTAGTCACCAAGTGCTTTAGTGTCCGAAAGCTCTCGTCGAGACGCTCATTCCAGACAACAGGGGGATTACCTTTACGACGAGGACCCGAAGTCTTTGGCCCTTTCACCCGTCCTTTTAAAAGTTGCATAAGCGGAGTAGCAACTTTAGAGTAATCCTTGATAAACTTGCGAAAGAATCCAGTAAAGCTTAAAAAGGACTTTACTTCGCGTACATTCTTCAGAATGGGCCAATTTTGCACTTTATCCCATTTTTCAGGGTCAACGCGAATTCCATCGCGAGTAATGATATGACCTAAGTACAGAAGCTCTTTCTTTAAGAATTCACACTTAGAAGCCTTAGCATAAAGCTTCTCAGTTCTCAGTACTTTGAGAACAACGCGTATATGCGCTAGGTGCTCAGGCAAACTTCGGTTGTAGATCAAGATATCATCAAGAAATACAACAACGAAGCTGTCTAAAAATGGTCTCAACAGATCATTCATCATCTGCTGAAACGTAGCTGGAGCATTGGTCAAACCAAAAGGCAAGACCAAAAACTCGTAGTGACCATAACGTGTATGGAAGCCTGTCTTAGGAATATCTTCCAGTTTGATCCGTATCCGATGATAGCCTGATCGCAGGTCTATCTTCGTAAAATACAACGCTCCATGGAGCCGATCTATCAGATCGTCCATGCGCGGGAGTGGATACTTGTTCTTGACAGTGAGCCTATTCAACCCCTTGTAATCCACACAGAAGCGCATAGTGTTATCCTTCTTTCGAGAAAGTAACACTGGCGCCCCCCACGGGGACTTACTTGGTCGAACAAAACCCCTGTCGAGATAATCTTTCAGCTGCCGCTGAATCTCGTCCTCTTCGGTTTTACTAAATCGATAGGGTTGCTTTGAGAAGGGCTGACTACCAGCCACCAACTCAATGCCATGATCTACTCCTCTCGAAGGCGGCAAGCCAGGAGGTAGATCATCAGGAAAAACATCCTTGAAATCAATCATGATTTCTCGGATAAGGTTGGATTCATCGGAATCCCCAAGTTCAACAGAAGAACATGAAACATTTTTACGAAATTCAGTGATAGAAGTACTAAGCACTAACGAATCAAACCAAGCAGATGGTACACATTGATAAAAGTCAACATCAGAAGACTTTATTTCTTTATACATTTCCAAAGCAGTAACAACTAGTATTGAAAAACCATTATTTACAGACTTCTGATTACAAAGCGACACAGATACATGAGGCATGTTCTACTTAACAAAAACAAGAGAGTGATATATATAGTCTATATACAATGAGTCTTGTTTATCATAAAACCATGGAATTTCTAAAATAACATCTGCTCTGTCCAGGTGCATGATGTGGAAATCTAGGTTCTTGTTGTAATTAGCTAGCTCGAGCGACAAGTTTGGAACCATCCGATTCCACACAACCGTATCCACGCCACGAGCCATCTTCACGCGATACTCATGGTCACTGTCCCGCGTCCGCAGGCTCAGTTTCTGCACCAATTTTGCATCCACAAAATTGTGTGAGCTTTGATTATCAAGGAGTACGGTCACGTCGTGACCATTGATCTTCCCGGGGAAAGAGAAGATCGTGCTTATCAAACACTTTGGTGCTAAAAGTACAATTAGTGCATGAACTGTGCGCTAAATGATGGATTTCAACTTGAATGACATCAGAGTTACCTGAAATCTCGTGAATTTGAACCGAAGGACGACCTTGCGGTTTCTTTGTTTTCTTCTTGGGGCAATCTTTGATTTGGTGACCCGTCTGGCCACATCCGAAGCAAGCCCCCTTCTTCACTGCATCAGGCTTTTTTCTTCTCTTGAGAAGACCTCGGCGGTGATTTGGACTTATGCTGGAATCGGGGTCGCTTCCTCGAAGCGCCCTCACCGGATTGATGGTCTGCAGTTCTTTTCTTCTCATAGTTTGCTCCATTTATCAAATGAAATGTCTTGGCCTTGGCCATTGCATCCTCGACATCAGTCGGGGCTTTGTCCTTGATTAAGGCCCAACGGTAATCCTCATGTAATCCCAACAGGTACATGTGCACAGCGTGCGTAGAATCCACCTTGCAGAAGGTGAGCGCCTCTTTGAAAGCTGTCGTATATTTATCAAAAGATAGAGTTTTCATCGAAAGACTCTGCAGTTTGGCATAAGCTTTCAAAGGGTCCATTTTAGCGAAATCCCTCTTGAATTTCACACAAAAATCAGCCCACGTCGTAGGCTTTTCTGTCATGTCGTGCCACCAGGTAAGCGCCTTACTGCGCAAATAGAGAGGAATCGTCTGAATCCTCCGTTCATCATGCTCCCCATACAGATCAAAGTATGTCCACTGGTGCAGCCAGTTATTTACGGCCAGTTCCGTACACTTCTTCTCTTCACCTCAGAAATTTGTAGTTTTGTACGGAATCGTGGCAGTCGGACCACCCTGTGAATGCCCAAAAGCAGTAATCTGCATCTGCAATTGTGGAGATGGGTTTCGCCCTCGGAAATACATGCAGTCGTCGATTGAGCCATATTTTCGAGAGTAGAGAGTCGGGAACTGAGCCCTTGCACAACCCCTTCAAGAGAGGCCAAGCGAAGGTTCGTCTGAACATTTGCGTTTTCCAGAGCGGTAACACGCTTGTCGAAACTTTGGAAAGTACTTGTAATCCATGTGTAGAGAGCATGCGTGAATGGAATTTGAACATTACCTGGCGTGTCGTCACGTTGCACATATGAGCTGGAGGAATCCATGGCGAAGTGCATGAAAAACAGGAAGTTTCACGCGAAACCGGGCCTTTTCTGCACTTTTTGTTCGCGAAAAGTTGAAGTTCGAGGAGCTTCACACGTCGGCGTGAGCGTCCGAAGGCGAGCAGGTGATGGCGGGAGCGCGAGCAGATTGGAGAGAACAGACTCGAGAGAGGAGCAGGAGAGCCTAAAAAATGAAGTTCTCTGTAACTTACAAGTCTCTGTAAGTGAGTTTTAATAAAACTCAGGTTTCAGACTTATTATTAAAAAAAGTCCAAACTTAAAAGGGCCTGGCCACTTTAAATTAATCAAAGTGGTCACTTATCAAAAGGGGCAGCGTTTAAAAAAATCAATGCAAGGGGAGAGTACTGAGCGAGCGCACGGCAATCCGCTTGTAGACGCGTGGAGAAAGAGGAGAAATAACGCCAGACATGTGCTTGCTCGTGGATTACACACGAAGGCTCCATGCTGGACTTCCACGTTGAAAAACGCTGGCTTCTCTCTCCTGTAGCGCTGCAACGCTGGCTTCTCTGTCTCTCCCCTTCACAAAAGAGGAACGAGCAGCCCCTTGCTTGCAAGAGAGAGGTACTCTCTCTCTCTCTCTCTCTCTCTCTCTCTGTGCTTCGCACAGAGGAGCATGACAGAGGGAGATTCGGAAAGATACAGCATGCTGAATTTTAATCTAAAACCAGCAATTCAATAAGTATTCCTCCGATTTAATAAGTAATCCACTGAAAAATTCCATATTTCAACACTTTCACAAGCCAATTTTCTGATTTTGGTCAAAAATCAGCAACCGAACATTATTTTCTTACCCGCAAACATGCTTTCGAGAAGAAAAGTAAGTAATTTCAGCAAAGTAATGACTAACATTTACATGAAATTGAGGTTCCCCAACTCAGACGGATCCGCAGGTGTACACACGGTCCATTTCGTAGCCAAGCCGGCTCTGACACCATGAAACGAACGCGGAGAGAGGATCTCCCAGCTACATAGACCGCCTACAGATACGCGTCAGACGAACCACCTGACCATAGCCAGCATCCAGCTCGAGCTGCGTAGACACAGAGAGAGTTTAATGAGAGGAGAGGCTAGCTAGTCTTAGAGACAGATGAGAGACTTCTTTAGAGTTGCCACTGGACATTCGGAGGAGCTACTACCACAGCAGAGCTCGTCGCCTCACACCAGAGGCACACTGATTGACCGAGCGACCGAGCGATCGAGCTCGGGAGATCCAGACGCCCACGACTGCGGAGGATTACACAGCATCGACGGAGGCTGCATCAAAGGATTTGGATCACTTTGGCCCCACACGCATGACGCTCGGTCAGACTACTGAACATGGAGGAGATTGATGAGATCCGCTAGCGACCGATGCTGAATCTCTTGTGATCTAGCTATCCCAGCTAGCTGCTTAGTTCACACCTAGCCGTTTAGGATTCCATAGTATTTTATTTTGTCATTTTGTCATCTTGTTACTCTGACTTTGTATCAGATCCACCACATTGTAACTTTCTGGTCTCATAGGTCATTTTGGCCTTTTGAAGACGTTAATGTAACATGTCATTTCTGTGTGTGTGTGTGTGTGTGTGGTTGCATTTAGGGTTTCTGCAGCAAGAGCAGGCAGCGATTAGGGTTTCTGCAGATAGAGGGGGCAGCGTTTAGGGTTTCTGCAGCAAGTGAGGGCAGCGATTAGGGTTTCTGCAGGTTGCGTTCAGGTCAGGTTGTAATTAGGGCTGCATTGAAGGCTCGACAGGCTGCGGAGGCGGCGATTAGGGTTTCTGTAGCCTGCGTTCAAGCCAGGCTGCGATTAGGGTTTCAACAGACTGCTCTAGGGTTTCTGCAGCAAGAGGCGACAATGTTTAGGGTTTTTTTTTTCAGGCAAGGCTGTGATTAGGGCTGCATTTAGGGTTTCAGCAGGCTGCAGCAAGAGGGAGCAGCGTATAGTACGTCGCAAGAAAAGGGCATTTTTAGCCAAACTGGAGAAGGATTTATATCAGCTCTTCTTGAGTCAGGACTCACATCAGGCCTGGCGTTTATTTCATGAGCACTCATCACCTCCGACAATTACTTCTCCTGAGATTTGGGGTCAATATGTCATCATTATATACGGTATCTGGACAGCCTCCATTACCAGATCGCTAGAGCCATGCCCTGCTACTAGTACTTTCTTTACTGCGGAAATGGTGGAAAAAGCCATTGATAAGATGAAGAAAAGAAGAGCATATGATCATGAGGGTTTAGTAGCAGAACATCTGATCCATGCAAGGGATCTACTTTCAAAAGTCCTTGCTCGTCTGTTTGACTTCTCGTGTGTTTAATCGGGTCATGTGTGAAGATTATGGTGGGTCACACATTGACCCGACTATACGCATCCATTCTCGAACAAAAATTGAGTAGATGGGAAGAGAATGATGGCATAAGGGCAACAAGACAAGCTGGATTCAGGAGGGGTTATTCCACTTTAGATCATAATCTTATGCTCAGAGCCATTATTGAGGAAGGAAGAGCAAGCGGAAGAAGGATGTATTGTTGCTTTGTGGATTTTCGGAAAGCTTTTGATACAGTACCAAGGGCCAGATTGATGCGCAGGATGCAAGAGTTAGGGGTCCCCAAAGAGATTATTTGGGGGATCATGGCCTTATACGGGTCAGTAACTGGTTATGTACGTACTCCAGAAGGGGATTCTGACATTGTTCATTCCACCGTTGGAGTAAAGCAGGGATGCCCACTGTCCCCTACTTTATTTGGTATGTACATAGATGAGGTATCAGATTACATTGATAGAGAAGGTGACAGAGGTGCTCAACTTGCAGGGTCATGGATCCCTTTGTTGTTGTATGCAGATGATATTGTATTGATAGCAGAATCACCAGATGGAATGCAGAGGCAACTAGATGCATTACATAAATTCGCGGAGGACAGTGGACTGTCGGTAAACTTGGGTAAAACCAAAGTTATAGTGTTTAACACCACACCGCAGTGGGTTAGGAGATTGGCACCTACATTTGCATATGGGTAGGATACAGTAGAGTACACACATGCATACACATACCTGGGTGTGGTATTTGCAAGAGTGAAGTTTACTCTTAAGAAAGCAGCGGATGCTAGATTGTCCAGAGCCTCTTCGGCCTTAGGAGGGTTGGAGAGGATGTGTTCACAAGTGCAGTTTCAGGAACCACGAACAAAACTTTGGCTCTTTGATACTGTGGTGGCTTCGGCTATGCTTTATGGGGTCCAGATTTGGGGACCATCTGTGGATCAGGATAATTGGAAGTCAATGGAGAGACCTTTGGTATCTATGATTTCCCGAATGATTAGAGCCAAGGCCTCCGTACCACACGCGATTACCCGAGCGGAACTAGCTGCCCCTCCGATAGAAATTGAAGCTCTTACCAGATCAGTGTCCTTTATATATGGTTTGTGGGATACAAATAATTGCCGATATACCAGACTGGCCCTCGAATCTTCTCGACAATTAGCAATGAAAGGGGATGCATCATGCTGGTATGCGCAACTGTCCTCGTGGTTTCAGAGACACGGGTTCAGTATGGAAAGATTACCCCACTTCCAATACTCTCTTGAGGCTCCATCACTGGCAAGCACACGAACGGAGATTAATAAAATCATCCGCTAGGATCTTATACAGTTGGACACTAAGAGGACATGGGTAGACCCTACACAAGAATTGGGCACGAAGATGGCCGACTACAAAGAAAACTTCCTACAGCTATCTGAAGATGGTTTTGTGATTCGCCTGAGCTAGATGGATACCCACCTCTCTCATGGTTTGAGATGTGCTATTGGTCAGATTCGTACATCCTCACACCAGTTGGAAATTGAATTTGGCAGATTTAGGGCTGAGAGCAGAATTTGCAAGTTATGCGGAATGGAGCCGGAGACAGAATTACACTACATATGCCATTGCACCGTATACTATGAGACACGTGGGTGTTTCCATTGCCTATTTAAAGAAGGATTTGGACCTCTAGATAGAGTCATGCAATACCAAGATCAAAGGTGCTTAGGCCTGTACCTACTGGAACTACATCGGCAGAGGGATAATCTAATGAGAAGACAGAGCACTACAGCCTCAGAGGCAGATCACAGATTTGTTCGGATCGAGAGAAGTAGGAATGGAAGGAGAAGCGAGAGGCCAGCAACGACAACAAAGGAGTACCCACATTCATACCAAAGGCACCCTCATTGACAGGGCGATTGAGCTTAGGAAATCGAGACGACCACGACCGAGATGCAGAAGCGCACTTCACCGGAGGAGACTACAACAAAGGATTAGAAGCATTCTAGCCAGACACCCAGAATGCTCCTAAGAAGTTTATCTAATACTTTGTATTTAGTTTTGTCGCATTTATTTTCACATTTTCACACTTTTCAGACATTGTAACAGACTCACCACTTTTGTATCAGTTTGGTCTCATAGGTCACTCTGGCCTTTTGAAGACGTTAATATAACATTTCATTTCATTTCATTTCTCTCTCTCTCTCTCTCTCTCTCAATGGGCAAACAACTCAGTGCTGGAAGGGTAGGACAGGCACGCAACTTAAGCTGCAGCAGAAATGCGAGCTCAAGATAGGAAGGGTAGCGGGCAGGGTGCTCAAAATCATTTGTTGCATGTCTTATGTCAAGCTGATGAAGGCTTCGAGGGGCGAGTAGGGGGCCGGGGCGCTGTGTACTTTGCAGAGTTTGCACATGTTGAAGTTTGAAGTTCGAACAGAGAAATTGGAATCTACACGGCTTGTGTTAGGATTGTGTCCGAGCTCAAGTGTTTATTATTTTCATTGGCCCGGACTTGAAATTAATTATATAGGGGCTGTTATGATGGAGGCCATGAGCGCTTCACCAGTCTGCAAGTCCCGTAGGAAGGCAACCTTCATGCGTACAAACAAGCGGATAACACAAGTGGAAAGGGAGATGAAGGAATGGAAAGCAGAGATGGAAGGATGGTGGAAGGAGAAGGCCAACCTTCTTCGAATGCTTCTCAATGAAGGTGCGCAATGGAAGAAGGAGAAAGAGGACCTGTACGCAAGAGATACAAGCACTTAAGGCGCATTCACAAGCACTCAAAGAAGAGGTCTCAGCCCTCAAGCAAGAGCTTGCTGATAGAGCAAGCAATGGAGGAAGGTGAATCTCAGCCCTCGGTGATAGAGGAAATCAAGGTCATCAAGGAACATGTACGGATGATCAAAGAGGAAGAGAAACATAATGTGGCAAAGACGTTTTCGTGGGTGGATGTGATCACGAAGAAACAGAAGAAGGCGGATGAGGCCGAGAAATGGATAGAAGTCGCTAAGAAAGGGAAAGAGAAAGAAACCACATCTATCCACACTCCTACGACTTTAGAAGAAGAGCAGCGAAGGAAGACTAGAGCTTTGCATGTACGAGTTACCGGTCTAAAAGACCGAGATGATGTGGAAGGGGAAGTCAAAGAACTTCTCCGCATGATGGGTAGTGAGGCTACTCATACAAAAGCATGGAAGGTAGGGAAGAAGTCACAAGGAAATGGGGAGACTTCATAAGAGAGAGCTCTAATCATGTGTTTCCCATCCATGGAGGCAAAGAAGGACTTCTTGAAGAAGCGTCCTACACTAAAGAAAACGGGCATATTCGTTAGTAATGACCTCACACTCTCACAACTTGCTCATATGAAAGAAGTTATGCTCGAGATAATCACAGCTCGAGAAAAGGGGGAAGTTGCCTTCTACAAGGATGGACGAGTGGTTATTCTAGAGAAGCGCCCCGCATGACAACGTGAGACCTGTGGAACCACACTCAAAGTGGCTATGGAATTGTAATGGATCTTTGCGCCTTGATGTAGGGACCTTTGAGGATAGTTTCACAGGGAGGGACATCATTTTCTACTCTGAGACGCATGAGGCCCCGGGGCAGTCCATGCCACATGTAAGCGGATACAGATGGGAGACAGCTTGTAGACAGGAGACTCGATTAGAGCACTAAGGACCAGGTTTTGGAGGAGTGGCAGTCTTATTTAGGGAGGAGTTACAACCTCTGATACATATAGCTCGGAGGGATGAGCATGCTAGGTATATGTGGGTGAGACTGAAGGCAGAGATAGGCACATACCTCTACATCGCTATTTGCTATCTCCCTCCTAGTACGTCAGTATATGCATCACCTAGAGGACAGTCCCCCTTCTCTATTTTGGATGATGATACATGGGAGTTTTCTAGGGAAAGCGACATTATTATCTTGGGGGATTTCAATGCTAGGACTGCCCATCACTAGACAGTATTCTATGATACCTCAAAGGAGTTGATGCGTGAGCTTGATATTACAGAAATGGGTCTGTCTAGATTGTCACAGGATGAGGAGCACACTGAGTATGGCAGATACTTGATTGATATGGGGACTGTACATGGATTGGCCATTTTGAATGGCCTACAAAGATTCCTTGCTTTCCACATCGGCATAGCGCTAGTACAGTGGATTATGTTATGGCTCTGCCAGGACTCATTTCCTTCCTTTCAGGATTTCATGGTGGGAACTAGGCCGGTTAGGGTAGCAGTCGATCATGCTATCTTGTCTTTCACTCTTTCATTCCAGTTCAACACAGCTCCATTGAGAGAGGTTTCCACACATACTCGGTATACTTTCACGAGGGAGACGAATCTAGTGTACACTGATGAGATATACAGGTAGCTGTGCACTCAGGAGCCAGGACTGCCACTGGGTGAGCTCACCCAGATTCTGATAGAGACGCTCCATGATGCAGCATAAGAGGCATATCTCCACAGTCAGTCTACACGCAGATGATTTGGGAGCATGCCTCAGAACAGTTGGTATGATGAGGAGTGTAAAGAGACGAGGATCAGATTACGAAGAGAGGTGCCTGTATTGCTACACATAGATAGTCACGGATTATCTTTCGCCGCCTAGTGTGACAAAAGAAGAGGGCTTACCTATCTCAGTTAGAGCGTGATTTGCATCGGCTGTTTATGAGTCATGACTCTAGTGAGGCATGGAGGCTTTTCCATGAGCACTCTCCACCGCGAGTCATCACTTCCATAGAGACATGGGGGGAATATGCTACATCTCTCTATACAACATTGGGGCAGCCACCTTTGCCTTACCCTCCAAAGGCATGCCCAGAGACATGTACTTTCTTTACTGCTGAGAGGGTAAGGAAAGCCATTGACAGGATGAAGACAGAAAGAGCACAGGATCATGATGGTCTGGTAGCAGAGCACTTCATTCATGCCAAAGATATGCTTGTAGAGCCTCTTGCTATGATGTTTAATAGAGCCATGTATAAGGGTTTTCTTGAAACCTGGAGTATGTCCACGATTGTGCCTATCTTCAAGTCAGGAGATCCTATGCTTCCTAAGAATTACCGCACCATCATGGTTGGCCACACTTTGGCTAGGCTATATGCATCAATTCTTGAGCATGAGTTGAGTAGATCGGCAGAGAGAGAGGGCATACGGGCAATAGGACAGGTAGGGTTCAGGAGAGGTTTCTCCACTCTTGATTAGATTTTGATGCTTAGAGCCATTATTGAGGAGGGTAGACACAATGGCAGGAGGATTTATTGTAGCTTTGTGGATTTCCACAAAGCCTTTGATACAGTGCCACGAGCTAGACTCATACGTAGATTGCAGGACATGGGGGTGCCCACAGAGCTGATTTGGGGGATTTTAGTTGTGTACAGGACAGTGGTAGGGCATGTACGCACTACTCAGGGCATGTCCGACATGGTTCACTCCACAATTGGGGTGAAGCAGGGCTATCCCCTATCTCCGACTTCTTTGGGATATATGTAGATGAGTTTTCAGATTATGTACAGATAGAGGGTGATAGAGGTGCCCAACTGGCAGGGACGTGGATCTCGTTGCTATTATATGCTGATGATATTGTGTTGATCTCAGATTCTCTAGAGGGGATGCAACGTCATTTGGATGCATTGCATGTATTTGCACAGGATAGTGGATTGTTTGTGAACCTTGGTAAGACCAAGGTAATGGTGTTTAACACTTCGGCGCAGTGGGTAAGGAGGTCCGCCCCCACCTATGGTCGAGAGACTGTAGAGTATGGAGATGCATATGCTTACCTTGGGGTGGTTTTCAGTGGTCCAGTATTTTCCCCGAGGCGTGCAACAGATACGAGATTGACCAGAGCCTATGCAGCACTGGGGAGACTTTAGAGGATATGTTCGCAGGTTCAATTCCAGGAACCTCGGACAAAGCTTTGGCTCTTTGATACTTTAGTCACTTCGGCCATGTTGTACGGAGTGGGAGATATGGGGCCCCTCAGTCGATCATCATAGTAGAGCTGACAATATTGATGGATTAAGATGTATGGAGAGGCCCTTGGTGTCTATGATTTCTCAGATGATTAGGGCCAAGGCCTGAGTACCACATGACATTGATAGGGTGGAGCTCGCTGCTCCTCCATTGGTAGTGGAGGCACTCACCCGATAAGTTTCATTTATGCATAGCACCTTGGCTCTCCCTAGAGATAGATATGCTCGATTAGCACTAGAGTCTTCGCGACAACTGGCATTGGAGGGAGAGAGATCATGTTGGTATGCAGAGATGTCATCTTGGTTTCAGCTACATGGCTTTAGTATGGATCAGCTACCCCCATTTCAGTACTGGATGCACCCTCCATCTCCCTCACTAGGGCAGAGACTACCAGGCTCATCAGACAAGACTTGATTCAGGTGGATACGAAGAGGACATGGATATAACCTACACTGAGTTGGGTACGAAGATGGCTTTCTATAGAGAGCATCTTCTCGAGCTTACCGAGGATGGTTTTGTGATCAGACCAGGATACATGGGTACTCATCTATCCCACGGGATACGATGTGCTATCTGTCAGATATGCACATCCTCACATCAGCTAGAGATTGAGACAGGCAGATTTAGAGGAGTACCCGCTGAGTCCAGGATTTGTCAGGTGTGCCAGATAGAGCCCAAGATAGAGCTACATTACATATGTCACTCCCCAATATACTATGAGATACGAGGCCGCTTTCACTCTCTATTCAGAGAGGGTTTTGGACCACTTTCTAGAGTCATGAGATACCAGGATCAAGAAATTCCTCGGATTATACTTACTGGAGATTCACGCGCACAGAGAGGATCTCTTGAAGAGGGGCACAATGAGAGAGAACCAGCGATAGCGGCAGATTACAGATTTTTTTCAGTCACAGACAGCAGCCCCCACAACATAGCAACACAAAAAGGATACTGCTTGATCGGGCGATAGAGTAGGGGTGGTCCCGTCCGACATCGACGCAGATTGCGACAGAGGATCCATACCATACTGGCGCGACATAGGAGCCGTCAAGATAGAGTGGTTACCGTGGAGGACATTGAACATCTATAGCCTTTTGGATACTGATGTCTCTACTGTCAGAGAGCTCCATTGTATCAGCCCCCCCCCCCCCCCCCCCCCCCCCCCCCCCCCGCCCCCCCTCCCCCCCTTTGTATCAGCTTTCACCCCACCCCTACCCACTATTTTCTTTTCAGTTCTTTGTACTTTTTGTACCCAGACTTGGTATTAGATTCACCACATGTAACCTTTTGGTCTCATAGGTCATTTTGGCCTTTTGAAGACGGTAATATTAGATTTCATTTCATTTCTCTCTCTCTCTCTCTCTCTCTCTCTCTCTCTCTCTCTCTCTCTCTCTCTAGCTAATGATGGAGAAGGTCCAAGTGATGCTCAAATCAGAGCTAAACTATATGAGGGATGACATCAGGAAGGAAATGCACGCGAGCGCTGAGAGCTACAGGAACTCCATGTATGGAGACATGATGAGAGAACTAAGGAGAGAGATCCGGGGGATACAGAATGAGGAAATTCAGATCTTGAAAACGGAATTATGAAACCTAATCAAGGCCGAAGTAAATGTAACAGAATGTGTTATGCAAAAGAAACTCGATGAGGCAGTAGCAAGTTTTGAAGCATGGAGAACAAATATGGAAAAGCACATAGGGGAAAAAGATGCAATAATCGAGGAGCTAAAAGGAGAACTGGCGGCTTGCAAATCTGCAACTAATGAGAAGGGAGACGACCAACCTTTGGTGCTGAAGGAGCTCGAGGACATAAAGGATTAGATGAAAGCTCTACGGGAAGGAGATGAACAGAAATCGAAAACGGCATCTTCATGGGCGGAACGTCTTTTTAAGACACAAGAAAAGGTTGATGAAGCAAAGAAGTGGATTGAGGATGCGAAGAAAGAGAAGGCCTAGATGCCCGAGACCACACCTACCTCCACCATTATTAATATGACCATTGAGGAAGAGTAGAAAAGGAAGAATCGGGCTCTGCATGTGCGGGTCACAGGAGTCAAAGACAAAGAGAATGTAGATGAAGAAGTGAAGGAACTGCTACAACGCATTGGTATCACAGAGCCTACTCACACAAGTCCATGGAGAGTGGGCAAGAAAGGAATCGATGAGAAGGGAAACGTAAAGGATAGGGCACTTATTCTCCGCTTCCTGAATATAGAAATAAGGAAAGAATTTCTAAAGAAAAGGCCAACTCTTAAGAAAACCGGTATTTTCCTGGGAGATGACCTTACATTGGCACAAGTGGCACACATGCAAGAGTTGATGCCAGAGATCAGGGCAGCAAGAGAAAAGGGGAAAATCGCCTTTTATAGAGGAGGGAAAGTAGTGGTTCTGGAAAAGTGCTCATCATGACGGTGCGAGACCTATGGGGCGACGCTCCGGATAGCGGCGTGGAATTGTAATGGATCATATAGGCTAGATGTAGGGGCCTTTGAAGACAACTTTAGGGACAGAGACATAGTTTTCTACTCAGAGACACACCAGATACCGGGACAGCTCATGCCACATGTGAAGGGTTATTTATGGGAAACAGTTGCTCGACCAGACAAGAGATCTCTACAGGGTAGCCGGGGTTCAGGAGGAGTAGCAGTCTTATTTAAAGAGGAGCTGAAACCACTAATACAGATTATCAGGAAAGATGAGCAAGCAAGGTATATGTGGGTGAGAATGAGAGCTAAGACAGGTAGATTTCTATATATCGCTATATGCTACTTCCCCCCAAGTACATCAGTCTAGTCCTCACCTAAAGGACAGTCCCCTTTCTCCATATTGAATAATGACATATGGGAGTTCTCTAGAGATGGAGAGTTCTCTTAGGAGACTTTAATGCCAGAACGGCCAACTCTCAAGCAATATTCTATGATACTTCTGAGGAAATGCTTAGAGAAGTGGATTTATCACAGAGGGGGCTTACTAGAACCTCACAAGATAAAGAACACACTGAATATGGGAGACATCTCATGGAGATGGCAACTATACATGGTTTGGCCATACTTAATGGTCTAGAGAATTCCCTTTATCTGGGGGATTCACATGCTTCCCGCACAGGCATGGGGCCAGTACAGTGGATTATGTCATGACTTCACCAAGCTTTATTTCTAGTATCGAGGACTTTAAGGTGGAACCTAGACCGGTTGGGATTGCAGTGGATCATGCTCTCTTGACCTTATCAATCTCCTTCCAATACAATGCCTCTCAAGTACAAAGGAAGAAGACCCACACAAGATATACTTTCACGCCAGAGACTGATTCAGTCTATGTGGAAAAGATCTATGATAGGATGTGGGCAGTCGAGCCAATATATACTGTAGAGGAGATTACTTCTCAGTTAACAGAGATACTACATGGAGCAGCACAAGAGGCATACCCACATACTCAACCTGATCAGAAGAGAGGAGCTGGGAACATGCCTCAAAACAATTGGTATGACGAGGAATGCAGAGAGATGAGAACCCAGGTCCAGAAAGAGCTTGCACTTGGGATCATCACATATAAGCAGTCTTGGATTGCTCTTCGGCGTATAATACGTCGCAAGAAAAGGGCATTTTTAGCCAAACTGGAGAAGGATTTATATCAGCTCTTCTTGAGTTAGGACTCCCATGAGGCCTGGCGTTTATTTCACGAACACTCACCGCCTTCGACGATTACTTCTCCTGAGATTTGGGGTCAATATGTAACATCATTATATATGGTATCTGGACAGCCTCCATTACCAGATCCGCTAGAGCCATGCCCTGCTACTAGTACTTTCTTTACTACGGAAATGGTGAAAACAGCCATTGATAAAATGAAGACAACAAGAGCATATGATCATGATGGTTTAGTAGCAGAACATCTGATCCATGCCGATCTACTTTCAGAAGTCCTTGCTCGTCTGTTTAATCAGGTCATGTGTGAAGGATTACTTGAATCTTGGAAATTATCTACTATCGTAGCTCTTTTCAAGTCAGGGGATCCTATGATACCCGAGAATTACTGTACCATTATGGTAGGTCACACATTGACCCGACTGTACGCATCCATTCTTGAACAAAAACTGAGGCCATAAGGGCAACAAGACAAGCTGGATTCAGGAGGGGTTATTCCACTTTAGATCATAATCTTATGCTCAGAGCCATTATTGAGGAAGGAAGAGCAAGCGGAAGAAGGATGTATTGTTGCTTTGTGGATTTTCGGAAAGCTTTTGATACAGTACCAAGGGCCAGATTGATGCGCAGGATGCAAGAGTTAGGGGTTCCCAAAGAGATTATTTGGGGGATCATGGCCTTATACGGGTCAGTAACTGGTTATGTACGTACTCCAGAAGGGGATTCTGACATTGTTCATTCCACCGTTGGAGTAAAGCAGGGATGCCCACTGTCCCCTACTTTATTTGGTATGTACATAGATGAGGTATCAGATTACATTGATAGAGAAGGTGACAGAGGTGCTCAACTTGCAGGGTCATGGATCCCTTTGTTGTTGTATGCAGATGATATTGTATTGATAGCAGAATCACCAGATGGAATGCAGAGGCAACTAGATGCATTACATAAATTCGCGGAGGACAGTGGACTGTCGGTAAACTTGGGTAAAACCAAAGTTATAGTGTTTAACACCACACCGCAGTGGGTTAGGAGATTGGCACCTACATTTGCATATGGGTAGGATACAGTAGAGTACACACATGCATACACATACCTGGGTGTGGTATTTGCAAGAGTGAAGTTTACTCTTAAGAAAGCAGCGGATGCTAGATTGTCCAGAGCCTCTGCGGCCTTAGGAGGGTTGGAGAGGATGTGTTCACAAGTGCAGTTTCAGGAACCACGAACAAAACTTTGGCTCTTTGATACTGTGGTGGCTTCGGCTATGCTTTATGGGGTCCAGATTTGGGGACCATCTGTGGATCAGGATAATTGGAAGTCAATGGAGAGACCTTTGGTATCTATGATTTCCCGAATGATTAGAGCCAAGGCCTCCGTACCACACGCGATTACCCGAGCGGAACTAGCTGCCCCTCCGATAGAAATTGAAGCTCTTACCAGATCAGTGTCCTTTATATATGGTTTGTGGGATACAAATAATTGCCGATATACTAGACTGGCCCTCGAATCTTCTCGACAATTAGCAATGAAAGGGGATGCATCATGCTGGTATGCGCAACTGTCCTCGTGGTTTCAGAGACACGGGTTCAGTATGGAAAGATTACCCCACTTCCAATACTCTCTTGAGGCTCCATCACTGGCAAGCACACGAACGGAGATTAATAAAATCATCCGCTAGGATCTTATACAGTTGGACACTAAGAGGACATGGGTAGACCCTACACAAGAATTGGGCACGAAGATGGCCGACTACAAAGAAAACTTCCTACAGCTATTAGAAGATGGTTTTGTGATTCGCCTGAGCTAGATGGATACCCACCTCTCTCATGGTTTGAGATGTGCTATTGGTCAGATTCGTACATCCTCACACCAGTTGGAAATTGAATTTGGCAGATTTAGGGGAATCCCACCTGAGAGCAGAATTTGCAAGTTATGCGGAATGGAGTTGGAGACAGAATTACACTACATATGCCACTGCACCGTATACTATGAGATACATGGGCGTTTCCATTGCCTATTTAAAGAAGGCTTTGGACCTCTAGATAGAGTCATGCAATACCAAGATCAAAGGTGCTTAGGCCTGCACCTACTGGAACTACATCGACAGAGGGATAATCTAATGAGAAGACAAAGAGCACTATAGCCTCAGAGGCAGATCACAGATTTCTTGGGATTGAGAGAAGCAGGAGTGGAAGGAGAAGCAAGAGGCCAGCAGCCAGCACAAAGGAGTACCCACATTCATACCAAAGGCACCCTCATTGACAGGGCGAGTGAGCTTAGGAAATCGAGACGACCACGACCGAGATGCAGAAGCACACTTCACCAGAGGAGACTACAACAAAGGATTAGAAGCATTATAGCCAGACACCCAGAATGCTCCTAAGAAGTTTATTTAATAATTTGTATTTAGTTTTTCACATTTATTTTCACACTTTCAC
Organism: Adiantum capillus-veneris; assembly: GCF_014529385.1. NCBI lineage: Eukaryota > Viridiplantae > Streptophyta > Polypodiopsida > Polypodiales > Pteridaceae > Adiantum > Adiantum capillus-veneris. The sequence continues at coordinate 48,731,872 of NC_140953.1, forward strand.
ACTTTTCACACTTAGTACTTTAGTACTAAGGTACCCAGACATTGTAACACATTCACCACTTTTGTATCAGTTTGGTCTCATAGGTCATTCTGGCCTTTTGAAGACGTGAGTATAACATTTCATTTCATTTCTCTCTCTCTCGGGGTCGTGGCATTATACAGGTCAGTAGTGGGGCATGTACGCACCCTAGAGGGTCTATCCACACCGGTTTACTTCACTATTGGGGTGAAGCAGGGCTGCCCGCTCTCTCCTACTCTATTTGGTATGTATGTAGATGAGGCTTCTGACTACATTGAGAGAGATGGTGATAGAGGTGCACAGTTGGCAGGGACATGGATTCCACTATTTTATATGCTGATGATATTGTGTTGATCTCTGACTGTCCGGAGGGGATGCAACGTCACTTGGATGCTTTGCATAGGTTTGCCCAAGAAAGTGGTTTGTCCGTAAACCTTGGTAAAACCAAGGTCATGGTATTTAATACCACCCCACAGTGTGAAGGGGATTGGGGAGCCACCATAGACGGAGAGTGAGAGAGAGAGAGAAGGAGACACACACGATGTGGGTGGGGAGACTCAAAAGAGTGAGCAGTCCCCTATACACTTATGCTATGTATAAGGTATACAAGTCAGTGGGCGCCCAGACTCTGGGCGGCCGGGCAAGGCACAGGCGCCTATACCCCAACATCGGGGAGCACCACAGACAGAGAGAGAGAGAGAGAGAAGGAGACACACATGATGTGGGTGGAGAGACTCAAAAGAGTGAGCAGCCCCCTATACACTTATGCTATGTATAAGGTATACAAGTCTGTGGACGCCCAGACTCTGGGCGGCCGGGCAAGGCACAGGTGCCTATACCCCAACAACCTCCCACTTAAAGGCGACTGTGCCTTTAAGCAAGGGAACTTAGTATGAAGACTACAAAAAGTGAGAGAAAACCGCTCTCAACCGATGCCCACTGGCTGGCTGTGATCGTGTGCATCCGGCTGTCCTGCTCCCGTGTAAGTCCATACACCACCAGACGTACCGCACACGTACTGCAAGTATGTACGCAATACCTGCATATCTCCCTCGTGCACTATGCCATCATCAGTCAACAAACGATTGACAACCCCAACTGCAAATGCTCCCACTACAGCTGCGATATCCGGTCTCAAGATCAACATCTCATACATGAGACCACCGAATGCCGATGCAATGCTAGCGGGCCCTGCTAGCTCTACGGAGCATGCATCAACATATATATCCCTGGCAATAGGCATCTCTGACTGACAAGGCGTGTCAGCCACATGCATCTCCTGACTGTCCGCAAAAGACGCATCAACCTGTCGTGCAACCTCAGAGCAAACCAGCTGCTCTAGGTGTCTGCTAGAAGACATATCCTGCACAACTATATCCCCATGCTCACTGTCGAGCATAGAAGGAATGATTGCATAATCGCTGACATCTCAGTCTCCTCTACAATCATCCACTGCAAACATGACCACTCAATCTGCTGTGACTCACTAGAGCTCTCATGCTCTAACTCCGTATGCATAGAATCTTGCACAACGTCCTCCTGTCGTGACTCACTAGAGCAAGATCGCTCTACCTGTCTATCCTGCATAGAAGTATCTCGCACAACTGACTCTCTGCTTTGCTCAGTCACTAGCAAAGCATGCATGTCTGACTCTGTCACCTCTCTGTGTGACTGCTCAAGTCGTGCCCCAACTGTGTGCACAACGAGCTCACTACTCTGCACTCCATGCAAAGCACCATGCAACCCATGAGCAAAAGAGAGTGTCCGGGTCTCTCGCTCTCTGCATGGCTGTAACAAGATTGAGACTCGACCATCTCGCACCAGTACTACGTGCAATGGGTACCATGTGCCAACTCTAGCACCTCTCGCAATCACTAGCGAACCCAAATGCATCACAAAATCTTGCTCTCGTAGCGAAATCTGACATCCACTATCCCGTAACTGTCTGACTGAGATCAAATCCCGTCTCAGATCTGGCACATAACGCACATGACGCAGGGTAAATCTCATACCAATGGGCAAGGACAAACATACGTCTCCTGCACCCTCAATGTCATACACAGCACCATCAGCCATGTGCACACAACCAAGTCTCCCACTAGAAAACGTGCTAAACCACTCACGATGTGACGTGACATGGAAAGTAGCATCTGAATCTAGTAAACAATGTGCAATCCGTAGACATAAGATCGTCTGAAGACAAGCTAGATGTAAATGTGACAACGCCGTCACAATCATACTCGGTAACCACCGTACTGATCTCACTAGATGCCCAAATCTGCATCACGCATCTGTCGCCTCCGTTGTCTCAAACGCCTGAAACATCGACGCCTAATGTGCCCTCTATGTCCACAATGCCAACATGTCAAGTCTCTATGCCGTCGAGACTTGCGTGTGGGATCAATCTCTCCCATGGACATAGAAGTGGGACTAGACTCCCCTGTAGACATGGATGTCGCGTACATAGCATGTAAACTCTGCCATAAAGCATGAGTTGTAGTCTCCCTCGAGACCTACCAGTCAACAGACTCAACCAGATGCAAACGAATCGTAGACATGGCTAACTCATCAAGATCCTGCCAATCATCATCACGCATAGAATTGGGCTTCGCCGATAAACCACGCAAGGGTTTATCGTGCCCCAAATCCGCCAATGCAACAAGCATATGTTCCTTCCAAGCAACAAAATCTACACCATCAAACTGTGTCAGACCATAACGCTGGAAGTCAAATGAAAAATCAGCCATAATGCTCGCAAAAGAGCAACCAACAATGAGTAGCAAATGTCAACCAAATCAGCCCTAAACTGGCTCGAATCGCATCAACAAAAGTCTGCAAATATGGCTGCAAATCAGCCCCAAAACAGCCCCAAAATTCAGCTCTTAAACAGCTGCATAAACAAGTCACAAACGTGTCCCAAATCAGCCTACAACTGAGCCATACATGGACACCTGCAAAGAGGAAACAATGGCTGAAAATTCAGCGCCCAAATAAGCCCTCAAACCTGCATGTAAACTTGTAAACCTGTAGCTGAAACTTGCTGAAAAATCTCAAGCCATTAGTGCTCGAATCCGGCTACCTAGCTCGTAGCCACACAAGCATACATCACAATATTCACTCCTGTGAGTGTGCCAAGATAACTGTACGCCTGTCAAACCGTGAGCGAATCACCAAGCCCACACTGTGCGGTAATCACCAAGTCCACACTATGCGGTATCAATGCATACACACACACAAATCTCCCACCTGCAGAGAACACCGCACGCAAATGCTGAGTGCAACCCGCAATCTCTACCTAGATCGCATAAATGATACGCATAAAACTCCTGGGAAAATTTTGCCAGAGTTTCGTCAGTAAAATTGCCACAAAACCAGTAACCAAACTGACTGTACGCTCAAAACCATGAGCAACCAAAGCGCATCAAACCGCACTCCAAATGCATGCACCAATCTCCACACTTTGCATATATCATTGCAAACACCTACAAATCTAGTACACAAATATCTGCTCTACCTGTGACTGCCAAAAAACATGCTCGAGGCATACATTGCCGAGCTCAAAATGCAATCACATTAGTCTCCCTGAGCATCAAACCACATAAGGCATACATCGTATCCTCCCACCTGTGAGGAAACTTGCAGCAAATATCACTCTCACATCTGAGAGCAAGCCATCTGTGGAATCCTCGACACACAATAAACAACTGCTGCTGCAGAAAATTCAGCGTTCAAAATTTTAAAATTCTGATATGACGAGCGCGTCCGGAGCGTGCCAAAACCGCAAGGTAGATTCCCGGATCACATGTATCCGAGTCCGGGTGTGAAAGCTATGCCAAAAAACCTCCGTTTCGACCCAAAAACGCAGCATAAACTGCCAAAAGAGGGCTGAAAAATGCAGCTCCTCAACCATAGCTCGAATGAGGTTTCTGATGGCTCGAATGGCTTCGAAAGGGGGGCAAAATACGAGGACGCCTGGTGGAAACGTTCTCGGAAAGCTGAATTTGCGGATGCCGAAGTCGAAACCCTGTTTGCACTCTTGAAAGTGTGCGCGCGCGGACGCGATTTCGGGAATGAAATTGGCTCTCCGCTGTCGTCATGACTGTGCACACACGCGCTCCCTCCGCACCTACGCTCTGATACCAATTGAAGGGGACTGGGGAGCACCACAGACAGAGAGTGAGAGAGAGAGAGAAGGAGACACACACGATGTGGGTGGGGAGACTCAAAAGAGTGAGCAGCCTCCTATACACTTATGCTATGTATAAGGTATACAAATCAGTGGGCGCCCAGACTCTGGGCGGCCGGGCAAGGCACAGGCGCCTATACCCCAACACAGTGGATTAGGAGATCAGCACTTGCCTTCACATACAACCAGGAGAAGGTGGAGTATACAGATGCTTACACTTACCTTGGAGTGGTTTTTAGTGGGCCAGCATTTTCATTAAGGAGGGCAGCAGAGACTAGATTGACCAGAGCCCATGCAGCATTGGGTAGATCGGAAAGGATGTGTTCACAGGTTCAGTTTCAGGAGCCTCAGACAAAGCTCTGGCTCTTTGACACTCTGGTGGCTTCTGCATTGCTTTATGGAGCTGAGATTTGGGGACCTTCACTGGATCATCATGGGAGGACGGCTGCAGTGATGGATGGGGGGACATGGAGAAGCCTCTGGTCTCTATGATCTCGCAGCTCATTAGAGCCAAGGCTTCAGTACCACGTGCTATTGTACGAGCAAAGCTAGATGCCCCCCCACTGGTGGTTGAGGCGCTCACCAGATCTGTCTCCTTCATGCACCGCATATGGGAACTTCCCAAAGACAGATATGCACGCCTTGCACTTGAGTCCTCTCGACAGTTAGCCATGCAAGGAGATACAGCATGCTGGTACGGGGAGATGACATCATGGTTTCAGATGCATGGGTTCAACATAGACAGATTGCCCCCCTTCCAGTACTCAGTGGATGCGCCCTCTCTGACTCTTACACAGTCCGAGGTAACCAGGCTCATTCGCCAAGATTTGACTCAGCTAGACACCAAGAGGACATGGATACAACCAGCACAAGAGCTAGGCACGAAGATGGCTTTCTACAAAGAGCATCTCCTCCAGCTTACGGAGGATGGTTTTTTGACGAGGCCCAGCTACATGGACACCCACTTGTCTCATGGAATACGATGTGCTATTGGCCAGATTCGCACATCTTCACACCAGCTGCGGATCGAGAGGGGGAGATACAACGGAATACAAGCAGAGGCCAGGACATCCCCCCTGTGTGACATCGATCCTGAGACAGAGTTGCACTACACATGCCACTGCCCCGTCTACTACGAGATATGAGGTCGCTTCCATTGCTTGTTCAAAGAGGGCTTTAGACCATTCGCTAGAGTCTTGCGGTACGAGGATCAGAGATGCTTGGGTTTGCTTTTGCTCGAGCTGCGCAGACACAAAGAGAGCCTGATGAGAGGAGAGGCTAGCCAGTCTCAGAGACAGATCAGAGACTTCTTTAGAGCTGCCACTGGACACCCGGAGGAGTTACTACCACAGCAGAGCCCGTCGTTTTACACCAGAGGCATACTAATCGACCGAGCGACTGAGCTAGGGAGATCCAGACGCCCACGACTGCGGAGGACTACACAGCATCGACGGAGGCTGCATCAGAGGATTCGGATCACTTTGGCTCAACATGCACGATGCCCGGTCAGACTACTGACCATGGAGGAGATTGATGAGATCCGCCAGCGACCGATGCTGGATCTCCTGTGATTTACCCATCCCAGCTAGTTGTTTAGCTGCTTAGTCCACACCTAGCAGTTTAGGATTCCATAGTAGTTTATTTTGTCATTTTGTCATTCTGTCATTTTGTCATCTTGTTACTCTGACTTTGTATCAGATCCACCACATTGTAACTTTCTGGTCTCATAGGTCACTTTGGCCTTTTGAAGACGTTAATATAACATATCATTTCTCTCTCTCTCTCTCTCTCTCTCTCTCTCTCTCGTAAAGTTCAATGATTTTGCAATTTCTGTCGTGTGCTGCTATTGATTTCTCGTCCAAGCCTGTAACAGATGACCCTCCATGGGTGCATACTCTCATCAAGGGGAAACTCAGAATCTACCTACTTTTTTTTGTGTGCGTTTTGGAGGATCGAAAAGGTTTTTCACAATTTTTGTAATTCAAGTATAGCTCTGTGCTGTGTATTTCAAGGTCACAGTCAACTGAAATTAGATGAATTGCTTTGTCACCAAATAGGCATTTGTGTCATATGTGCTACGAATGATTCCAGTGGTAGCAGAGGGTGTCTGGTGCTTGAACACGCCTTTTGCTGATAGAAACTCATGTTTCTTCTATTATTGGTGTAACTTTTCAGCATTCTCAAAGAGTTAGAAGCTATTACCGGACCAGAAGGAAAGTCAAATACTGGCATCTGTGGTATCAAAACTCAGGGTATCAGGTACATGCAAAGATGTTGGACAATGCTGTTAAAGCATGCTATCACAGAAACACCTACAAGAAAGACAGTGTGTGCTCTCAGATCTGTTGAGTGTATTGCATGAAAATTACCTGCAGGCAGCGATTACTCAGCGTTGTGCTCTCAGAAACCACAAAATGGCTGTCCTTATTCTGAGAGCATTGCGAGGTTTAGCAAAGGTTGGTCATAAAAAACATCTCCTTTGTCTAGTTTTGAATTTGCGCCTTCTTTTACTCGCAGAAGTATGTCCCATATGAAGTTTTATTTTTCATAGAGCTCAACAAAAAGGGGACAGCTTGCAAGAAGACCTTGTGAGCACAAGGACCAACGTTTGTCTCAAGACTTTGAAGCAAATGGGTGTATTCCAATCTTTGATGAAGGTGGTCTTACTCAGAATCTGATACAAAGCAGCAGGTGACTTGACGTTATTGTGTCATTAAAGTACATAGATACAATCGTTGGGCAGCATGCACTCACCTACTGCCTCTATTGGGAAATCATTTTTGCTGTACATGCATTTCTTTTGTATACAGATCAATGCTTGCTGTTATTGTTGTACTTGAGTATCTGCTGTAGAAGCTGATTGATGCCCACACTACATTTTCTCGGTCTTAACATTCTTAAAATGGGTTTACTCAAGAGTGTTATTTGCAAACATAAGGCCCTTGATAATGTGTTATATGTTTGTTTTGTTCTGTGTAAATTTGCCCTTGCGATGCTTCTTGAGGTAGTAAACCAAAGGTTTTTTCTAAGCAATAGGTTTAGACAATGAAGCAGCTGCAATGTCGTTACTGCAATAAGGTTGAGTGAGCTAAGTTTGAGAGGATTGAATGGCATGCAACCCCTTTCTCTTGCACAACCCTCAGTCTTCATGACAGACTCATAACCATGTTTGGTAAGCAAGATCTCCATCTTATTAGTAAAGCTGATGCTTTCCATCACAAGAATTGGGATTAATAGTGATAGAAGGTGTACTGAGGAGTATTTTGCTCGCTCTAAATTTTCAAAGACCTATTCGATGAAGAGGACATCATGGATGGATGCACAATAACATATAGACTTGCTGTAGCAGACAGGGCGGTAGCACTTGCAGTGTCTAGGAAGTTCTGAAAGTGTGGCACCCATGCACGGATCACATACGATGGGGACATATTGTCTTGATGTACAGCGCGTTTAAGCCTGCCTGACGAATCAAAGTTATAGTCAGTTAACTAGCTACCTGACCTGCCCGTGCCACAAGCACGGTGGAAACATGCCAACGCACGCTGGTATGCTTTCTGCCTGTCAGAATTAAGCAGCGACAAGGTCTCGATTGGACAAGCTGGAAACAGCTGCATGAAGGCTGTAACCCCCAATTCCCTTTGCATAATTTGCACTATTATGCCGGATGCTTAGCTATCAGGGAGCTGTTGGCTTGTAAGGTAAGACTGCAGAACTGCTGCTTTTAACGATGAACAGGAAACAAACAGGGACAGTTTAGAGGCAACAAAGGAGCTTATTATGTAATCTGTAAAAATTGCGCAGCTCCTTGTGAGAATGAAGATCAGGTATTCAATGGACGTCCTCTTCTCTGTTCGACATCCCGCATATTTCTTCTGGGCCTTTCTAATTTGTTATTATTTGGATCCTCGCACATGCTAATTTGAGTCCTCGTCTCTTTTGCTTCCTCACTAGCTATTTATTTCACATTTCCTCCTGCTTTAGTGATGTTTTCCATTGTTTCCTCAATAATGCTTACTCTCTCCCATATTGAACTCTCTTTAATATAGTCATCATTCATTTTACTAAACACTCTTCGTAACCTTGGTACTTTTTCTCTTTTAACATTTTCTCAGATTCATGTGGAAACAGTTGAGCATCAGTGAGTTTTATTATCTGATCATCTTGGATAAGATAATCAAATTTGATCCACTGTTTTTTTGAGTTTGCTAGCATAGACTAATAAATGTATGCCATCGGGCTTTTGTAATTTGAGTTTGTAAGCCCTTTCTCCAACTCTGTCTTGTATAATTGTGAAAGGTTCACAATACAGCGGTGATAGTTTTGGACATGGTCGGCTTGATGGTCTTAGGTGTCTCATGCCTCTTTACCTGGACGCTCTTTAACCTTTAATGTAAGAGATCTCTTATTCACGTCAACAAAGGCTCTATCTTTCTGCATCAAAATAAATGGACTCATACATCCTAAATAAGAGAGCTTTACACTATTGAATGCAAACCTCTCTCTTCCCAAACAGTTTTCAAGCTTCTTCTTTTTTTCCGAGAAAAGATCCTTCTATTAGTTAATGAAACTGCCCATAGGGCTACAACCCCCTCTGGCAGAGAGGGCTACAACAATCATGATGGGGAGACTCTCCAAATGAAAAAACAGCATATGTACAATGAGGCTAAATCAAGAGATGGGCGGAGGGAAAAGCCACTCAGGTGGACGGTAGTGCCATCTGAGCATACCCTGGACCATGGTGAAAAAGGGCCCAGGACGCCAGAGTCCAAGGAAAGCCCTCCTACCCTCCCGCATGCGGTTGGAGCTGCCCTGGAGTCTCTCGAAGTGTCCTCTGAGAGTATGGATCAGCGCCAGCCAAAGATCCCGAACAGTCTCTGCTGGCGGTACAGGGCGAGCCTCGAAGATGCGGAAGCAGCGGGCCCGCCAGATGAACCAGAGTGTCAGGCCGCTGATGAGCTTCCAACACTCCTCTCTCACACTGCACCACTCCTGTGGAGTAAGCTCTGAAGCAGGCTGGAGTGTAGGTCGACCCCCTTGAATCACTATCATTCTGCTGGTGGAGGATAGCTCAAACTGAAGTGCCGGGCCCGTGAGAGTAGACCAAGCAGCTGCCCCCCAGGTGTATTGCCGAGCTGTGGAAAGAGCTGGCACCAGTCGAAGAACACAAAGCCACACTTGCTGTGCCAAAGGACAGTCCCAAGACAGTGACACTGACTCTCCACAAGATGGTCACAAGCTGCACATGTGGCCGAGAGACCACTATGTACAAGCCAACTCCCAACTGTTGTAGCTCGGTGTGCAACCAGCCACTGGAACAAAGTGACTCGCCTCGGCTGTCTGGAGTCCCACAACCTCTCCCAAAAAACTACCAAGAACTTAGCTGTGAGACCCTCCTCTTGCCAATGAGGTGCTGTAGCAGGATGAGCCTCTCTCTGCGCTGCCAGTATGTGACGTCCCAGTCGAATAGTGTACTAAAAGAAAGGGACACCTGGATGGTCTGCTGAGGAGAAAGGGTCCCTCCAAAGCCACTCTCTAGGATCCCACTATACTCGTGCCAGTGGACAGCTCTCCCAAGTCCACAGTCTCCAGTGGCCAGTCTCAAGAGCTGTTGGGTCGGGATCTATGACACGAGTCCTCCCACAGATGCCCACCACTCGGACCCTCTTAAAACAGCACTCTGCCACCTGTGGGGCCTCTACTGCAACTCGGTGTCACCGTCCCTCACCATGTAGCTCGAAAAACAGGGAGGGTACAGTCTCTGAGCAAGCCCGAACTGAGATGAGAACCTCCAGTCGCGTAAAGGATCCCATCCATCTGGGTGTTGCTGACTCGAGAGTTGTGAGCCACTCAGCTGGTACTGCCTCTGAGATGTCCTGACACATGCTCTTCACCCCTCTCATGCCCTGTAGCTGAATGCCCCGAAGCTCCTTTGACAAGCATGAAAAGTATAGCCAGTCACCTAAAGAGTCACCTAAAGAGCGTGCTGGACCCTTTGCCATGGGACCCAAAGAAATATGAGGCCGACTACCAACCAAGTGGCCTCTCTGAGTGCTAACCATGGGGTTCCAAACAAGGGTCTGTCTCAGGCGCTCCTCCATGCAAGTAGGTTTCCGCTACCCCCGGCCTCTCCGCAGTTGCTCCCAAGATTGGAGCAGACTCACAGCGAAGCGGTCCTCTAGTCTCTTGCTCAAGCCAACTCTGTGCATCTTTGTGAAAATCCATCTAGTCAAGGGTCGCTAGGGGCCTCTAGCCTGCGCCACCCTAGCACTTAGCCGCTAAAGCAAGAACTCCTTCCAAGGCTCCTCACCTGGAAGTCGTCCTCTGACGATGAACTTCCCAAGAAGGGCTGTGCTCTGCTGTGCTGGGTCTATGATCCCCAATCCTCCCTGAGAACAAGGAAGAAGAATGACCTGCCATGCCACTTTGGCCCGGGCTTTGTGAGTGTCACGCCCTATCCAAAGGAAGTTTCTGATCAGCCTCTCTACCTGGCTGATACAAGAACTCGAAAAGATCCAACAAGAAGTGATGTACCACATAGTAGCCAACAACACCTGGTTGGCCACTACAACTCTGCCTGCCAGAGAAAGTCGTGTGGAGCTCCAATGTAACAACTTCCTCCTAATAAACAGGAGGAGGGGAGCAATCTGCTGCTCGGGAGATAAGTCCAAACCAACCTGACAACCCAAGTACCAAACTGCAGTCCATGGGGGAATCCACCTGAAACCCTCACCTGGTATCCAATCAGGCATAGGAGCACTACCAACCGAGAAAGCCATAGTCTTTCTCCAGTTGATCAGTGTGCCTGATGCACAACAAAAAGTCTCAAGAGCCTGCTCACACCTTGAAAGGTTGGCCTCCTGGCCATCCAAGTACAAGGCTCAGTCATCTGCAAACTCAGCGTCCAGTAGCTCATCTCCCCGAATAGGGAGCCTAAGCACGTAAACCAACCTGCTGTGAAACAAAAAACCTGCTCATCGCCTCGGCATAGAACAGAAAGAGGAAGGGGGCAAGAGGGCAGCCTTGTCTGACCGAACGTGTGAGCATGAAATGGTCGCCTCTACCTCCTGACAAAAGTACCTGACTGTGTGTCCGTCTGTACAAAGCTGACACCCCTCTGATCCAAGCATCTGAGAAGCCCATCCTGCGTAGAGTGCCCTCCAAAAAGTCCCAGTCAACTCTGTCGTAGGCCTTCTCAAAATTGAGAAGAAGAATCACCAGATCCTCACCACGGAGCCGCGCGAGGGCAGACGCCTCCCAAAAAGTAAAGATGTTGTCAAGGAAACTACGCTGCTTGACAAAACCTGTCTTTGTCCCATGTATAATGCTCTCTAGAAGTGGTTGGATCCTCAAACTCAGAGCCTTGGCAAGAATTTTGTAGGCTGAGTTGAGGATGGTGATGGGGTGCCACTGTCGAATCTCATCCAAGGAGCCACACTCATGCTGGTAAATCAGGCCCTCACTCATGCTGTCAGGCATCTCTCCTGTGTGCAGGATGAACTGAAAAGCACTACAAGTCCCAATACTCCAAGAAAAAGCTGGGAGTCAAGCCATCCTCACTTGGACAGCTCCCACCGGGGAGTGTAGCTCCTCTAGCTGAAGAGGTAGCTCAAGCCTCTGGCACATCTCCTCAGTCACAAGACAAGGCATCTATGCCCACACCTGCTCTCTGCATGCATCGTGACAATTGAGGCTCTGCAGACAATAGATCACGGTAGAAGTCAGTAGCAACTGCACGCATGTCCTCTGGCTCTAAAGAAACTGACCCGTCGGGCCTCCTCAACTGGCTGACCTTGGCATGCGTATGCCGGGGTTCCACTGCCTCAAAGAAAGCGCCTGTCACTCTGTCACCCACCTGGGTCCACTGAGATGCCTGTCACTGGAAAGCAAACTCATGGCGCCTCTCCTCTGTGCTGACAAGCTCCTGGCGAGCCTGTTGTAATTTCTCCTCCAACCAAGGACTGTTTGGATGCTGCTCCTGCATCCTCTGTAAGGAAGCAATGCCTCGTCGGAGACGCTGCTCCTCTCTCGCTGTAGCCAGGCGAGCCGAAGACTCCTGAAGAAAGAGTCGACTAAGCTGAGCAAGTCCTGAGGCCACTCTGTCAGCAGAGAATCCTGCATGTCTAAGCTCTCTGTCCAAAGAGCCTCCACTTGCTCTCTAAGCACCGAGTCCAGCAAGATCCTCTTTGGGATGCGTAGCATCGTGCCCCCCCTCCTCTGCCTATCAGATACTGTAAGGATCACTGGTGTATGGTTCGAAAAGGAAGTCACTGCCAGAATGGCAACTATCCCACCCAAGTCACAGACGTGGTCACTAGTGTAGAAGCGATCTATCCGAGATAGATTCACGCCCCCCACTCTGCGGTCCGAACGAGAGAAGGCCAAGCTGTCTGGGGGCCTCACAAAGCTAGAATGCTGCCACACATTTGAAACCCGCAGAGTCATTCAAAACCTCTTCGAAGCTGCCAGCTCAACTCCATGCACAGTAGTATGGCTACCACCAATCATGTCAGAGGGTTCCTCCAACATGTTGAAGTCACCCCCTATGCACCATTGCTCTGCTTGCGGCAGAGACTCAACAATCTGAGACCAAAACTCTGCACGTGCACTCGCCACATTGGGCGCATAGATGTTCAGGAAGCCCACGAGACAACCCTTAACCTGCATAGTGATCCACTGAGCCCTACCTAGCACAATAATCCATCTGCCCACAATGGCCTGTTGCAAAGAATTTGCAATAGTCATACATACCCCGCCCTGGATGCCTCCAGGTCCAAATGCAGCTAACCAAAAAGTTTCATATCGTCCACGCAAAAGTTGACCACAACGTCTAATGCGGCTCTCATACAGCTGATGCTCCTGTAGCATAAGAAGGTCAATCTCTCCTCCCACAAGGCATCGCTAAAGCTCGTGACGCAGTCGGCCCCTCTGACGCTGAAACTGGGGCCCACCTAATCCCTGTACGTTCCATGAGACGATCCTCATGGGGAGCGAGAAACGTGCTATCTTCGAGGCAGGCTTGGATGGAGAGTAATCCGCATCCGAGCGTCCTCGAGATAGGCGTGACTGCAAAGAGTGTCTAGCCCAAGCCCAAGTAGACCGAGCCGTGCGTAAAGCAACCTCCTCTGCCCAGGAGTCCTCATGTATATGTATATAGCATGGCTGGCTCTGCATGTCAGCAAAAAAGTGAACCACAATGTGTCTACATCCTGCTGCGTGTGGAGGTGTCACAACAAACTTGGCCAATGGCCAAAGAGTCTGAAGCAAGTCTGTAACCCCTAGCTCTCCCATGTGATGAGAGAACTCTAGGGCCTGCGTCTGTAGCCACTCTTAACACTGAGTCTATAGCCCACTCAGCCTGGTCCCTACCGCATAGGGGAAAAGAGAAGCCAACCGCTGAGTCCAAGGCCTCTATCCCCCTAGTTGCAAGGAACAGTACATGAACTCTGAAGCAGGATGCCTCAAGGTTTGGTGAGGGTCGCCGAGAAACCGTGTAAAGTCGTAGGCAAAGAAATCCCAACGACGACGAATGTCGAAGCTTGTCAGACCTATCCCTCTCTTGCCAAGCGACTCGTGGCAAAGGTGCTGCCAAGAGATCTCCTAGCAGCCGAGGAAGGCCGTGGACGGCTGCGGGACTGGAGTAGGAGGAGGTGAGGGAGGGGGGGGGGGGGGGGGGGGGGGAAGGGGGAGAGGGGGATCGGCAAAGGTAGGAGGGCGAGATGGAAAGGTAGAGGGGGGGAACTCGGGGGGAGGAGGGGCTGTCGAGGGTGAGGCTGATGTGGAGGCTGGAGTAGGGGCCTCGTCCTGTTGAAGAGGGTGGAACCCACTACTGCTTGCCAGGAGCCTGAGGACCACTTTGAGTGTCAGGCTGGCGCGGTAGTCCCTGTCGACGTGTACCACGAACCTGCTGCCAACCCTCCTCTACTTGAGCCCCAGGCTTGGAGGGTGGCTCTGCCTGCGTACTCGGTGACTCTGCCTGCTGCTGTTGGCCAGCCTTTGAGGGCTTGGGCTGGGCCTGTGGAGTAGGTCGGGGTCTCCTCCGTGGACAGGCCTTCGCAAGATGGCCTATCTGTCGACAAATGAAACACTGATCCGGGAGGCCCGTATACCCCACACTCTGTCGAAACCACCCACCGCTCACCCGCCAAGCGACTCGTGGCAAAGGCGTTGCCAAGAGATCTCCTAGCAGCCGAGGAAGGCCTTGCCCCCTGGAGGGCTGTCGGTCTTGCCCCCTGGAGGGCTGTCGGAGGGGAGAAGTGGTTGTCGAGGGTGAGGCTGAGGTGGAGGCTGGAGTAGGGGCCTCGTCCTGCTGAAGAGGGTCGAATCGGTTCCCCGTGGGAACCCACTGCTGCTGGGCAGGAGCTTGAGGACCACTCTCAGTGTCAGGCTGGCACGGTGGTCCCTGGCGACGTGTACCACGAACTTGCAGCAAGCCCCCCTCTGCTTGAGCCCCAGGCTCGGAGGGTGGCTCTGCCTGCGTACTCGGTGACTCTGCCTGCTGCTGCTGGCCAGCCTTTGAGGGCTGGGGCTTGGCCTGTGGAGTAGGTCGGGGTCTCCTCCGTGGACAGGCCTTTGCAAGATGGCCCATTTGTTGACAAATGAAACGCTAATTCGGGAGGCCAGAATACTCCACTCTCTGCCGAAACCACCCACCGCTCACCCGCCGAGGTAGTAGGATGACCTTCGGGAGAGTGTGGGTGTCCCGAATCAGAACGTGTACTGTGGGGATGCTCGCCGCCTTGGCAGCTACGGAGGCTGTCGTGCGTGGTGTCTCCAGGACGGTTCCAATCGTTGAGCCTATCCTGGAAAGGAGCGGAAGGTACTCCCGCCTCAGGCCGGGGAAGCAGACCGAGATGGGTAGGTCTGCCTCCTCGACAAGAACGTCGGTAGCTGGGTCGAAACCTTGGTGCCACTGTCAAAAATGTGCTCGAACTGCATGGATGGCCAAGGGGCTCATCGCAATGACCTTGGATGCCATCTCGGGAGTCTCAAACTCTATCTTGTAGTAGCCATGTCCGAGAAGCTGAACATCGAGAATCTTCCCCACCTTTGTGAGAAGGTGGGCCTGAAGGAGATCGCGCACTTCCCCTCTGTTGGGTTGAGTGCCGAGAATCTTGCAAATAATAGAGGTGGCCTGGAGGCACACCACCTCTGCCTCTAGACTAGCTTGCTCTGTCGGCGAAAGAGCAAGTCGGATGGTGGGTTCTGCGGGGTCGGGCGAGGGGGCTTCAGTGGAGTCCCTCTGCGATGGAGCAGAAGCTGCCATTCTGTGTCTGCTGCTGCGAGGCGAACGAGGGGGAGTCGAAGGCGTTGAGGCCAACGAAGCGAGTCGGAGTCGCTGTGAACCAACTCCAAAAGAGAACGAGGAGGGAGCGGGGGAATACGGGCAGGCTGCAGGTGAATCTTCCACTGAACTGCACAATGGTGTGTGTGTGTGTGTGGGGGGGGGGGGGTCACTCTTCAGCATACCAGCGGAGGGGGGGGGAACGCTGCTCAGCAAAGAACAGCAAGGGGCGGGCAGGGGGCAGCGGGTGAAGGTGCAGGGGCGGCAGCGGGCAACTGTGCAGGAGGCAGCGAGGGCGAGAATGCAAGGGGGCAGCGCGTGCGGCGGACTGTGCAGGCAGTGGGTGAATGTGCAGGCACAGCGGGTGTGGGTGGGTTGGGGGGGGGGGAGGCACAAACGATGGCGAGGGAAGGGGAGGGGAGGTGCGCAGCAGCAGCGAGTCGAAAACCCCAATAGTTTTTAAGCTTCTTGTATACGTTCTTAGCAAAATCTTTGAGGATTTGTTTAACCCTCTCAATGTCACCGTTCACCTTGGGTGTTTCATAGCCTGTTAAGATCAGTGACCGATCTTTGACAATAGCTTTTCAAAACTGGATAATGAAAGTTAATCCCAATCTAACAAAATGTCTAATGTAATATCATAAACTTGACATAGTCCCTCGACAAAATGTGTAGCCAACTTAAGAATTTTAATGGCAAAGACATCAATATGAATCTAGCCATCTTGGTTAACTCATCCACATTTACTCAGATAGAGTAATGCCCTCTGTATCTTTTAGCTCTGCCTAGAAAGTCCATGGGGATGATGTTAATAGATTATAGGATATACTTTCTTTCTTTCTCTCTTCTCCTTCACGAATTTTTACTCCCATTTTCCAAGTCTACTTGCAAGTATACTCACTTGTAGCGCTATATGCTAAGTTTCCAACTCCAATCGAGTTCCAAGGTCTAACCCCATATTTGAAAAATATGGCTATTAAACTGTAATGTGTTTTATTCCAGCCTTTTAATAATACGTATTATACTTTGCCACTTTTAACGTACTGTCCCGTACTTGGTTGCCATGTTTCCCATGGCTCAAACTATGTAGGATTAACACAACATTTGCCCTAGTGATTCAAGATGACCATAGGTGACTGAGTAGAACTCAACTACTTAATCTTATGTATTCTTCTGTGGAAAACTATTGCCACTCAATGTGTTCCTTTATAATACCTCAACTCATGGCCAAACTTGTGGAAGACTTGACCCATCTAGCTTCTAGCCATCTGGTCATTTGGAAAACTATTGCCACTGAATGTGTCCCTTTATGATATTTCAACTCATGGCCAAACTGGTGGAAGAGCTTGACCCATCTAGCCTCTAGCCATCTAGTCATTTGGAAATCCATGTAACTCTTGTTTATCCACCTTGAATAGATATTTCCATTTTGTGAAAAGATAATACAATTGCATATAACTCCGCTTTTAAACTAGATTGAGTGTGTTGTGTCATCTCTTGTTTTTTGTTCTCAACTGCTACTATTCATTGTAAAAAATAGCAGCTATAGCACCGTCCAAGTAGGAGCTAAGCCACAAAGGCTTGATTGGATCCATATTATCTCTATTTGGAGCTGTAGTGATGATTACCATTACCTTTCCCTCAATTCTTTTTTTACACATCCCCATGCAACCCTACTTTGCTAGGATACACTCTACTTGTTGCATTCATCCCTGCACCGACTTACTCCATTTTCAAGTGCTAGAACCCTGAATGGTGGAAGAGGCTCTTTTCTTTTGAAAGACAAAGAAGGGTTAACAATGAGGGTAGCCTCCAACACTACAAGCAGAAATTTAAAAGAAGAACTAGCTCTCTTGTAGCTGGTGACAGAAAGTTATCGCTTCCAGCATGTGTGTGGCTTGGAAATTGCAAGGGGTGTTCCAAATTGCCGACATGGTAGTGTACGACCCTGATGATGCGGCAGGTTGGCGTGAGATCTGTACGGACTTATGACATGGCATCGTGTACGAAATGCTGGCGTGGCACTCTATAGTGAGCAGATGATGTTGCAGCATGTATGGGCTCCTTACATAGGCGCAATGTGATTGCAGATGCTTTTCAACAATATTTTAAAGCTAGAGCTTACATTGCATTTTACTTTTGACTACCTGCATACATGGCTTGTGGGAGCTTCTAGGTCATCATTATGCTAGATTGTCCTTCAATTCATCTTAACAGCTAGCCATGGGGGAGGACTCTAGATCTTGGTATTTTTAGATGTTAGCCTGGTTTCAGTTGCATGGATTTACTATGGACAGATTGCCACCCTTGGATGCAGCGATCAATGGGAATATTAGACAGGATCTCATGCAGATTGATACAGAGAGGACATGGATAACTCCTCCTCAGGAGTTAGGGAAGAAAATGGCTTTTTACAAAAAGCACTTTCTTCACATTACTGAGGATGAATTTATTCTACGGCCGCCGAGATATTTGGATTCACACCTATCGCATGGGCTTTGATGTGTTATAGGACAACTTCTAACCTCCTCGCATCATCTCTAGATCGAGATAGGTAGATACGCTTGGTACTCTAGAGCAGCAGATATGCCTGCTATGCGACTCAGAGCCAGAGACAGAGGAGCATTACATATGTCAGCGCTTAGTATATTTATGAGGTACGGGGACAATTTCATTTTCTCTTCAGAGAGGGATTCAATCCTCTGTCTAGGGTGATGGATTACTCTAACCAGAGATGCATTGGGTTATTCTTACCGGAGCTGCATTGGCAGACATAATTTATTACAGAGTTCTATATACCAAAGCAGAGGACCATTCAGAGGTAGGTGACAGATTTCTTCTAAAGCACCAACTCCGTCCTTAGGACACAACAGTTTTCAGCTCATGGGACTCTCCTAGATAGAGCTACTGAGATAGTAGATCTTGATGCCCTCGCACCTCTCACAGATCGCATCACTGCTGTACATCTCCCTTCTAGGCCATTATTGATGCAGCAGCCCATGAGAGAGTTCATGTGATGGTACTTACAGGGGCAGCCCACTAAGGAGATCAGGCTTTGGCACTGGTTCATATGACGATGATGTATTTTTTTCTGGTCGCATAGGTTTTCTAGGCCTTTTGCAGACTTAAAGAAACATTTCATTTTATAAGACATGCTTATATGCATGTTTAATTTTCATGCCACTAAGAAAATTCTAGTTTACGACCTACGGCTACATTTCATTTCAAAACTATGGACATTTTATGCAGTTTTTTTGTAATGCTTTTATGCATTGCCCGTTGCATTCTCTTTGCGTACACGCTCTAAAAAAGAAAGGAAAAAATTTTCTCTCTTTCTCATGTGCAAGGAGTACACTTTTTCGTATACAATTGATGCAATTTCTTGTCTGTATGTGACATCATAGCTTGCTACAATGTATAGCATGTACAATATAGGAGAGAGGAAAGGCAGGGTGCCAAGGTGCTCCTACCAAAATTTGATTCTCTGGTCCTGGTCCACTCTGAGAGTAGTCCACGACAAATCATGACCTATCAAAAGTGACTGTACAGTGTGCACACTCTGCATTTGCAACCAACCCTTGTAGACTGGCTACAAATTGTTGGTAAAGTTGAGGGACGTAGGGCGCACTCCACCATTACACAACATTTCTCTTTTACAAAGCTGGCCAATGTGGCAACTTTTGCTTCTTTCGTGTAAAAATACTGCAGGGAGAAACTATCAAAAAATGTAAGCTGTTTTACAAAGCTCGACTCTGAAGAAAGTATTAGGTTGTGCAGTCAATCCACCACCGTTAAATGCTGTGAGTCGGGAAGCTCGAGGTGAAAGACCTCTATTTTAATCTCGCTTTTTATTGCACGAGGAGTTTTATTTCCCTCCAAAAAATGATTCATGCTTTATTAGGTGGTCTCTAGTTTAAGAGGGGCGTTTTTTAAAGAATGCTATGCCTAATGATATATGTCTACTATGGAACCTTGCACCAACTAAACATGGTAACTAGACAATCAAAACGTTGCATATATGACTTTGTAGAAGACACATTCTATTTAGAAAAGAGAATGATTCTAGAAAAGTAATGACTTTCAATATGTAACTATCTTGTCCTTAGAGATGGTGGGCTACAAGTAATGCCAAAACCTAGTCCTTTGTATTGCGACTGAGTGTCATTCTCTCTAGAATAATGCTCCATTATGCTCAAACACACATAGCAATCATATTTTACATGTCCTTGTTTCATTGTGTAGAGAACATCAAAACTAAAATTTTGTTATTTTCCTGTCAAGGAAGAGAGGTAGCAATCTCTAGTCTGGCTAGTCAGGCTGCAGTTTGGTCAGCGTAAAAAATCCTTTGAAGGCCCTTGACAAAGCTCGAGAGCCAGTATGAGAGAGCTTTGTCATTATTGCCTGTATCTCTTAGTTATGTTGTGAAGAAAATAATTACAAATAACCAAATCCTTGGTTTGGATTTTTTGAAGGTTCTGTTGTGGGAATTGATTTCAGAGAACATGCTCGCTTTGCATATGTAAAAGAGTTTTCTGTCAGAAGTTTTTAACTCAACGCGCATCTGTCTGACTTCTAGGAAGAATCGAATGAAAAGCTTGCTGCTTACATCAAAAGAGTTCATCAGAAAATGGAAGCATTTTGTGGAGGTAAAGCGAACAAATGGTACAAATAAAACAGTAGTGGTGAAGTATTGGGCAAAGTTTTGGTTGAAAACTGCTTTGGAAGGTTGGAGAATAGTTTTGCAGAAGAAGAAACTTGCAGACAAACTTCCTCAGCAGCTGGTGACCGAAGATAAAAACACATGCTTCCTAATGAAACTCAAGTTATTGAAAGACAGAACTGCAGGGAATGAGTTGCCCACCCATAAAGGTGTACTTTGGCGGAGACTCACGTTGGAGAAATTATCATTGCAGACTTGGATCCGACTGAAGGCCATTAGACAAGAGCAGGCTAAAACTGAATTTTTGTATGTCTTACAACTGAAAAGATGGTGGATTTCAACTATATTATCTCACTGGAGGGCAGTGGCTAAGAACTCCCTGCAAGAAGAGGGAAAGCTTTATCAAACTGGTCACTTCGTTTCTGAGCAGGATAAGAATATCCTTACTGACGAAGAAATAACTGCATTTAGGTATATTTAAGTTATACAAGTCATTAAAAGAAGATAATAACCAGATTTTTTTTAAAGATTGGGCTAAACTATAGTTTTTTTCTAATCCCAGCACTAGTTCTTCAGAACTTGAGTGGGCTTCTTTGCCAGCAGATACAAGCTTAGATGAAGATAAATTTAAGCTCTACTTCAGTGCATTTAGGAACTACACCTATCAACTGAAAGCCGCAAAAGCTTTGAAAATTGTGCGTAAGTCAACAATATTTCGCTATTTGTGGCAGCAGTGGAAGCAAGCAACAGTCAAGGCACTCGAAGAGAGAACAGAATTAGCAGTGGTACTTTCTCTAGTCAAACTTCACTGTTTTAATCTATTAAACGATCTTTTAGGTCACATTAGGCTCAAATTTCTGATCAACTATGGAACGAGCTCCATATTTCTCTCATATAGCTATTTTCATCAGGTGATGTGTACTCGAGATATTTTATCACTTCTCAATGCACTGACTCTGCTGCTAAAGCAGTAGTCGGTCCCCTTCTCTAAGAATATTTTCATTACTTTCCACTTCTTTGTAATTATGTGGAATCTTTTTTCATGTGGGCCTTTTCAAGCTACTTGAAGTTTTTATGAGAAAAGTTTAACACTCTGGGCAGTGGTCGGTTAGTATTTCAAGTGACTTTGAAGGTCATCTTGACATTAAACGTAATTAATGTGCGATAAGAATGGTCATCCTGATTTGACAGATTATTGGACATCTCAGTACATCCCCTGGAAAACACAAAATTATGCTTTCCCTGTTGGAGGAATGTCCACGATGGAATCTACACAAGGGATTTCAAAGCTGGAAAGCATGGAAAGTAGGCCAACCAGCAAAAAGAGTACAAAACAGAAGGGCATTAGAGCATCTAGCTGGAGTCCTTCAGGCAAAAGCATTGGCTTCTTTCCATGCTGCAATGACTGCTGCAAGAACACTGAGAATGAGTGTCAAGCATTTCAATCTCTGCTGTCAAGGTAAGAATAATAATTGTTTACTGGCTTAGAATGCTGAAATGGTAGGGGATAAACTTCTGGATGACTGGCACATTGTAACAGTGAAGTCAATTCTTGCCTGGAGAACTTATACGACTGAACATTTGGTTAAAAAAACATCAAAGAATTCAGCAGTTGCTCATTACAGACATAGGACAGAGATGATTGTGTTGAAGAAGTGGAGCTTATATAGTCACATGTCTCAGGTGAAAATGTTGATTTCGAATGATTTACGTTGGTTATTTGAATGGACTATGTTGAGAGTAACGGATTTCATAATGAAGTTTTGAGTTTAGCATGCATAGTATCTGAATGAGATTCGTGTTTTTTCTGTTCTTAATGGACAATGGTGCGCTTCTTTGTTGCAACGGTATATTTGGGCTATATCTGATACAGAGGGCAGATTATGTCAAAAGTAGGGCTGAAGATTATTGGCGAGTCTCAACTCTTCAAAAATGCTTAAAAGCGTGGATAGAAATGGTAAAGTTTTTTTTGCTGATGATCTGCTAAATCAAGCTACACGTGAAACTTTTATCAGACGCAAAGGATAATCAGAATGTTAACACTCTCTATTACAAAATTGTGGAATTATGAAGTCAAACAAAGAACTTATTTTGGCCTTATTTTTCTCAGTTCTTGAAATTCCAAGCTAAACATCAATATTTATTATGGATTAAGATACGCATGGATTTACATTGCTTGCACAATGTCTTATGTGCCTGGAGATACTCAAGTCAAAGAAAGATCAATCAACAAAATCACAGTAAAGTTGCTGCTCCTATATCTCATGAGAAAACTATGTAAGAGCTATTATAAAAAATATGAGAGAGCTATTATAGGTGAAAGAAGTGCCTTTTTTAATGCATTAACCACAAGAATCCTTTTAGATATTTGGATATTGGAAAAAGAACATTAAATGTAATTTATTGATTCAAACAGCTATGCCATTTTTGTTTGTCAATTTAATTTTGGATTTATCCCTAAACTCTTAAGTATCCTCATGAATATACTCGCAATATGGCCTAAATAATGGAACACTCTGGATTTTGTTATTCCGTAGGCTTTGGTCATTGGTTTTCTGCTAATCTAATGGTTATGATGCTTGATTGTACAGTTGACTATATGAAGGAACATCGGAGAATGGTTTGCTTGTATCAGAGATTTCATGTATGGATAGGGTACATCCACAGGAAAAAGGTAACCAATGCAAACTTTAAAAAAGAAACAGATGCAATCTTTTTTCTAACATGCAAGGTTTTGAATTCATCTCATAAAGAATTGTTCTTGTAGTGTGTGAGAGCAGCACAAGAGATGCATCGACGTCGCCATCTAAAGGCATTTTTTCAATCCTGGGTCTACAAAATTGTGCGACTTAAGTGCAAGAAAGAAGCCAAGGAAACTGTGAGTTTTGACCATCTCTTTTTTTTGGGGTCAATTTGGTAATGGATGATTGATTAATCAACAGAACGGTGTTATAAGAAGAAGGCCATATAGCCTCTTTTATAAGAAATCTTAAGGCAACATAGCCTTGTAGAGTACTCTAGCGCAAGACCCTACTCTCATGGTGATGTAGATACATCTGTCTCCTCTATCAATAGTGCTTGGCGGGCTGTTTAGCTTCGATGCTAGTTGCCAGGGAGAGTGCTTTGATTATGGTCTTTTGTGAGACATCCTGGAGATATAGATGCAGATGCCCCAACATCTCCAACATCAGAGTCCATGTCTTCTTGGTTCCAGGCAAGGGAGACGAGACTGTAGCAGGAAAAGTGTGTCGTGCTCTCTAGAGTGGGTGCTCCTCAGTGCAGTAAGCAAGAAACCTCAGTCCAATAGGAAGAAAACATTACACATAAATGGAACAACAACACAAGGCACAACAACAGACTTAGAACTCACTGGAACTCGACAAACTCATAGGACCATACAGATTCTGGCTGGCAGCACTCTCAGCTCCAAAAAGGGTGCATATGTGCGGTGCTGGACTCGAGACTCAAGACTCAGGACGCTAGACCATACAAAGTGGATGATGATATGTTGTACCATATTGGAACCAACCACACACATGTATCATAAAGAGCCACCAACGGCTAGCAAAATATCCCAATCGGCTAAGCCTATCTCTAAACTACGGTGGTGGTGATCTAGCCACAATGTCCACTAGACCACCACCCATATCACTGCCACGTGTCACTGCCCAAGCAAGAGTCCGTCCATTGTGAACTCCAGACCAACTGTACATAACTTCCTGTCCAGTGCCAAGGACACTTGTCAGTGTAACCCTGCTACAGGTTGCCCGCCACAAGAACACTCACCGTCTCGGTGAGAGAGAACAGAAAACAAGAGAGAACACTCAACTAGTAGGAAAAATGTAGCACAACCCGACTGAAGAAGCTGATGTGTGGAGAAGATATTTGGGTTCTCAGGAGGAAGGTGCAATGATGAAATGTAGGTATTTGCAGAATATGATGAAGAAGTACGGCAACCCTGCCACAGTGAGATAGGTTGTACAAAAAACAGAAACTGAAGAACTTCCAAATTTGTAGCAAAATCTTAGAAAGTTAAAAGCTAGTGTAATTGCAGCACAAGGACGAAGGATGCTCATTGGCTACCACGTGTCCTCTTAAAAGAGGAAAATTCACAAAAAAGAAAAAGGCAAATGGGGGAGGCTAGGGTTGAGGGGGTGGGTAGGGTCTAGGGGGTGATCATGTCAGCGCAAAATCCAAAAAATTTGTACTGCTGCCACGTTATGAGCTTCTATCAAACGAGCCTTTGTGTGTGTGTGTGTGTGTGTTTACTGTTCTTTGGGATTATATTGCGGAAACCATGCAACACTTGGGCTTTGGGCCTAGGCTATCCTGTGTCGTGCTTTTCTTGTATGCACACAACACTTCTGCAGGCTTGCTGGATGGATCTCTCACAGAATCTTGGCCTTTGGGACGGTCGGTAAGGCAAGGCTGCCCTCTGAGTGCTTTGCTTTATGCGATTGCTACTCATCCCTTGTTTATGTTTTTGGGTTCCTTGACTTCCAGTGGTAGGCTACATGGCCTGACTTTACCTTCTAGACGACAGTTCGTTGGTCAGGCGTATGCGGGTGACTCCTTGTTCATGCCTCGCAATAACTATGATGATGTACAACAGATTATGAATACTCTTCACTTGTTTGGATTGGCAGCAGGTCTCAAAGTTAACTTTTGCAAATCCAAGCTATTGCCTCCGAAAGAATGTGACTGGCATAAGATATTGTGGCCTGGGGAGATTGTTCCCTCACATGTTCTGGTTCGCTATTATGGTTATCCACTGGGTTGGAATGTATCGGCTATGTAGAAACTGGATTGGGTGCTCCAACGTTATGCAACTGTCCACGTGGCCACTTCATGTGCGTCTCCGGATTGTCCAATGCATCCTTGTGGCTTATGTGCAGTTTTACTTTGTTATCCTGGCCTCGGTTGCGTTTGCAGTCCCTCATGTCCACTATTTTAGAGCATTTTTGGCGGACCTCCTCTAGCTTTAAGGGTCTTCGGCTTCTATCTATGGACAAGCTGTGTTCTCCCCAAGCGGCTTGGAGGGTTAAATATTTTGGACTTGCGACGCCATCTTCTGGCTCGGAAAGCAATGTTGTTTCTAGTTTTGGTAGAGGAGCAGCAACCCTGGGCTCTCATGGTTACACATTTGTGTACGCACATTGTCACTCCATCTTTTGGTCATTGGAAACCGACTTATTGGGGCGTGGTTTTTGGGAAGCTTGAAGGACACATTCCTTGATGTCCCTTTACTTCTTCTTTAATTGCTGATTGGAAGGTTGTCACTTCGCATTTGGCTTGGAATGGTCGACAATCCTCTATGGGTAACTCTCTTCGCTTAGAGAGTTTGCATTGGAGCAGGGCTTTCGCTTCAACTTTGGTTCAACGGTCTCCTCGCTAAGCGTATTTTCTTTCTCAAAAAGGAATTTGTCGGGTGCATCAGGTGGTTGATGACTCGGGTTATGTTCTTTCGTTCGCTGATGCAGTATCCGGCTTTCGGTCGAGTCTTCACTATTCTCCTCTCTAGAGGGAGATTCAAAGGATGCTTGCTACTCATTCGCCCATTCCTCCTTTGGATCTGGACTCTCGCTTCTCTGACTGGAATCTGGCTACTACTAGATTGGATTGCATCTCAGCTAGCAGTGTCTATGCCATCCTTCAGTCTGATGTATGGATTGTGCATGAGGGTAATCAGATGTGGTCGCTTTCCGAGTCATCCTTGTGGTGGCAACACACATTGTCTCACATTTGGCAGAGTCATCTGCCTTTGAAAGAACTTGTTTTCTTGTGGCGCTGCTTGGTGGGAGCTCTACCTGTTGGCAGTGTGTTACATGCTCGGCATATTGCGTCTTCCCGCTGTCCCAGATGCCTTGAAGCGGAGGAGACCGTGCCACACTTACTGTGGCGTTGTCATCACTCCAGAGCCTTCATTCGCCAAGTGTCGGCTGCTCTTCTGCTTCGTTTCCTTTTGGCTGTTTTCACAGACGCTTTTGGCTTTTTGGAGTGCTCCAGTCACTGCAATCTCAGTTTGTGGTGTTCTTCAGCTGGTCAGATTTTGGACTATGTGGGCCATCTAGCACCATAGGAACTCCTTAATGTTCCAAGGCACTTCTGTTGATCCCTTTCCCTATTTCAAATTATCTCTTGGTCAAGCGCTGCATTTTGCCTATGACGCTGGAGACATCACTCTTGATACCTATAGGATTTACTTTGACTGCTTTTAGCCTTCGGAGCCTCATAGTGCTCCGCTTCTTGTATCCCTTTCTTTTCGTGGGTTTTCCTCGCTTTGAGGTTTCCCACTTGTAATTAATCAAAGTAGATTTACAAAAAAAAAAGTGTGTGTGTTGGTCCCGCTTTATTTAAATGTCTTTAGGTCACTTGGGCCCCATCGCACGGGGTCCCATAAGTTGGTGGGAACTTCTTCCGCTTCTTCTTCTGCTGCTTCTGCTTCTTAGGGTTTAGGCCCCTTGGCTGGGATCTGTAGGTTGGCTCCGTTCTTCAGTGTCTTGACACATCAGCAGTTTGTGACAAACCCCCTTCTTGAAAGAAGATAATTGTGCGCGATTACAACAAATCTGCAAAACAACTCAAGTTAGCTCAAAAATTTCCAAGTGTCATTCCGAGGGACAATCAATTTTCTCGTTCCAAATTAGAGCTCTTGATTTCCTGGGTCGTTGACTTCCTAGAAAAATCTCATCCAATAAGGAGTCTCATTCCAGATTGGAACTCTTGAAACCAGTATCAAACCAAAGTCACCAATCATTGAAACCAGTATTAAACGAGAGTCCAACAATTCAAACAATTCAAATCGGCACCAAGACAGGTTTAAAACAGATACTATCCATTTCAAACAATTTCAAACAATACTTCCTCAAACAGAGTTCAAAAGTATCTAACTACAGAACAACTCAAAAATTCATTCAATTTTTTTGTTCAGATAGCCGAACTTTGAGGACAACTGGCTTGTCCTTCTGCATCAGGGCAATGGTTTGGTTCCGGATGTGGAGAATCGCATCATTCTTGTTGTGCAAAGGTGGCCCTGAGGATCGTTCTATCGTGGGAGCAGAACGTTGCTCTGTAGACGTCGAGGCTTGCTCAAGACATGTAGTGAAAGTATGCCCTGTTTGAAAACATTCGAAGCATCAAGCTTCCTGTAAAAGGGTTTCTCATTGACGCTATGTTAGACGAGGCCTTTGAGGTTGAGTTTCACGTGACTCCGAAGAATTTGTTCGTTGTTGCCGAGAGGTTTGGTTGGTGGCCGGAGTTAATTCTGTGAAAAACTCCAATTTTCCCTTCGTCAGTTTGTAGCCGACCGCGGCATGGTCCATAAGCTCTTGCATAGTTGAGACTTGGTTGGATAGGCAATATTCTTGCAATGGTGATGGTAATCCAATGATGTATCGCTCGCATTGGGCCTCCAAGGGAACGAACCTAAAGAAGGACACCATAAGGTACACATCCAGAAACCTTTGGTTATAGTTGTCCATGGTTTCTGTGGCAAGCATTTTCAAGTTGCCCCTCTCTGCCAAAATCCGGACTTCAAAGAGAGAAGTCATATAACTGCGTACAAAGACTGTCTTGAAAGCTTGCCAAGTCCTTGGAGCATGCGGTCGTGTCACGATTGAACTCCGCCACTCCATCGCATTATCTTTAAGAAATCCCACTCCTCGAGAAATCTTGGATTCTTCTGTATAGTTCCCCAAAGCATAGATGTTGTTGAATTGCTGTAGGAACTGCAATGATTTGTTCTGATCTTTCCCCTCGGAAAAAGTGAAAAATTTGACAGTCGTGCCGTCATCCTTGAAATCTTTCGGTTGGTTAGGCACGTATCCCGGGTACGGATAATAAGGGTATCCATGTGGGCTCCAACCACTGTAGCTTGGTGGCGGTGGTGGTGGGGGAGGTGGGGGCAACGGCAATACACATTCCTGAAGACTCCTCCAATCGGAACAGACAGTTGGGATGGTTGCCGGTTGGAAGCTCTTGTACTTTCTGGTGCCGGAGGAGGAGGTACCACCTGGGGTATCAGAGGGGGTAACATGTAAGTCAAAGACTGTTGAAAACTTTACAGCATCGGGAGATTCTACTGAGGATGTTGTGAAAGAATGTCGCGAAGCTCGTCGAGGAGAAACTGCAAGTATTTTGTTGAATCCATGAACGCCATGTCTCGGGTTCTTTATGGCTTATGCCTTGTAAGATAGAGCGATGAAGACGCCGAACCGGAGCACGCCCGAGGCGCGATGAAGTAAGGATGGGAGTGACTAATAAGTCCGGGGTCGAGACACAAAGATATTTCAAATAAAATTCCAGTAGACTTTGGAAGTGCCAGTTTGCTCTGTCTGCTCTTTGGTGGTACTGGTATGCACACGCCTGAAGCTCTAATACCACTGTCACGAGACGGGCACCACGTGTAGAGAGAGAGAGAGAGAGAGAGAGAGAGAAATGAAATGTTATATTAACGTCTTCAAAAGGCCAAAATGACCTATGAGACCAAAAATTTACAATTGGTGAATTTGATACCATGTCTGAGTATGGAAATTACAAAGTTACAAAGTTGCCAAGTTAACAAAGAACTAACACTAAGGAGAAAGGGGGAGAAGGGGGGGTGGGGGGGGGGCTCGTGGGTTCAGATGAAATCTCTCATCGGTCGCTGTCGGATCTCATCAACCTCCTCCATGGTCAGAACTCTGGTTGGGTGTCTTGCATGTCGAGCTAGAGTGATCTGTATCTTCTGTTGCAACCTTCGTCGGTAATGGGAGACCCCCCGAGGTCGTGGACGTCTGGATCTGCCAAGTTCAGTGGCTCTGTCAAGTAGTGTACCTCTAGTATGAGTAGGCTCTGAGATCTGCTGTAATGACTGCTCCGTTGGCCCTCCTCCGTCTGGTGTAAAGAATTTTGTGATTCGTCTCTGAGACTGTCTTTCCCCTGATGTCCTTAGCAAGCTCTCCCTAAGTCTACGCAGCTCTAGCAGGAACAATCCGAGACACTTCTGATCCTTGTATCTCATGACTCTAGAAAAAAGTCTGAACCCTTCTCTGAACAGGCAGTGGAGAGAGAGAAATGAAATGTTATATTAACGTCTTCAAAAGGCCAAAGTGAACCTATGGGACCAGAAAGTTACAATGCGGTGTATCTGATACAAAGTAAGATTAACAAAATAAATTAAACTAGGATAACAAAATATAAATACTGCGGGATCCTAAACTAAGCATTACAATGTGAAGACAATATGGGAGGGGAGTAGAGATCCATCTTCATCTGCACTCTGGACGACGAAAGAGTATGGCTTGAATCCTTTGCCGTAGCCTCCTTCGAAACTGTGTAGCTCCTCTTCTCCATGGGGGTCGTCTAGATCTCCCTAGCTCTAATGCTCGGTCTATGAGAATGCGAGTAGTGCGGGTAGACCTCTCCACCGTTGGCTGTTCCTTTGTTTGTTCTTATGGGTGTACAATATCTAGTGTATAGAGAGAGAGAGAGAGAGAGAGAGAGAGAGAGAGAGAGAGAGAGAGAGAGAGAGAGAGAGAGAGAGAGAAATGAAATGAAATGAAAGGATATATTAATGTCTTCAAAAGGCCAAAATGACCTATTAGACCATCAGATACAAAGTGGTGAGTCTAATACAATGTCTGAAGTACAAGTACAAAAAGTAATGAAAGTAAAAATGAAAACTGAAAATGAAGTGTGAAATGTGAAATGTGAAATGTGAAATGTGAAATGTGAAAATGTAGAATAGGCCCTCAATGACAATCTAGGTGTCGTACTAGAATGCCTCTGATCCTCTGTTGGAGTCTCCGTCGATGGAGTGTGCTCCTGTGTCTCGGTTGTGGTCGTCTCGATCTCCCTAGCTCAGTCGCCCTGTCAATGAGGGTTCCTCTGGTATGAATGCGGGTACCACCCTGTGCTGGTGGTTGGTCTCCTGGCTCCCTCGATCCAAAGAAGTCCGTGATCTGTCTCTGTGACTGTCGTACTCCATGTCTTCTCAACAGACTATCTCTATGTCGGTGTAACTCAAGTAGATATAAGCCAAGGCATCTCTGATCCTGGTACCTCATGACTCTAGCTAGGGGTCCAAAACCCTCCCTGAATAAGCAATGGAAGCGCCCTCGTATCTCATAATACACAGTGTAGTGGCATATGTAGTGTAGCTCTGTCTCTGGCTCTCTACCGCATAGTTGGCATATCCTAGACTCCGGTGGTATCCCTTTGAATCTACCCGTCTCAATCTCTAGCTGGTGTGAGGATGTGCGAATCTGACCAATAGCACATCGTATACCATGAGACAAATGAGTGTCCATGTAGCTCGGACGAGTCACAAACCCATCTCCCGAAAGTTGGAGAAGATGCTCTTTGTAGAAAGCCATCTTCGTGCCCAACTCCTGCATCGGCTCTACCCATGTCCTCCTGGTGTCCAACTGTATAAGATCCTGACGAATGAGTCTAGTGATCTCTGTCCGAGTGACTGGCAGGGAGGGTGCATCCAGGGAATACTGAAAAGGAGGCAATCTATCCATGCTGAGACCATGCCTCTGAAACCATGAGGTCATATGCGCATACCAACATGATGCGTCTCCCTGCATCGCTACACTATCTAGAGGACTCAAGAGCCAATCTAGTATATCTGCCTCTATGTGTATCCCATAGACTGTGCATAAAGGACACTGATCTGGTAAGAGCCTCAATCTCTATAGGAGGGGCGGCTACCTCCGCTCGAATAATCGCATGTGGTACGGAGACCTTGGCTCTAATCATCCGGGATATCATAAATACCAAGGGTCTTTCCATGTTCCTCCAACTGTCATGATTCACAGATGGTCCCCAAACCTGGACCCCATAAAGCATAGCTGAAGCAACCAAAGTACCAAAGAGCCATAGCTTTGTTCGTGGTTCTTGAAACTGAACCTGCGAATACATCCTCTCTAGCCCTCCCAAGGCCGCATAGGCTTTGGACAGTCTAGTCTCTGCTGCTCTGCTCAGAGTAAACCTCGGTCCTGTGAATACCACCCCCAGATATGTATATTCATCTGCGTACTCCACAGTGTCCTGACCATATACGAGTGTAGGTGCCGATCTCTTGACCCACTGTGATGTGGTGTTAAACACCATAACCTTGGTTTTACCAAGGTTCACAGACAGTCCACTATCCTCTGCAAAGTTGTGCAATGCATCCAACTGTCTCTGCATGCCTTCTGGCGACTCTGATATTAACACAATATCATCAGCATATAATAATAGAGGGATCCATGTCCCTTCTAGCTGAGCGCCTCTGTCACCCTCTCTGTCAATGTAGTCAGAGACCTCATCTACACACATACCAAAAAGTGTAGGGGACAAAGGACACCCCTCTTTCACTCCAATAGTGGAATGAACAATTTCAGAAATCCCCTCAAGGGTGCATACCTGGCAGTCATTGAGCCATATAAAGCCATGATCCCCCATATGATCTCTGTGGGTACTCCCAATTGCAGTAACTTGTGCATCAATCTCGCCCTCGGCACTGTGTCAAATGCTTTGCGGAAGTCCACAAAGCAACAATACATCCGTCTCCCATGTGCCCGACCCTCCTCAATAATGGCTCTTAGTGTAAGAATATGGTCCAAAGTGGAGAAACCCCTCCTGAATCCAGCCTGTCCTGCTGCTCATATGCCCTCACTTTCTGCCCATTTACTTAGTTGTTGTTCAAGAATGGATGCATACAACCGTGCCAATGTGTGTCCTATCATAATAGTTCGGTAGTTCCCTGGCACCGTGGGGTTCCCTGCCTTGAAGAGAGGTACAATTGTAGATAACCTCCAAGACTCGGGTAGTCCCTCACACATGACACGGTTAAACAACCGCGCAAGAACCTCTGACAGTAAATCTCTAACATGTATCAAGTGCTCTGTCACCAAACCATCATGATCATATGCTCGCCTAGTCCTCATCCTGTTAATGGCGTTCTTCACCATCTCAGTGGTAAAGAAGGTACTAGTGGCTGGACATGGCTCTATAGGGTCTGGTAATGGTGGTTGCCCAGGTACTGTATATAATGATGCTGCATACTGACCCCAAATCTCGAGAGAAGTAATCACTGGAGGAGGTGAGTGCTCATGGAAGAGACGCCAGGCCTCACCTGAATCTCGACTCAAAAAGAGCTGATACAAATCATGTTCCATCTGGGCTAAGAAGGCCCGCTTCTTCCGTCGCACTAAACGCCGAAGGGCAATCCGAGACTGTCTATATGTAATGACTCCAAGTATAAGCTCGCTCTGAATCTGAACTCTCATCTCTTTGCACTCCTCATCATACCAACTATTCTGAGGCATGTTCCTAGAACGTCTTCTCTGATCTGGTTGAGTGTGTGGGTAGAGAGAGAGAGAGAGAGAGAGAGAGAGAGAGAGAGAGAGAGAGAGAGTGAGAGAGAAATGAAATGATATATTAACGTCTACAAGAGGCCAAAATGACCTATGAGACCAACTGATTACAATGATGAGTCTAGTACCAAGTCTGGGTACAAACAAGAAAACTACAAACAAAGAACTGATAGGAGTGCTACCGACTCCTATGGGTGTCTGGTAGGCTGAGCAATGGTAGAGAGAGAGAGAGAGAGAGAGAGAGAGAGAGAGAGAGAGAGAGAGAGAGAGAGATATGAAATGAAATGTTATATTAATGTCTTTAAAAGGCCAAAGTGACCTATGAGACCAGAAAGTTACAATGTGGTGGATCTGATACAAAGTCAGAGTAACAAAATAACAACAAAACAAAACAAAGATATATACTATGGGATCCTAGACTGGTCGATGTGAACTAAGCAAAATGGGTGGCTTGCTGGGATAATTGAATCACAGGAGATCTAGGATCGGTCGTTGGCGGATCTCATCAATCTTCTCCATGGTTAGTAGTCTGACCGGGCGTCGTGCATGCCTGGCCAGAGTGCTCTGAATCTTCTGACGTAGCCTCCGTCGATGTTGTGTAGTCCTCCGCAGTCATGGGCGCCTGGATTTCCCCAGCTCAATCGCTCGGTCGATTAGCGTGCCTGTGGTGTGAGACGAGAGGGAGCTCCGTTGTGGGAGTGGCTCCTGCGGCTGTCCCGTGTCTGCTCTGAAGAAGTCTGTGATCCGTCTTTGAGACTGGCTAGCCTCGCCACTCATCAGGCTATCTCTGTGTCTGCGCAGCTCGAGCAAGAACAAACCAAGGCATCTCTGATCCTCGTATCCCATGACTCTTGAGAGTGTCCAAAACCCTCTTTGAACAAGCAATGGAAGCGGCCTCGTATCTCGTAGTAGACGGGGCAGCGGCATGTGTAGTGCAACTCTGTCTCAGGCTCCATATCACACAAGGGGCATGTCCTGGCCTCTGCTGGTACTACGCTGTATCTCCCACTCTCAATCCGTAGTTGGTGAGAAGATGTGTGTAACTGGCCAATAGCACATCGTATCCCAGGAGACAAGTGGGTGTCCATGTATCTGGGTCTCGTCACAAAACCATCCTCCGTAAGCTGGAGAAGATGGTCTCTGTAGAAAGCCATCTTCGTGCCCAATTCCTGTGCTGGCTGTATCCATGTCCTCCTGGTGTCTAGCTGGGTCAGGTCTTGGCGGATGAGCTTGGTGATCTTTGACTGTGTAAGAGTGATAGATGGTGCATCCAATGAGTACTGGAATGGTGGCAGCCTGTCTATGCTGAACCCATGCGCCTGAAACCATGATGCCATCTCCCCATACCAGCATGCTTTATCTCCTTGCATGGCTAACTGTCGAGAGGACTCAAGTGCAATGCGAGCATATCTTTCTCTAGGAAGTTCCCATGTGCGGTTTATGAAGGAGACTGATCTAGTGAGCGCCTCAACCACTAGTTGGGGGGCCGCTAGCTCTACTCGGATAATGGCCCGTGGTACTGATGCCTTGGCTCTAATGAGCCGCGAGATCATAGAGACGAGAGGTTTCTCCATGTTCCCCCATCCATCAGTGCGACCCGGCCTCCCGTGGTGATCCAATGAAGGTCCCCATATCTCAGCCCCATAGAGCAATGCAGAAGCCACCAAAGTGTCAAAGAGCCAGAGCTTCCTCCGGGGCTCCTGAAACTGAACCTGCGAACACATCCTCTCCAATCTACCCAATGCTGCGTGGGCCCCTGCTGCTCTTCTGAGTGAGAATGCAGGTCCGCTAAAAACCACTCTAAGGTAAGTGTAAGCATCTGTGTACTCCACAGTCACCTGGCCGTATGTGAATGTAGGTGCTGACCTCCTGATCCACTGTGGGGTGGTATTAAACACCATAACCTTGGTTTTACCAAGGTTGACAGACAAACCACTTTCGTGGGCAAACCTATGCAAAGCATCCAATTGACGTTGCATTCCCTCCGGAGATTCGGAGATCAACACAATATCATCAGCATATAACAAAAGTGGAATCCATGTCCTTGCCAATTGTGCACCTCTATCACCATCGCTCTCAATGTAGTCAGAAACCTCATCCACATACATACCAAAAAGAGTAAGAGAGAGCGGGCAGCCCTTTTTCACCCCAATAGTGGAGTGAACCGGTGTAGAAAGTCCCTCAGGGGTGCGTACATGCCCTACTACTGATCGCACGGAGTGGCGTAATTCCACCCCAGAGAGTACTGGCCCCAAACCCTGGCACCCCTTTCAGTATTTCTTTATATTACTTGAACTCGGTACAATGCCGGTACTCACGCTCTGCACCTTCACCCAGAAGAAGTGCCAGAGAATGAGCCGTCTGCACATATTTAAAGGCCCTTGGCCATGAAAAGCAATTACCTGAAAAGCTAAAGACTCAAAAGCAACTGCTCCAAAAGCCGTTAGCGCAATTTTGAAAATCTGTACAGCCTGTCAGCGCAAAATCCGGGATTGTCCGTACAATCGGCCACGTCATCATGTCAACGCAAAATCTAGAAATCTGTACTGCTGCCACATCATCAACTGCTACGTAAATGAGCCTGTGTGTATGTGTGTGCGCGCGCGCGTGTGTTGGTCCCACTTTATTTAAATGTCTTTAGGTCACTTGGGCCCCATCGGACGGGTCCCATAAGTTGGTGGGAACTTTTCCCACTTTTTCTGTTGCTGCTTATACTTCTTAGGGTTTAGGCCCCTCGGCGGGGATCTGTAGGTTGGCTCCATTTTTTACTGTCTTGACAGAAGAACTGGTTAAGAGAGTGGAGGTAGATGCGTGGGAGGGTAGGGGTAACGGGGCTGGTGGACTTCTACTTTGATGGCAGTACTTCAGAGGGTTCATTAGTGGGCTTTGTCTTTCATTAGATTGCCTTGTATGTGTCATGCAATAGCAACAACCCACCCAAGCTCTGGGAGCCGAGATCCTCGAACTTGCTGGATAGTCTAGACCCACTAGACTAAACCAGGCTAGACTCGGCTAGACCACTCCTGCTAGATAGGGGCGAGAGAGACTAGACCAGCTAGACCAAGCTGGACGAGGCAAAGATGGACCAGACCAAGCTTGACTAGAGCGAAGCTGGGCTAGACCAAGTTGGACCACACAAACAGACTAGACGAGGCGAGGAGCTAAACGAAGGCAAGGAGCTGAACCAGCTAGCTCCTCAACCTGTATAGCTCAATGTAGTGGAGTGAGACTTTAGTTGAATTCCCATCGGGTGTGCTAAAAATGAGAGCACTTGTAGCAGGAAAAGTGTGTCGTGCTCTCTAGAGTGGGTGCTCCTCAATGCAGTAAGCAAGAAACCTCACTCCAACATGAAGAAAACATCACATAGAAATGGAACACAACTCAAAGCATAACTCAGTGGAACTCGACAAACTGATAGGACAATACAGACTCTGACTGGCAACACTCTCAGCTCCAAGCCCAGGACTCTAGGGTACAATGGGGGGGTGTGGAGGCTCCAATTTGTAGGGAGGGTGCAGATGTGCGGTGTTGGACTCAAGATTCAAGACTCAGGACACTAGACCATACAAAGTGGATGAAGATATGGTGCACCATATTGAAACCAACCACACATATGTATCATAAAGATCCACCAATGGCTAGCAAAATATCCCAATCCAGCTAAGCCTATCTCCAAACTGCGGTGGTGGTGATCTGGCCACGGTGTCCACTAGACCACCACCCGTATCACTGCCACGTGTCACTGCCTAGGCGAGAGTCCGTCAAGTGTGAACTCCAGACCAACTGTACCTAACTGCCCGTTGTGTGCCAATGACATTTGCCACTGTAGCCCTGCTACATGCTATTGACTCTTGAGTGGGCTTCTTACGTGGGATGAATGTGTAGGAGTGGACTACTGGGAGTGTTGTCGGATTCATTCAAACATCTAGATGTTTTGGGAGTGACAGATTTGCTAAAGAGTTTTTTGCCTTTTAGCACGTTTTTTCTTTTTAGCTCTAGGGGCCACATAATTGTGACGTATGTCTAATTGCTTGATTGTTGACTTGTGGTGCTCCCCTTAGTACGTATTTATATAAGAGGATTCTTTGGCCATAGGTAAAGGCATGGTGAATTGCCCAAGGCATTGGTTTATAGACAAGAAGTTAGCCTGCCACATAAGATTATTGCAGTCTTGCTTTCCCTTAGATGTGGATTACTCTCAAACCAAGCCAGTTGCAAAGATTGTGCATTTTTCTGCTAGAGCAGCCTTGATTTTCTCCGGCTCTCCATGAGAATTGTCGCATGGAATGTGTAGGGCCTTGGTGGACGTCAATTTGTGCAATATCAGGGTGACTTGAGGCAGGAGCTTCACAGATGTTTGGTTGAAGGATGCATTGATTTTCCAATGATACGGGAACCTCACTGGTGTGAGAGCAGAATTTGGCACCAGTGAGCCAAATTTGGCGTTGTGGTCAGTTTCTTGGTAGTCGATATGACTTTTTCGGTCTGCCGATCTTGGGACTATGGGAGCCCAGGGGGGGTGTATGTATATCTATTGTGGAGTCCTGGCAGCTTGCCACTGGGGGAAGAGGAGTCTTTGTGCAGGGATGGGCTCAATGGTTGGCCGGTGATGCGTTGGCAGGGTGAGATTGTTGGTCTTTTGAGTGTCTATGCTCCCAATCATTCAAGTGCTTAGGCAGAGTTTTAACTTTTGGACTTGGATTGTGGATGCTTTACCAGCTGTTGAGCATAGGGTGTGTTGGGGGGAGGGGGGGCTCCAACATGCTAGAGAATCCTTTTCACGGGGTAAGGAGCCACACTACCGTGCATGGTAGTGAGCTTGCAGCCTAGGAGAGGTTATGTACGTTTCTATGGTTGCAACATGAGAGTTTTGTACGACAATAGGGAAGTTTTGAGTTCTCCCACTTTGATTGGCAACTTGGGGGTGTTAACTTATCTCACATTGACCATTTTTTTCTGGTTGACCTCCTTGGTGAGAGAGGGAGCTCCACAGTCTTTTTAGTAGGCTCCTCCTCAGATTATGCAACTTCCGTACTAGTGATTGAGGAGGCAGCATGAGAGGCGAGCCAGACACTCAAGATTCTGGATTGTATGCTACTTGATGAGAGTGTTTACTAGAGAAGTGGAGGAGATTTTCCAGATTGCAATAAGCCAGCGCAACGTGCAACAATTTGGATGGTAGAGCTCTGTAAAGTCTTTCATGAGATTGCACATGCCCTTGACTATTGGGGAGATCCGAAAGCAATAGCAGCACTTGGGATTTGCCACTTTTGCAGACAAAATGGGTCATTGGTGCAAGAGCCAGAGACATGCTCTCGGCAGAGAGGC
The DNA here is from genome assembly GCF_014529385.1 of Adiantum capillus-veneris. Taxonomy (NCBI): domain Eukaryota; kingdom Viridiplantae; phylum Streptophyta; class Polypodiopsida; order Polypodiales; family Pteridaceae; genus Adiantum; species Adiantum capillus-veneris. Next base: position 48,769,689 of record NC_140953.1, read on the forward strand.
CTTTGGAGCGCAGGGATGCTTGTCTGGGATTGAGGTTTGGGCTGACATTAGGCAGAGTATCTTGGAGGGCATTCAGGCTAAGTTAGAGCAACTCTTCTGAGAGTTTGTGTCGTTGGATATATTATAGGCCTTGTCACGATGGAGTTTTTCTAGAGAGGATGGCCTTGCTCCAGCTCGTTTCATGCATTATTGAGAGTTGATTGGCCCTAGTTTATGCAGAGTTTTTCAACTTGTGATGGATTGGGTGTAATGACCTAGAACTTGTCGGAAGGGCTTATTTATCTTGTTCCCAAGGACGGGGGGAACAACTTGATAAGTATTAGATAGTGGAGGCTGATTACAATCCTCAACTCAACCTTAAAATTCATTGTGAAGGCTTTGAGTCCGAGGGTCCAGCCTTTCCTCGGAGATCCGATACATGCCACGTAGGCTTGATTTTCCAAAGAGCGTAGTATCTATGAAAACATGTTCACATGTTTGGAGGCCTCAATTTTGGCTTGTATACGAGTTGAGGAGTTGGTGATATACACATCCCATGTTTACGAGGCCTTTCCATGCCAGATGGCTCATGTTTTGATACTGAGGCTTATGCAGATGAATTTTTTTTATAATAAAGTTCACCTAGGATGTACAAACAATTGTAGATGCATCGTCACTATATGGCCTCGCTGCATTTTTATTATATCAATTTTTCATAATTTCTTCTTTTGCCCCTTCAGTTAGTTCGGTTTTTTGGTTATGCCATTGGTTGAATGTCTCATTGAAAGAGGAGGTTTCTATGGTTTTGATACATGTCTAGAATACAGCATCAATTATTGGAAGCTTTCTATTGGAAGTCCTATCTATCATTGTGGTTCACATACAGTTTCATCTTCCATTATTGGCTTGGAATGCAAAGCACATTGATCACTTTATGTCCAAGGCCATAGAATGTTCGTGGCAAACCCAAGTGATTGCAAGGGTTTGCATTTGGTTAAAAGAACTTTAGCGTGTTCCCAAAGATGCATGGAGGCCTCAATACTCTTGGTATTTTCTTCCACATGCTTGCTCGAAAGGCCTCCTTGTTGGCTACATTACTTGACAACCACCACCATGGACAAAGATTGTAGCAGCACTGTGTGGACACATGAGAGCTCGTGCTTATGGTCATTGGACTCTTGATGACATGGATCTCATTCATGGGCATGCTTTTGGTCGTGTACTTGGCTGCCCATATGCCGCTTCTTTGATTTTGATTTGGCAGCAAATATTGTGCCATCTTCATTGGTTTGGATGACCGTCACTCATGGGTAATTCATTGCGCTCTCAGAGCATACATTGGAGTAGAGCCTTTCTACAGGCGTTAGCTTTGGCCTATCCACGGAAAGTATATAATCTCTCTAGGATTGGTATACGCCGTGTTGAAGATGTGGCTCTTGTGGATGGTATGGTCTTTCTTTTTGACAGCTATTTGAAAATGGCATTTGGGAAGGGGGTACAGAAGCGCGGAGAGAGCAAATTCCCGGTGTGTGTGTCTGTGGGGGGGCCAGGGGGACGGGGCTGGGTTGAATGGCAGCAGCAAACATGAATAATTTTTATTTTACCAGTCTACATATATAATGAGAAATTTGATATTGAGATTGCAATTCTTCCAGGTGAAAGATCATGTTATTAACAAATTTTGTCGAACAGCTTTCCTTATATGGCGTGATCTTACTGTCATGGTAAATGGGAAAAACCATCAAAAAGATGTAGATAACTTTTTTGCTACTTTTTCTTTTCTCCAGGTTTCAGTTTGTGTGTGCTTGCAGGCTCGACATGCACGAAATACTCAGTGGCTGGCAGCTAGTAAAATTCGTCAATACAGGGTAACAAAAATGCGTTACGAGAATTTTTAGCCCGTTTATTTCTCATTAACAAAATCAACCAGAGGTTCGTTGGTCTCTCTACAGTCATAATTACTTGCAGATGACCTGGACATTTTCAAGATGGAAGGATGTGGTGAAGACTCTGAATTTCAAGCGTGAAGTGGAGCATACAGCTGATCTGAGGAAAAAACACAAGTTTTTTTGTACATGGTAAAGGTTTAAAGTGGGTTTTTATTCTGTTTGTGAAAGAGTGTGTAACAGATCAAACTGTTCGTTGTAGTGAATGCTTACAGTATCATAATCACTTGTTCAATACAGGGCTGAGGTAGTTAAAATGCAAGGAAGATGGACAGAGTGTCAGGTATCTGTAATGTGCATGAGACAGAAAAGGTGGGTAAGGTTTTTATTCCAGATTTGGCTGCAAAGGAGCTGTGACCTGAAAAGGGAGAGAGAAGGCAACATCAAAGCTTTGATGTTCGCACGTAATTGCTTGCTTTTAAGGGTTTTCAAACGATTTATGGGATGGATGCATGGCAGGCAAATGAAAGAAGGTTTTACTCTATTAGCTTGTGGCAAATTACAGCATGTCTACTTGAAAAGGGCCTTTGATGCTTGGCTTAGACAAGTTGAAATACATGTAAGGAAGCAAGCGGCACATGATCAGCTGCAACGAGTATGGGACCACTGTCTGCTAGCAAAATCCTTCAACGGATTACAAGAAGTCATCACAGAGAATTGGCGTCTCAAAGGATGTGTAAGTTCATGTATCTGCTCTAATTCTTGGCAGCTAGCGCTTCATGGCAATTTGTTTTTAGGGGGTAAACTCTGATAGGTCAATCACTATGATAATGACAGGTCATTAAAGCTCTTCAATATAATGTAATGGGTACAAAATTACATAAGGTAGTTTGCTTGCAGCAACATCACTTTTGCCACTCTCTTCTTCAGGTAAGCATTTTCTAGCTTTGAATATTTGTTTGTTCCCGAATTTTGGCATTCTACTGAGGGAAAAATGTATTCAGCATTGGCGCAAAAGGACATTCTCTTGTAATGTATCACGCCACAATGAACAAAGATTCAAAGTGAAAACTTTAGAGCGGGCATTCCATGAATGGAAAAGCTTTGCTCAAAACAAGTATGTTTAAAAGACCTCTCATATGTCCTGACTAATAATTGGTATTTTATGAAGCAACAACTTTTATATTGCATCTCTGTTATTTTCAATCAGGATGCACCTGGATGTATTGGCAAGAAAGCTATCCACTCTTCATTGCACCGTTTTGGGAAAGCAATGCTGGCTTCATTGGCAATTCAGAACAGAAAAGGCTCAGTATCAGCAGCAGTTTCGTCTCTTCAAAACATTCAGGGTGCTTGCTGCAGGCCTTTTGTGTCCTGTGAAATTTGTAAATTGTGTGGAACAATTCTATTGCTCAAGTGTGAATGTAAATTATGTAGATTCATTTTTATCTAAAGACATATCCCATCCTATGACAACAGAAACGAAATTCCAAAACAAGTTGGGGCTGACTAGAAGTGTTCAGGAACTTGGAGAAGTCATCAAGAGTTTATTAAGGTACTTAGGGAAGAAGCAGGGAAAGAAGCTAGGATCATGAAAATTGGGGTAATTTAACATGACAATCAAAGGTTTTGGAAAAGGTCTCACAAATGCTTCTGCTACGTTCAATAGGATGATGGACAAAATTTTCCGTCCACACCAGCAGTTTGTTGGTACATTCTTTGATGACATGATAGTCTACTCAAAGAATGAAGAGGAGCATAGGCATCACTTGGCCATTGTGTTCAAAGAGCTACGCAGTCATAGGTTGCTCATCAATGCAAAGAAAAGTGAATTTTTTCTGGAAGAGATTCACTTTCTGGGACACATTGTCTCAAAGGATGGTGTCAGAATGGATCCTGCAAAAGTTGAAGCGATCAAGTCATGGCCAGATTTGAAGACGGTGCACGATGTCCAAAGTTTCTTGGGACTATGCTCCTATTACAGAAGGTTTATCCGAAATTTCGCTGAGGTTGCTTCGCCTTTACATGCTCTTCAAAAGAAGGCAGTCACCTTTAGATGGACACAGAAAGAGATTTCAGCTTTTAATCTCTTAAAAGAAAAGATGACTTCAGATCCAGTCATTGTGTTGCCAGATCTTAGGAAGTCATTTGTGGTCCAGTGCGACGCCTGCGGTAGTAGCATTGGTGCAGTGCTAATGCAAGATGGCAGGGTAGTAGCCTATGAGAGTAGAATCTTGCAAGGGCCAGAAAAGACTATGCAAGTCTATGAAAAAGAACTGCATGCCGTGATTCATGCGCTCCTAAGTTGGAAACACTACCTGCTAGGTGCAGACTTTGTTGTCCAAACGGACCATCAGACCTTGCGATACTTCTTGACACAGGCAAAGTTATCTGAGAAGCATATGCGATGGGCAAATATCTTGTCCATGTTCCACTTTCAGATTGTGCATGTGGAGGCAAGAAGAACGTTGTGGCTGATGCCTTGTCAAGGAAGCCACAAATTTCAGCTGTGTCAATTCCTTATCATCATGAACTTGATGATATGAGGGAACAATATGCAAATGATGAAGATTTTGCACGGGTGTTCAAGCAGCTAATGGATGGACAACGTCATGAACACTATCTTCTCAAAGATGGGTTCATGATGATGCATGGCAGATTGTGTGTCACAAAGCCATTGCGACGCAAAGTTATGGAGGAGAGTCATGTCCCACCGTATGCAGGGCATCGTGGTATCGATGCTACAGTTAAAGCGGCTGAGACATTCTTCTACTGGCCTACATTGAGAAGAGATGTGGATGCCTTTGTGCGAGAATGCCTAATATGCCAGAAGGTCAAGTTTGACAGGCAAAAGGCACCAGGGTTATTGCAACCACTACCTATTCCAGATAAACCATGGGAAAGTATTGCTATGGATTTTATCTTTGATCTTCCGAGAACGCAGACAGGAAACGATGGTATTTGGACCATCATTTGCAGATTCAGCAAGCAGGCTCATTTTATTCCTGTCAGGAAGAAGATAAAGCCAAATCAGATGGCACGTTTGTTTATGAGCAATATTTTCAAGTATCATGGCATGCCACAGTCGATTGTTAGCGACCGTGATCCACGCATGACAAGTTTGTTCTGGAGAGGCTTGTTTGAGAATATGGGCACAACGCTCAAATTCTCTTCGTCATTTCATCCTCAAACAGATGGGCAATCAGAAGAGGCAAATTCTACTGTCCTAGATCTGCTGAAGTACTACGTGTCAGAGCATAAAGGAAAGTGGGAGCAGTATTTGCCATTGGTGGAGTATGCATACAACAATACAGTGCATTCATCAACTAGCAAGGCACCTTTTGAGATAGTTGAAGGTGGCAAGAAAGTTCCTCCTATACTGCATACAAAGGACAAGATATTTGAAGCAGATAAGTATGTTCAGGACATGGATGAAATGTACAAGAAGGTCAAAGTGGCCTTAGAAAAGACTCAGGCAAAGCAAAAGAAAGCAGTTGATCGTCACCGTCGTGAAGTGGTATTTTCACTTGGTGATTGGGTGCTTCTACGCTTTGAAAAGGCAAGGTTAAAGAAGATGAAGGGCAAGGGCCTTTTCAAGTATGCGACATAGTCAGTGATGTTGCATATAGGCTGAAATTGCCTGACAGTTGGAAGATTCACAATGCGTTTCATGTGAGTCTTCTCAGACCCTATGTGGGTGATGTGCCAGAAGATGTGCCAGCTGAAGATCAGCCGGAAGTCGAGGAACTTGACGAGATCTTGGTCCCGGAACAGATTTTGGCACATAAAGAAAGAAAAGTGAAAGGCAAGGTTGCTAGGCGTTACTTGGTAAAGTTCAGAAACTATCCACCAATGGATGCTAAGTGGATGGAAGAAGGTGAACTTGCAGAGTCACCAACTGTGTTATCACTTTACCTTGAAGCCTTCGATTTGCAACCTACCTTGACCCCTTGAGTTTCAAAGCTACATGGATTGTCAGTGTGACAATGGCTTTTGAAACAAATGATGTACATGGTATTTAAAGTGAGCTCAAATGAAATACCTGTTACATGAATGTTAGAGCTGTACAGATTGTCAGTTTGGCAATTGCTCTTATGGAATGTCCAAAAGTTTGGTTAGTGCTATAGAAGTGAGTATTTCTTGTCAGTTTGTCAAGGATACAGTAATTGCTTCTATTAAATGGTACATGTGTAACTGCATTTTTAAACTGTCGGTTTGGGTATGCTCGAAAGTGTTACCGGGCCCAACGTGTACTATAAGACAGTGGCAAAATATGTAGCTACCATTTTGTCATTGGAAAGTTAGTGACTCAAAGCAATGGCAGAGTGCGAAGCTACCACTATGTCATTGGGACAGGGTTCACAAGCAGGCAATACATGTGTCGACGAGCTGTTGAATATGCCAGGGTTGACAATGAGCATGTATGTGTCGTACATGTGTCGACATGTGTTGAATACATCAGTGTTGACTATGAGCATGTACGACATAGATGCAAACGAGGACGTTTGAGATTTCAAGAGGGGGGTATGTCACCAGCGTGTGACTACTATCTATCCTTTTTGTTGATTTCTTTCTTATTATTTATTTACTTTCACTTTTTGGAAACACCCCTCGGGAAATCTAACTGCCCTGCATTGCATAGCTAGTGTGGAACTGTCCAAAGGGAGTCCATGCATGAGGGCAAGAGAGCACTAAGGTTGGACAAGGACTATGGTTAGCCAAAGTGGGGTCATTGACTAGCCAAAGTGAAATCCTTTGCTACAGAGGCTACATTTCAGTTCTGGGTGTGGCTGCAGTGTACAAAGGGGGTCAGATGACCTAGAAAGATACAATGGTAGCATCTCCTAAAATTTAGGGAACTGCTATTTTGGGACCTGAAAATGTGTTTGCGTCATTACCTCCGGAATGACAAGGGAAACATTTTCTTACTCTGTCGTGAAGTCAAGTGGGCAACCGGTTGGGAGATTTTTAGGCAGCAACCCCGAAACGGGAAATAGGCTGTAAATGTGTCAAGTGACACATTTCTGTGCACTTTCCTCATGCATGAAGAAGTGGCGCTGAATTTGAAGGGAGGAGGAGCTCATTTGCAGATTTTGTCACAGGTTAAGAGCTATGGAGTGCTTCCTTTCCCTCCTATGTACAGTGCGGTGCCAGGAGTGATGCCCTGCACGCTACGCACTGCCCTCTCTCCCCCCTTTGGCAGTATGTTATGCCCCTCTAGTGGGCTTTTCAATTGACCAATGTATAGTTGTGTGGGTTCATGCGCGATTGCCGAGGCAAGAGCCTCTTGCACAGGTACTGGATTAGCTAGAGGCTAATCCCCCGCAGGTACAGGTGAATTCGGAGAGGTTTCACGCCAGAAATCTCGTCCGATTCAAAGGGCAAGTAGCCCTACAGGTGCGGGAGCTCGAGGACTTGCTATGGATGCGACCGGCACGCGAAACGGAGCCCGAAACAGTAAATTACAGCTTGCTGTGTATTTTTGCAGGTTTAGGGTTTTGGCCCTAAATGGTCCCTAATACCCCCAGGAGGTTCGGGGACGCGAGGGGACATTGAGCAACCGGAGGAGCAGCTACCACAGCAGAGCTCACATTCTCCTCACACCAGAGCATTTTCGGGGCTGAAAACAGAGAATTCAGCGTGCTGCAGATTCTCGCCAGGTTTTGCAAAGTGCTCGTATGCATCGGGAAAGTGATCTGGCGCATTTTCGGGGCTGAAAACAGAGAATTCAGCGTGCTGCAGATTCTCGCCAGGTTTTGCAAAGTGACCGTATGCATCGGGAAAGTCATTCAATGCGTGGGAATATTGACTGTGAAGGGTCCTAGTACAGTTATGCTGCCGAAATCGGGCCGGAACAGTTGAAATTCAGCCAAGCTTGTGCAGGGCAGCTTGTAGGGAACCACAACGTTTATTCCCTCGTTTAAACAAGAAAGAAATACCGAAAGGGGCGTAGACTTCTATAGAGCGGACATTGAGCAGCCGGAGGAGCAGCTACCACAGCAGAGCTCACATTCTCCTCACACCAGAGGCATGTTGATCGACCGAGTGACCGAGTTAGGGAGATCCAGACGCCCATGACTACAGAGAACTACACAACATCGACGGAGGCTGCATCAGAGGATTCGGATCACTTTGGCCCGACATGCACGACCCCCGGTCAGACTACTGACCATGGAGAAGATTGATGAGATCCGCCAGGGATCTCCTATGATTTAACTCTTTTGAGGATTGTACAGCTTGCTGTCACAAACTGCTGACGTGTGAAGGCCTAAACCCTAAGAAGAACAAGTAACAGAAGAAGAAGTCCTACCAACTTATGGGGACCCCGTCCGATGGGGCCCCAAGTGACATAAAGGATTAAAACAAAGCAGGACCCGCAAAACGCGCCGACGTGGTAGTTTTCGTATTTTCCACTAACAGTGTTGACGTGGCAAATTTTCGCAAAACGCACTGACAATGCTGATGTGGCAGTTGTACGGAATTCCGTGATTTACGCTGGCAGCTTTTTGGCATTGCTTTTGGACCAAAAGCTTTTGAGTTTGAAGGATTTTCATGTAAACTGCTTTTCATAGGCCAAGGGCCTTCAAATATGTGCTAAGGGCTCATTCTCTGGCATGCTTCTGGAGAAGGTGCAGAGTCTGGAGTACCGGTTTGTACTTTGATGATGCAATATAAAGAAATACCGAAAGGGGCGCCAAGGTTTGGGGCCAATACTCTGTGGGGTGGAATTCCGCCACTCCGTGTCGCGTGTGCTCTCTCTCTTTCAATTCAGTGGTTATTGAAGTGCTAAAAGTCTGTTCACTCTGTTCTTTTCTATTGGCACGTGGTGCCCGTCTTGTGACACCTTCTCATCTTGTATCAACCTTTGTATCAGCTCTCACCCATTATATTCCCACACACACACCCAGATTGTGTTATATTAGCCCACAGTCACTACTTTCACCCCCTACTCATATCCTACACAGTTCCACGTAGCTGCTTTGCTGACAACTAGCAATTAAGATTTTAGTTTTTCACTTTACTTCATTTTATTTTTGTAAAGTGACATTGTTTTAGATCCACCAAGATTGTATCAGTTTGGTCTCATAGGTCATTTTGGCCTTTTGAAGACGTTTAATATAACATTTTATTTCATTTCATCTCTCTCTCTCTCTCTCTCTCTCCAAGATTGTCATTGAGGGCCTATTCTACATTTTCAGATTTCACATTTCACACTTCATTTTCAGTTTTCATTTTTACTTTCAGTACTTTTTGTACTTGTACTTCAGACATTGTATTAGATTCACCACTTTGTATCTGATGGTCTCATAGGTCATTTTGGCCTTTTGAAGACGTTAATATATCATTTCATTTCATTTCTCTCTCTCTCTCTCTCTCTCTCTCTCTCTCTCTCTCTCTCTCTCTCTCTCTCAGAGACTGACTCGGTTTATACAGAGGCGATCTGGGATCGTCTATGCACAGTTGCTCCAGGCCTCTCAGTAGAGGAGTGCACTACTTTACTGACTGAGACACTACATGATGCAGCATCAGAGGCATACCCACACACTCAACCGGATCGGAGGCGACATTCTGGGAGCATGCCCCAGAATAGTTGGTATGATGAGGAGTGCAGAGAGATGAGAGCCCAGCTTTAGAGGGATCTTCATTTAGGAGTCATCACCTACAGACAGTCGCGGATTGCTTTCCGGCGTCTTGTGCGAAAGAAGAAACGAGCTTACCTGGCCCAGATGGAGCGAGACTTGTATCAGTTGTTCTTGAGTAGAGACTCAGGCGAGGCATGGCGACTCTTCCATGAGCACTCCCCTCCCCCAGTGATTACTTCTCCTGATGTGTGGGGCCAGTATGCGACATCGTTATATACGGTTCCTGGGCAGGATCCCCTTCCAGATCCTACAGAGCCATGTCCACCTACGAGCACCTTCTTTACCACTGAGATGGTAAAGAGAGCCATTGACAGGATGAGGACCAGGAGGGCTTACGATCATGACGGTCTAGTAGCGGAGCACTTTATACATGCTAGGGATATGCTGATGGAGGTTCTTGCAGTGTTGTTCAATCGTGCCATGTGTGAGGGATTACCTGAGACTTGGAGGTTGTCTACTATTGTGCCTATATTCAAGGCAGGTGATCCTACAGAGCCTGGAAATTACCGCACTATTATGGTTGGACACACACTGGCACGATTGTATGCATCCATTATTGAGCAGCAGTTGAGTAACTGGGCAGAGGGTGAGGGTGTAAGGGCAAAGGGACAGGCAGGTTTCAGGAGGGGTTTCTCCACTCTTGACCATATTCTGACACTCAGAGCTATCATTGAGGAGGGCAGGTCACATGGGAGACGGATTTATTGTAGCTTTGTGGATTTCCGCAAAGCATTTGACATGGTACCGAGAGCTCGACTGATGCGCAGACTGCAGGAGATGGGGGTGCCCACAGTGTTGATTTGGGGGATTATGGCTTTATACAGATCAGTGATGGGACATGTACGCACCCCAGAGGGGATATCTGACTTAGTTCACTCCACTATCGGGGTGAAACAGGGTTGCCCATCGTCTCCTACTCTATTTGGTATGTATGTTGATGAGGTGTCTGATTACATTGACAGAGAGGGTGATAGAGGTGCCCAGCTGGCAGGGACGTGGATCCCATTGTTGTTATATGCTGATGATATTGTCTTGATCTCTGACTCACAAGAGGGTATGCAGCGACAGTTGGATGCATTACACAGTTTTGCAGAGGATAGTGGATTGTCTGTAAACCTTGGTAAAACCAAGGTCATGGTGTTTAACACCACACCGCAGTGGATCAGGAGATCGGCACCGACCTTCACGTATGGTCAAGAGATTGTGGAGTATACAGATGCATACACTTACCTTGGGATAGTCTTCACTGGGCCGAGGTTTTCTGTGGGGAGAGCAGCAGAGACTAGACTGACCAGAGCTTATGCGGCCTTGGGAGGCTCGGAGAGGATGTGTTCGCAGGTTCAATTCCAGGAACCTCGGACAAAGTTATGGCTCTTTGATACTTTAGTAGCCTCAGCTATGATGTATGGGGTACAGGTATGGGGACCTCCTGTAGGCCAGGATGGTTGGAGACGTATGGAGAGGCCCTTGGTATCTATGATCTCCCGATTGATTAGAGCCAAGGCCTCCGTACCTCACGCGATCATTCGAGCAGAGCTAGCTGCCCCCCGCATGGAGATTGAGGCGCTTACCAGATCAGTGTCCTTTGTGCACAGCCTATGGGATACTACTAGAGACAGATATGCTAGACTGGCCCTTGAGTCTTCCAGACAGTTAGCTCTACAGGGGGACACTTCATGCTGGTATGCACAGATGACTTCATGGTTTCAGACGCATGGCTTCACCATGGACAGGTTGCCCCCTTTCCAGTATTCTCTTCAGGCACCCTCGCTGTCTCTTACACGGGTGGAGATCACTAGACTCATTCGTCAGGACCTGATCCAGCTCGACACCAGGAGGACATGGATAGAGCCGCCTCAGGAGTTGAGCACGAAGATGGCTTTCTATAGAGAGCATCTTCTCCACCTCACAGGAGATGGGTTTGTGATTCGACCCAGCTACATGGACACACATATGTCTCATGGTTTGCGTTGTGCCATTGGTCAGATACGCACATCCTCACATCAGCTCGAGATTGAGACTGGTAGATTCAGAGGGATACCAGCAGACAACAGGATATGCCGATTATGCCAGAGAGAGCCAGAGACAGAGTTGCACTACATATGTCATTGCACAGTGTTCTATGAGATACGGGGGCGTTTCCACTGCTTATTCAGAGAGGGTTTTGGTCCTCTATCTAGGGTCATGAGTTATGAGGATCAGAGATGTCTTGGACTATATCTACTTGAGTTACACAGGTATAGAGACACTTTACTGGGGAGAGCTAGAGAGAGGTAGTCCCAGAGACACATTACAGATTTCTTTTCACTAGATATGGGACAGCCAGAGGAGCAGCCACCACTGCAGAGCTCGTCCCACACTCATTCGACCACTACTGGCACTCTCATCGACCGAGCATTGGAGCTACAGAGATTCAGACGACCGCGACTGAGGAGAGGAGCTACACAGCATCGACGGAGACTACAACAGAAGATTCGAGCCATACTCTCTCGACATTCAGAGTGCAGATGAGGATGGATCCTCACCATTTCTTCCATCTTTGTTTCACACACTGTTACATCCAGTTTACCGGGTACCTATTGTATCAGCTGCTACACCCACGTAGTTTTAGATTGTAGTAGTAGTAGTAGTATTTTGTTCCACTTCTAGTTCTTTTCTAGTTCTTTTGTACCCAGACATGGTATTAGATTCACTATTTTGTAACTGATTGGTCTCATAGGTCATTTTGGCCTTTTGAAGACGTTAATATAACATTTCATTTCATTTCATTTCTCATTGCATCGACGGAGGCTGCATCAGAGGATTCGGATCACTTTGGCTCGACATGCACGACGCCCGGTCAGACTACTAACCATGGAGGAGATGGATGAGATCCGCGAGTGACCGATGCTGGATCTCTTGTGATCTAGATATCCCAGCTAGCTGCTGTTCACACCTAGTAGTTTAGGATTCCATAGTATTTTATCGTGGCATTTGTCATTTCATTTTTGTCTTTGTTGTCATCTTGTTACTTTGACTCTGACTTTGTATCAGATCCACCACATTGTAACTTTTTGGTCTCATAGGTCACTTTGGCCTTTTGAAGACGTTAATATAACATTTCATTTCTCTCTCTCTCTCTCTCTCTCTCTCTCTCTCTCTCTCTCTCTCTCTCTCACACACACACACACACACACACACACACGCGCGCGCGCGCGCATACTCGCACGCATGCACGTAATGAAACAAGAAAATTACACATTGTAGAAAGAAAGAAAGACTAATGTAGCATTTCTTGTTGTAGACATGGGTGAAATATATAAAAGTGAAGGCATTCAAGCGATGCATGCAACGTGATGCAATCTTTATGATATTGCAATCTCTACAAAAAAGAGTGTTGTGGGGCTGGCAAAGTCTTGTTAGGGAGATTTCCATCAGACGAGAGGAGCATCAACAACAAAGATTTCTGCAACGTGAGGCAATGGTGCTTGCTAACAGGACGTATGTGAAATAGGGAACCCTCAGTTTTGAAAGTACAAAATATTATATAAGAGTGCTTTTGTAGTCTCAAATTGATACTTGTGGTTTTAATATTTGATTAAAAAAATGCACTAAAATAAAGAATAATTGCTCTTGTTTAATGGTCAGTATAGAATTAACAACAAGCTACTCTTAAAGGTGCTCTTTATCTTACACATTCTACAGTTGTTGCTAGGATTGTGCTAAGTAAGGGTGCTTGAGAATCTATACTTTTGGCAGGATTTTTCTTGAAACAGTTTGTAACCATCTTTTTCAGACTTATGTATGGCACTTAGTTTTAATTTCCTGCACACATTAGGAGTTGCAACAGGACAAGACTTCATTCAGTTAAACATTTTTCTACACAGCGATATTTGTTTGCAAACCTGGGAAAAACCAAGGTTATCACTTAGTATCACTTGGATGGTGATGGCTTGAATATGTTTTGTTTATTTTCTTTTTCTTGTTTAATGATATAGTTGTCAGCAAGATATGGAATATCAAATAAAGCTACAAGAGGGCTTGCAGTTTTGTCTCTACTCAATAATCTTTTATATAGTTCTTCATGGCAGCAGGATGATAGTGATACAGGAGGGTCGACCTACACTCCAGCCAGCTACAGAGCATACTCCACAGGAGTGGTGTAGTGAGAGAGAGGTGTGTTGGGAGCTCGTCTGTGGCCTGACACTATGGTTCATCTAGCGAGCCCGCTGCTTGCGCATCTTTGAGGCTCGTCTTGTGCCACCAGTAGAGAATGTTGAAGATTTTTGGCTGGAGCCGATACATACTCTCAGAGGACAGTTTGAGAGACTTCAGGCAGCTCTGACCGCATGCGGGAGCGCAAAGAGGCGTTCCTTCGACTCTTGCACCCTGGGCCTTTCTTCATCTGGCACTACCGTCCATCTGTTTGGCGTTTCCCTCCTCCCATCTCGCGATTTAGTCCCCCATTGTACATATGTTGTTCTTTCATTGGGAGAGTCCCCCCTTATGGTTGTTCTAACCCTCTCTAGTAGAGGTGGTTGTAGCCCTATGGGCAATTTCATTAACTAATAGAAGGATCTTTTTCTTGCAAAAATAAATAAATTCGAGCCTGCCCTGAAGCTTGTACACCCTCTCTCTCTGCCCATTTGCTCAACTCATGCTCAAGTATAGATGCATATAGCTTGACCAATGAGTGGCCAATCATGTTAATGTGATAGTTAGTTGTCAGGGTTGGACCTCCAGACTTGAATAGAGGTACAATCGTAGATGTACTCCAAGTCTCAAGAAATCCCTCAGCATGCTCCCAAACTGTCGTCTCCCACTAGGTTGAGAGTAGGGAAAAGTTGTGGCTGCTGTTGTGTGTATCTTCTGTCAATACCTGGGTGAGCTCTAACAAGTCTATGGGGATTCTCCTCTGCTAGAAGACCATACAACTCTTCTATATACACTCCATCTGTCTCTCTGTAGAAGTGGTATCTCTGATGGCGATGTGCTGCATGATGAAAGCCACCAATACTGTAAGTAAAATCTATTGCAAAAGATATTTGAGCGTGATCTACAGCCACTCCAACTGGTCTGGGCGAGAATGATACGTCCTGAATGTGTGGTATAAGTGATGTGGGAGCCAAAACATAATCCATAGTGCTAGCACCATGTCTATGAGGGAAGCAAGTGAAGCTGCCTGAACCGGAGTATCTATCAAGGCCATTCAAAATAGCCAATCCATATGTTGTGCCCATCTGAATCAGATATCCTCCATACTCTGTAAATTCCTCAGTATCTTCCGAGGTCCTGGAAGCTGGAGAGCAACATCTCTTTGGAATCTAGCTCTCTGAACATCTCCTCGAAAGTTTCAAAGAAAGATGCATGATGAAATGTTGTCCTAGTTCTCTATCCCTCGAGAAATCCCAAATATCCTCATCTAGTATCATGTATGGTGGCTGCCCTTAGGCAAAGCATAATGAGATGTGCTAGGAGGGAAGTAACATATGGCAATGTAGAGAGCTTTTCCCTCCTCCGCTCTAACTCTGAGCCACATATAGTGGGCACTCTCATCTTTGCGAACCACATGGATGATAGGGTGTAACTCCTCCCTAAATAACATTGCTACTCTTAATCCTCTGCTAGTGTGCTCATTATGAGCCACTTGTCCTCTACTCTTGATTCTCTACTATTGTGCTCATTACGAGCCACTTGTCTACATGTGCTCTCCGATTTGTATCCAGTCACCCTCCGGAGTGTGCTCTCTGGACTCTGATGCGTCTTTGAATAGAAAATGATGTCCCTCCCTTTGAAGGAATCTTCAAAGGCTCCGACATGCAATTGTAACGAGCAGTTGCAATTCCATACCACAAGCTTTAGGTTGGTCTCATAGGTCGCACACCTTCATGCAGTGCATTTGTCAAGTACTATCACTCTGCCTCCTCAATAGAAGGTGACTTTTCCCTTCTCTTTGGCAGCGAGGATCTCTGGCATGCATTCTTTCATGTGTGCTAGTTGAGACAACGTAAGATCATGTCCCAAGAAAATCTCTGTTTGCTTTAGTGTAGGCCTCTTTTTGAGGAAGTCCTTCCTCTCTTCTATGGTAGCCAAGCGAATGATTAGATCATGTTCCTTGGAGGTTCCCACATCACCTCCTCCTTTCTTGCCCACTCTACATACTTCGGTGTGTTTTGGCTCCACGATTCCCATACGTGCAAAGAGGCTTTTCACTTCCTCGTCTACATTGTTGGTGTCCCTAACACCCGTGACTCGTACATGCAGAGAACGTGCTTTCCTCCTTTGCTCTTCATCAATTGTCATGTTGATGATAGAGGTGGGAGTGACTTGCTTCTTGGTGCGGGTGAGCACCTCTACACATGAAGAGGTTTGCCGTGCTTCTTCTCCTCCTCTACTTGGATGGTGAGCACTTGCGCCTTTATGATATTTAGCTCTTCTACCATGGATGGCTGAATTTCTCCTCCTTCAAGCTTGGTTGGGGAGCCCATGTCCTCCAACTCCTCCTTTAGTTTGTCGATTCCTTCATCTTGTGCTGCCATTTTGCTTTTGAAAGAGGCACACTCCACCTCTAGAGCCGTGATCTTCTCCGATAGGGCGGTATTGACGACATCAAGAGCACTAACTCATCAAGTAGTATGGTAAGGAACTGGTCTCTGTAGTCGGACATCTTCGTTCCCAAGCCCGGTGACTCCCAAACTCTCCTGATGTATAGCTGCCAAAGAACCTGTCTCAACACCAGGTTCCTCTCGCTGTGAGAGAGGTGAACATAGGGTGAGTCAGGGTCATATTGGAAGGGTGGTAGACTCTCCATATCAAGACCGTGTGCCTCAAACCATGCTCCGACCTGTGAGTACCATGCTCTCTCATGCCCACTCTCTGATAGCTGTATGGCTGCCTCAAAAGCCCTGCGAGTAAGTCTGTCGGGAGGTATCTCTCTCATCCTCTAGATGAAACAAACTGTCTGGAATAGTGCCTCTACTACCATAGGTGGTGTGGCGAGCTCTGCTCTGATAATTTCATGTGGCACTGTGTGCTTGCTACGGAGCAAGCGTGAAATCATACATATCTGTGGCCTCTCAATCTGTGCCCACTGGTCATGTGTCAGTCCTGGTGTCCATACTACTGCTGAGTACATCAAGGCCGGGGTGACTAAGGTGTCGAAAAGCCACCCCTCCGTGCGGGGCTCCTGAAAGTGTGCTTGGTGACATCTCCGCTCTAGCATGGCCAGAGTTTCATACCCTCGAGTGAGCCTATCAGTAGCTTCCTGCTTCATAGTGAATGGTTTTGGTAGGCTGGTGAATTTTAACTCCCAGGTAGACATATGAGGTGATCCCATCAACCTGTCCTCCTACTGCTGTGAAGGTGGCAGCGCTCCTCACTGCATTGGATGTGTGAAAGATCATAACCTTGGTTTTGCCAAGGTTCACAATCAACCCCATGTGTGTGCAGAAATCATCCAAGGCCCCAAGATGGCGCTGCAAGCCCTCGGTGTGACTCTGAAATCAACACAATGTCATCAGCATATAACATGATGTGGACTGGAGTACCTGCCAAGTCGCTCCCCTCCCCTCCTGCTTGCAGTATGTAGTCGGACATCTCGTCGATGTAGAGCCTAAATAGTGTCGGGGAGAGTGGGCATCCTTGCTTAACACCATTGGTGCTAGCAATGGTCTCTGATAAACCTCGTGGGCATCGAACACGACTAGTCACCCGCTCGCAGAGATCATATTGGTCCCAAATCATCTCTGTTGGTATCTTGAGACTCTGAAGGTGCTGGAAGAGCCTCTCGCGTGGAACTGTATCAAAGGCCTTGCAAAAATCCACAAAGCAACAGTAAAGTCTCTTCTTTTGGGACTTTGCCCTTTGCCCCATCAATGAGGCAGCGCAGGACGAAGATGTGATCAATGGTGGAGAAATCTCGTCTAAACCTGCCTGGCCTGGGGCTCGTAGACCCTCGGTCTCGGTGTATGAGATGAGCTCTGCCTCAAGTACTGCACCATACAGCTTGGCCATCGTGTGGCCAATCATGAGTCCTGTAGTTCCCTGGATCTAGGGTGTTGCTAGATTTGTGGATAGGCACTATGGTGTGTTGTGTCCACTTCTCTAGGAAGCCCTCCCCTATAGCCCGGTTAAAGACATGTGCAATCAATGGGGCGATAGTGGATACCGCGTATATGATGTGGTCACTCTGTAAGCTAGTATGGTCAACTGATCGTCTGTGCTGCATGCATTGAATGGCTCTCTCTACCATGACTGCTGTGAAAAAGGAGGAGCGTCGTGGCTCTAGTGGCTGTGGGATGGGAGGCTGTCCAGGCACCTCATATAGTCTATTTGCATAATCATGCCATATCTGTGGATCCTCAATAGGTGTAGTCGGACGTGGCTCGTGGAGGGTGCGCCATGCCGTCGCACTATCCATGCTCATGAATAGGCGATATAGCTCAAGCTCCTGTGCCTCCTCAAATTCTCGCCGCTTTCTGCGTGTCAGTGTTTTCATCTGCTGCCTGGCCTCTCTCTCTCTCTCTCTCTCTCTCTCTCTCTCTCTCTCTCTCTCTCTCTCTCTCTCTCTCTCTGTGTGGACGAGGGCGAGGGCGAGGGCGAGCAGCCTGACGAGGGCAAGGGCGAGGGCGAGGGCGAGGGCGAGCAGTTGGACGAGGGCGAGGGCGAGCAGCCTGAGGCAAGCACGGAGCAGCTGGACGAGGGTGAGCAGCCTGAGGCGAGCAGCTGGACCAGGGCGAGCAGGCTGAGTCAAACCCTCTCGCGCTGCCTTGCTGGATGAAGGACGAGCTCGTTGCGCTGCCAACTTGCTGGACGAAGGACGAGGGACGAGCTCTCCCTCTGCTGAACCTCTCTCTCTGCTGGACGAGAGACGAGGGCGAGCTGCTGGTCGAAGGCGGGGCGAGTTGTTGGACCTGATCGAGGGCGAGCAGGTGGACCTGGTCGAGCTGCTGGTCCTGTGTCAAGAGGACGAGCAGCTTGCCAAGGGCGAGGACGAGGGCCCTAACCTCTGAAGGACGAGGGCGAGCTGTGTCAAGGGCGAGAGCTAGCTGCCTACCAAGGGAGAAGGCTAGAAGAGCCAAGGGCGACCAGACGAGACCAGTGCCAGGGCGAGGACGAGAGCAGTCAAGTCAGCCAGGACTAGGGCTAGGACTTGGTGACAAGGGCAAGGCCAACCAGGGTGGTGGCCAGACCTCAGCTGGTGAGGGCCTTGACTCAGTGCTCGCTTTGTTCTTCTCTCTCGGATGGACCAACCAGTCGAGGATGGTGATGCAAGTGGCTTCACCACGCCACAAAAAATGAAAGCGACATTCAAGCGGAGGAACAGAGATAACATACTCTCGCCAAGCTCATTGCGGGCAGGAAAAACCGTCAGAATCCAAGATGATTTAATGATGGAGAGGGTTCAAGTGATGATGAAATCTGAGCTCAGCTTTATGAGAGATGACATCAGGAAAGAGATGTACGCAAACGCAGAGAGTTATAAGAATTCTATGTATGCAGATATGAGGAAAGAATTCGATAAAGCGATGCTTGGTAAGCATGATGAGATGTATCTATCTGTGAAAGGGGAGATGCAGGCTCTAATGCGGGGAGAAGTGAATGTAATGGAATGTATTATGCAGAAAAAGTTGGATGAGGCAATTGCAAGCTTTGAATCTTGGAAAACCAATGTGGAAAAGTGCATGAAGGAAAAAGATGCAGTGATTGAAGAGCTTAAAGGGGAACTTGCAGCGTGCAAAATTATGCCCAAAACGGAAGGGGGAAATCAGCCCTCGATGTTAAAGGAGCTCGAAGATATTAAGGAGCAGGTGAAAACTCTGCGCGAAGGGGAAGAACTAAACTCGAAAGAGGCTTCCTCATGGGCGGAGCGCCTTTCTAAAACGCAGGATAAAGTTGACGAAGCAGAAAAATGGATTGAAGGTGCAAAGAAAGGAAAGGCCCGGATGCCAGAAGCCGCACAGACTTCTACCATCATCAATATAACCATTGAGGAGGAACAGAAGAGGAGGACTAGAGCCCTCCATGTGCGTATTACTTGTATCAAAGACACCGAAAATGTAGAAGACGAAGTGAAGGAACTCTTGCAGCGCATGGGCATCCCGGAACCTATGCACAGAGGTGCTTGGAGAGTAGGAAAGAAGGGAGTGGATGCGAAGGGAAACGTCAAAGAGAAAGCACTTATTTTGCGTTTCCCGACTTTGGAAACAAGGAAGGAATTCCTGAAGAAGAGACCAGCACTTAAGAAAACTGGAATATTTATGGGGGATGACCTTACTATAGCACAAATAGCACATATGCAAGAGTTGATGCCAGAGATCAAGGCAGCAAAGGGAGAAGGGAAAAATTGCCTTTTACAGAGGAGGGAAAGTAGTGGTTTTGGAAAAACGCACAGCATGACGGTGTGAGACATATGGGACCACACTCCGGATGGTGGCATGGAATTGTAATGGATCATATAGGCTGGATGTGGGTGCCTTTGAAGATAGCTTCAGAGATAGAGACATTGTCTTTTACTCGGAGACACATCAAAAATCTGGACAGTTGATGCCAAGTGTGACTGGCTATTTATGGGAGACAGCTTGTCGGCCATACGCTAGATCCCACCATGGAAGTCGAGGTTCAGGAGGGGTAGCAGTCGTATTCAAGGAAGAGTTACAGCTGCTATTACAGATTGTCCGGAGAGATGACCAGGCGAGATACATGTGGGTGAGACTGAGAGCTGAGACAGGCAGATTCTTATACATTGCTATATGTTACTTTCCCCCTAGCACATCAGTCTATACCTTTCCTAGAGGGCAATCCCCTTTCTCTATACTTGATGATGACATATGGGAGTTCTCTAGAGATGGAGATATCATTCTCTTGGGAGACTTTAATGCCAGGACGGCCAACTCCCAAACGGTATTTTATGATACCTCGGAGGAGATGCTTAGAGAGATGGATATATCGGAGATGGGACTTGACAGACACTCACAGGATAAAGAGCACACAGAGTATGGGAGATATCTCATGGAGATGACAACTACGCATGGTCTGGCCATACTTAATGGTCTAGAGATTTTTCCTTCGTTTGGGGGATTCATATGCTTTCCACACAGACATGGGGCTAGTACAATGGACTATGTCATGACTTCACCGAGCTTCATCTCTCATATTCAAGATCTCAGTGTGGGCCCTAGGCTTGTTGGAGTAGCAGTGGACCATGCTCTCCTGACTTTTTCAGTCTCTTTCCAGGATAGTGTCTCTCAGACACCACGGAGGATTGCACACACGGTATACTTTTACACCAGAGACGGATTCAGTTTATGTGGAAGAGATTTACAGACGGATGGGGGCAGCCGAGCTTGTATATACAGTGGAGGAGATCACCACGTGAACCTTGGTAAAACCAAGGTTATGGTGTTTAACACCACACCGCAGTGGGTCAAGAGATCGGCACCTACACTCGTATATGGCTAGGACACTGTGGAGTACACAGATGAATATACATATCTGGCGGTGGTATTCACGGGACCGAGGTTTACCCTGAGGAGAGCAGCAGAGACTAGACTATCCAGAGCCTATGCGGCATTAGGATGGCTAGAGAGGATGTGTTCGCAGGTTCAGTTTCAAGAACCACGAACAAAACTATGGCTCTTTGATACTTTGGTTGCTTCATCTATGCTTTATGGGGTCCAAGTTTGGGGACCATCTGTGAATCATGACAGTTGGAGGAACATGGAGAGACCCTTGGTATTTATGATATCCCGGATGATTAGAGCCAAGGCCTCTGTACCACATGCGATTATTCGAGCGGAGGTAGCCGCCCCTCCTATGAGATTGAGGCTCTTACCAGATCAGTGTCCTTTATGCACAGTCTATGGGATACACATAGGGGCAGATATACTAGACTGGCTCTTGAGTCCTCTAGACAGTTAACGATGCAAGGAGATGCATCATGTTGGTATGCACAAATGACCTCATGGTTTCAGAGGCATGGTTTCAGCATGGATAGATTGCCTCCCTTTCAGTATTCCCTGGATGCACCCTCCCTGCCAGTCACACGGACGGAGATCACTAGACTCATTCGTCAGGATCTTATACAGTTGGACACCAGGAGGACATGGGTAGAGCCGATACAGGAGTTGGGCACGAAGATGGCTTTCTACAAAGAGCACCTATTCCAACTTTCAGGGGATGGGTTTGTGACTCGTCCGAACTACATGGACACTCATTTATCTCATGGTCTGCGATGTGCTATTGGTCAGATTCGCACATCCTCACACCAGCTGGAGATTGAGACGATTAGATTCGGAGGGATACCACCAGAGTCTAGGATATGTCAACTATGCGGTAGAGAGCCAGAGACAGAGCTACACTACATATGCCACTGCACTGTGTATTATGAGATACGAGGGCGCTTCCATTGCTTATTCAGGGAGGGTTTTGGACCCCTAGATAGAGTCATGAGGTATCAGGAGCAGAGATGCCTTGGCTTATATCTACTTGAGCTACACCGACATAGAGACAGTTTGTTGGGGAGACATGGAGTACGACAGTCGCAGAGACAGATCATAGATTTCTTTGGATCGAGGGAGCCAAGAGACCAACCACCAGCACAGGGTTGTACCCGCATTCATACCAGAGGCACCCTCATTGACAGGGCGATTGAGCTCGGGAGATCGAGACGACCACGACCGAGACACAGGAGCACACTACATCGACGGAGACTCCAGTAGAGGATCAGAGGCATTCTAGCACGACACCCAGATTGTCATTGAGGGCCTATTCTACATTTTCACATTTCACATTTCACACTTCATTTCAGTTTTCATTTTTACTTTCAGTACTTTTTGTACTTGTACTTCAGACATTGTATTAGATTCACCACTTTGTATCCGATGGTCTCATAGGTCATTTTGGCCTTTTGAAGACGTTAATATATCATTTCATTTCTCTCTCTCTCTCTCTCTCTCTCTCTCTCTCTCTCTCTCTCTCTCTCTCTCTCTCTCTCTCGCGCTCCCTGCCCGCCCCTGCCCCTCGTGCTTCCCTTCCTGCTGCTCCCGCACCCTCTCTCTCTCTCGCGCGCTCTCCCGCACCCCCTGTTGCTCCCTCGTTCCCTCTCTCTCTCGCGCTGCGCGCCCCGCTCCCTCTCTATCCCGCTGCCCCCCCCCCCCCCCCCCCCCCCCCCCCCCCCCCTCCCCCCCGTCTATCGTGCGCCCCCCCCTCCTCTGCCTATCGCGGGCCCCGCCCTTCCCCCCCCCCCCCCCCCCCCCCCCCCCCCCCCCCCTAATTTAACTTAATTTAACTTGAACTTCAATTTTTTCAGCTATTCCCCCTCCCCCTATCTATCGTGCCCCCCCTCAGTCTATCGCCCCCCTCCTCAGTCCATTCCCCCCCTTCCCCCCCCCCCCCCCCCCCAAAACCACCCCTCTCCTCAACCTATCTATTGCACCTCTCTCTCTCTTTCTCTGATTCTTTGGGCCTCACCGTAATGGATCCACTTGAAGAAGACCCTGCACAGGACACGGAAGCCGCCAATGTCTCACTTGCTTGCAAGCCGCGAGCAAAGGCAACCTTCATGCTCACGAATAAGCGGATGGCGCAGATGGAGAGGGAAATGAAGGAGTGGAAATCAGAGATGGAAGGATGGTGGAAGGAGAAGGCCAACCTCCTTCAGATGGTCTTCAATGAGGGCGCACAGTGGAAGAAGGAGAAAGAGAGCCTTAATGCAGAAATACAGACACTCAAAGAAGAAGTCTCAGCCCTCAAACAGGAGAACCCAAACGCCGAGGTACGGGTACTCAAAAAAGAAGTCTCAGCCCTTAAACAGGAGCTTGCTGATAGAGTAAGCAATGGACTAGAGGAAAGAGAATTTCAACCCTCGGTAATAGATGAAATCAAGAAAATTAAGGAAGAGGTAAGGATGATCAGAGAGGAAGAGAAACTGAGTGAGGCAAAGCCATCTTCATGGGCGGAGATGATAACAAGGACACAGAAAAAGGCGGACGAGGCTGAAAAATGGATTGAGGTTGCCAAGAAAGGGAAAGGTCAAGTAACTCCTTGTACACCGACGCTTATCAACATGACTCTCGAAGAGGAACAAAGAAGGCGGATGCGAGCAGTGCAAGTGAGAGTGACCGGTCTCAAGGACATAAACAATGTGGAGAAAGAGGTCACAAGCCTTACATCCATGATGGGGATGGAAAAGCCTTTGCACACAAAGGCATGGAGGGTAGGTAAGAAAAGTGATGGCACGGGAGAGTCTTCAAAGGGGAGAGCTCTCATACTACGCTTCCCCTCGGTGGAAGAGAAGAAGGAATTCTTGAGGAAGAGGCCTACTCTCAAAAAGACAGGTATTTTCCTCGGTGATGACCTGACTCTCTCACAGCTCGCACATATGAGAGAGCTAATGCCAGAGATTACAGCGGCAAGGGAGAAGGGAAAGATAGCCTTCTACAGAGATGGACGGGTGGTGATTTTAGAGCGGCATACTGCATGACAGTGCGAGACCTATGGGACCACACTGAAGATGGCTACCTGGAACTGTAATGGGTCTATGAGGTTGGACGTGGGTGCATTTGAGGAGAGTTTCAAAGACAAGGATATTGTTTTCTTCTCAGAGACTCATCAGGCCCCTTGACAGGTAATGCCACATGTGGTGGGATAGAGATGGGAAACAGCTCACAGGACAAATGCGAGATCTGAGCATGGGAGTAGAGGTTCAGGAGGAGTAGCAGTGCTATTCAGAGAGGAACTACAAGCATTACTGCATACTGTACGAAGAGATGATCATGCTAGATATATGTGGGTGAGACTGAGACTTGACACAAGTCGATTCCTATATATTGCCATATGTTACTTTCCTCCCAGTACATCAATGTATGCCGCATTCAGAGGGCAGACGCCTTTCTCTATCCTAGATGATGACATTTGGGAGTTTTCTAGGGATGGTGATATCATTCTCCTAGGGGACTTCAATGCCTGAACGGGCAATTCGCAGACAGTCTTCTACGACACTTCTGATGAGATGCTTAGAGAGCTGGATGTGGGTGAGTTGGGGCTTGACAGATGCTCAGATGACAGAGAGCAAACGGAGTATGGGAGATACCTCATGGAAATGACGACTACACATGGATTAGCCATACTTAATGGCTTACAACGATTTCTTGGAGCAGCCGGTTTCACATGCTTTCCACATAGACATGGGGCCAGTATAGTGGATTATGTTATGACACAACCGAGCTTTATCCCTTGCATTTAGGATTTCACAGTGGGAGCCAGGCCAGTGGGCATAGCAGTAGATCATGCTCTCTTGACACTATCCGTTAAATTTCAGTATAGTACAACCCAGACATCAGGAGGCATGTCACACACCCGCTATACATTTACTCCAGAGACTGATTTCGTTTATTCAGAGGAGATCTGGGACCGTCTATTGGAAGGCACAGCTGGCACAAATGGTACAGGCTTCTCAGTGGAGGAGTGCACCACGCTACTGACTAGACATTGCATGGGGCTGCATCAGTGGCATACCCACACACTCACCCGGGCAAGAGACGACGTTCTGGGTGCATGCCCCAGAATATTTGGTATGATGAAGAGTGCAGAGAGATGAGAGACCAGCTTCAGAGGGATCTTCTTTTAGGTTGCTTTCCGACGCCTTGTGCGACGGAAGAAGCGAGCTTACCTAGCCCAAATGGAGCGAGACTTGTATCAAATGTTCTTGAGTACTAACTCAAGAGAGGCATGGCGTCTCTTCCATGAGCACTCCCCTCCCCTAGTGATTACTTCACCTGAGGTGTGGGGCCAATATGCGACATCATTATATACGGTTCCTGGACAGGAACCCCTTTCAAACCCTACCAAGCCTTGCCCAGCTGCGAGCACTTTCTTTACACCTGAGATGGTACAAAGGGCCATCGACAAAATGAAGACCGGGAAGGCATATGATCATGACGGTCTAGTATCGGAGCACTTTATACATGCCAGGGATATGCTGATGGAGGTTCTCTGAGTGTTGTTCAATCGTGCCATGTGTGAGGGATTACCTGAGACTTGGAGATTGTCTAATATTGTGCTCATCTTCAAGGCTGGTGACCCTACAGAGCCTGGGAACTACCGCACTATCATGGTTGGACACACATTGGCACGGTTGTATGCATCTATCCTGGAGCAACACTTGAGTAATTGGGCAGAGGGAGAGGGGGTACGAGCAAAGGGTCAAGCCGGCTTCAGGAGAGGTTTCTCCACTCTTGATCATATTCTGACACTCAAGGCCATCATTGAGGAGGGCAGAGCACATGGGAGACGGATATATTGTAGCTTTGTGGACTTTCGTAAAGCATTTGACATGGTACCAAGAGCTCGATTGATGTGCAGACTACAGGAGATGGGGGTGCCCATAGAGGTGATTTGGGGGATTATGGCTTTGTACAGATCAGTGATGGGACGAGTACGCACTCCGGAAGGGGTATCTGATTTAGTTCACTCTACCATTGGAGTGAAACAGGGCTGCCCATTGTCTTCTACTCTATTTGGTATGTATGTTGATGAGGTGTTTGATTACATCGATAGAGAGGGTGACAGAGGTGCACAACTGGCAGGGACGTGGATCCCATTGTTGCTATATGCTGATGATATTGTGCTTATATCTGACTCACCAGAAGGTATGCAACGACAGTTGGATGCACTACGCAATTTTGCAGAGGATAGTGGATTGTGTGTAAACCTAGGTAAAACCAAGGTTATTGTGTTTAACACCACACCGCAATGGGTTAGGAGATCAGTACCCACTTTCAAATATGGTCAGGAGATTGTGGAGTATACAGATGCATACACTTACCTGGGGGTAGTCTTTACTGGGCCGAGATTTTCCTTGAGAAGAGCAGCAGAGACTAGACTAACTAGAGCTGGTGCGGCTCTGGGAGGAATGGAGAGGATGTGTTCGCAAGTTCAGTTCCAGGAACCTAGGACAAAGTTATGATACTCTAGTTGCCTCTACTATGTTATATGGGGTGCAGGTTTGGGGACCTTCTGTAGGCCAAGAGGGTTGGAGGCGTATGGAGAAGCCCCTGGTATTTATGATCTCTCGGCTGATTAGAGCCAAGGCTTCGGTACCACATGGTATCATTCGAGTGGAATTAGCTGCCCCCCCTATGGAGATTGAGGCGCTGACTAGATCAGTCTCCTTTGTACACAGTCTGTGGGATACTACCAGAGACAGATATGTCAGGGTGGCTCTAGAGTCCTCCAGACAATTAGCTCTTAATGGGGATACATCATGCTGGTATACACAGATGGCATCATGGTTTCAGACACATGGTTTCACCATGGACAAGTTGCCTCCTTTTCAATACTCTCTACAGGCACCCTTGAGGTCTTTGACACGGGTAGAGATTAATAGACTCATTCGTCAGGATCTGATCCAGCTGGACACGAGGAGGACATGGATAGAGCCGATACAGGAGTTGGGCACAAAGATGGCTTTTTATAGAGAGCATTTTCTCCACCTCACAGGGGATGGGTTTGTGATTAGACCTAGCTATATGGACAGGCATCTTTCTCATGGTGTGCGATGTGGGCCGTGACTGGAGCCCTGTTTACTGAATCTCTCACCGAAGCCTCCTCATGTAGAGTGTGTAGTATCTTTGGGTCCTCATGGTCATATGCCTCACACTGCTCACTGCGGGTACGAGCATTGAAGTCCCCCATAAGGAAAACTTCACCAAGTGTGGAGTACTCCATAATCTCCTCCAAAAGGCATGCATAAGGTTAGGCCTCTATTGACGATGACTCCTGCTCAGTAGAGGCGAATCTGGAGCCTGTGGGAGAAAAGTAGCACAGGGCAATGTAGATGGTTGTGTCTCGTGAGAGCTCAAAGCGAATCCACATGTAGCGGGCATGTGGGTCCTGGGCAACAATGTGTAATCTGCTATGAAGAGCTTGTCTAAAGAGTATGGCCACTCCTCCTGAGCCACGGGATGTGTACTAGCGTGTGCATCCTCGATGTAAACACTTCCACTGAAAACCATGTATCCATGGTAAGCCTCTCTCTGGACTCTCATGTGTCTCTATAAGTAGAATGATATCCCGGCCTCTCATCACCTCCTCAAGTCTTGCTGGGTGTGTCCATAGATCTCCATTGCAGTTCCAAACCGCAAGGTGGATCTCTTCCCGTGTCCCATAGGCCATGAATCCCTATGTGATGGTCTTGCCGTCAATGATGACCCTACCATCTCGGTAGGAGGCCCGCTTTCCCACTTTGCGGGCTTGATGCACCCGAGGCATGCATGCTCGCTGGTGTGCTACTTGCATCATTGTGAGGTCGTCATCAAGGTAGATGTGTGGACCTTCAAGCCCTCTCAAGATCACCCTCTTGCAGAGGAAGGTGGAGCATAACTCATCATTGGGGAATTGGAGGATGAGAGCTCTCTCTTTGTTGGGGTCCTCGCCGGCTCTCCATGCTTTGGTGAAGGGAGGTGATTCTTCTTCCTTGTACCCAAGCTTGTTACATAGCCCCCTCCCGTCCCTCTTGGGGGGTAGATCCCTCCTCCTCAACTATGCCGGTGACTCGTACATTGAGGTGTCGAGCTTGCCTCATCTTCTCTTCCTCAAGGGTGGTGTGTACAATGAGGACCTCCTCCTTTTGTGCTTCCTCCCGTGCTTCCTTCTTGATGTTCTTCTTGACAACTTCCACCCATCCTTCCTTGTTGACCTCAAGTTT
Organism: Adiantum capillus-veneris; assembly: GCF_014529385.1. Taxonomy (NCBI): domain Eukaryota; kingdom Viridiplantae; phylum Streptophyta; class Polypodiopsida; order Polypodiales; family Pteridaceae; genus Adiantum; species Adiantum capillus-veneris. The sequence continues at coordinate 48,797,882 of NC_140953.1, forward strand.
GTCTTCCATGCTTGCGGCCAAGGCCTTGGTGAGCTCTTCCTTGAGAGCTTCTTTGGTGTTGTTAATCTCGCCTTCCTCAAGTGAAAGCGATGCCACTGATGCTTTGAGAATGGCAATTTGTTCCTTCATGTCTTCTCTTTCTTTCTTCCACTCCTCTTGTGCTTCTTTCCACTCTCCTTTCTCCTTCTCGTGCTTCATCTCCCATTCTTCTTTCTCCTTCATCCATGTCTCCCATTCTTTGTTGAGTGCTTCCGTCTCCCTCTCAAGTTTGGATAGTCGGATGATGATACCGTTGATGGTGGAGTCCATCATCCTCTTGTTGTCTTTAATGACGAAGTTGATCTTATCTTCCACTTTGGTCAAATCTTCCTTCTTGGCCATGTTGCGTCTTCTTGGTGTGTCCACTTCTCGGTTGAGTCCTTCCGCTCAAGAGGTGATCATGAGTGATATGTGTGTGCGTGAGTGGATGTGAATGTGTATGTGGTTGTATGTGGACGAATGTGTGTATGTACGAGAGAGAGAGAGAGAGAGAGAGAGAGAGAGAGAGAGAGAGAGAGAGAGAGAGAGAGAGAGAGAGAGAGAGAGAGAGAGAGAGGGAGGGAGGGAGAAATGAAATGTTATATTAACGTCTTCAAAAGGCCAGAATGACCTATGAGACCAAACTGATACAAAAGTGGTGAATCTGTTACAATGTCTGGGTACCTTAGTACTAAAGTACTAAGTGTGAAAAGTGTGAAAGTAAATGTGAAAAACTAAATACAAAGTATTAAACAAACTTCTTAGGAGCATTCTGGGTGTCTGGCTAGAATGCTTCTAATCCTTTGTTGTAGTCTCCTCCGGTGAAGTGTGCTTCTGCATCTTGGTCGTGGTCGTCTCGATTTCCTAAGCTCAATCGCTCTGTCAATTAGGGTGCCTTTGGTATGAATGTGGGTACTCCTTTGTGTTGGCTGTTGGCCTCTTGCTTCCCCTTCCACTCCTACTACTCTCGATCGGAAGAAATCTGTGATCTACCTCTGAGGCTGTAGTGCTCTTTGTCTTCTCATTAGATTATCCCTGTGCCGATGTAGTTCCAGTAGGTACAAGCCTAAGCATCTTTGATCTTGGTATTGCATGATTCTCTCTAGAGGTCCAAAGCCTTCTTTAAAGAGGCAATGAAAACGCCCACGTATCTCATAGTATACTGTGCAGTGGCATATATAGTGTAATTCTGTCTCCGGCTCCATTCCGCATAACTTGCAAATTCTGCTCTCAAGTGGGATTCCCCTAAATCTGCCAAATTCAATTTCCAACTGGTGTGAGGATGTACGAATCTGACCAATAGCACATCTCAAACCATGAGACAGGTGGGTATCCATGTAACTCGGGCGAATCACAAATCCATCTACAGATAGTTGTAGGAAGTTTTCTTTGTAGTCGGCCATCTTCGTGCCCAATTCTTGTGTAGGGTCTACCCATGTCCTCTTAGTATCCAACTGTATAAGATCCTGTCGGATGATTTTATTAATCTCCGTTCGTGTAATTGCCAGTGATGGAGCCTCAAGAGAGTATCGGAAGGGGGGTAATCTTTCCATATTGAACCCGTGTCTCTGAAACCACGAGGACAGTTGCACATACCAGCATGATGTATCCCCTTTCATTGCCAATTGTCAAGAGGATTCGAGGGCCAGTCTATTATATCGGCCATTATTTGTATCCCACAAACCATGTATAAAGGAAACTGATCTGGTAAGAGCTTCAATTTCTATCGGAGGGGCCGCTAGTTCCGCTCGGGTAATTGCGTGTGGTACGGAGGCCTTGGCTCTAATCATTCGGGAAATCATAGATACCAAAGGTCTCTCCATTGACTTCCAATTATCCTGGTCCACAAATGGTCCCCATAAAGCATAGCCGAAGCCACCACAGTATCAAAGAGCCAAAGTTTTGTTCATGGTTCCTGAAACTACGCTTGTGAACACATACTCTCCAACCCTCCCAGGGCCGCAGAGGCTCTGGATAATCTAGCATCCGCCGCTTTCTCAAGAGTAAACTTCGGTCCTGCAAATACCACCCCAAGGTATGTGTATGCATCTGTGTACTCTACTGTATCCTGGCCATATGCAAATGTAGGTGCCGATCTCCTAACCCACTGCGGTGTGGTGTTAAACACCATAACTTTGGTTTTACCCAAGTTTATCGACAATCCTCTGTCCTCCGCGAATTTATGTAATGCATCTAGCTGCCTCTGCATTCCATCTGGTGATTCTACTATCAATAGAATATCATCTGCATACAACAACAAAGGGATCCATGACCCTGCAAGTTGAGCCCCTCTGTCACCCTCTCTATCAATGTAATCTGATACCTCATCTATGTACATACCAAATAAAGTAGGGGACAGTGGGCATCCCTGCTTTACTCCAACGGTGGAATGAACAATGTCGGAATCCCCTTCTGGAGTATGTACATAACCAGTTACTGACCCGTATAAGGCCATGATCCCCCAAATAATCTCTTTGTGGACCCCTAACTCTTGCATCCTTTGCATCAATCTGGCCCTTGGTACTGTATCAAAAGCTTTCTGAAAATCCACAAAGCAACAATACATCTTTCTCCCATTTTCTCTTTGTAGCAGGGCTACAGTGTCACTTCACAGGACAGTTAGTTTGACAGTTGGTTACACTTGGTCTGATTCACAATGGACGGACCCTCTGGTCTCGGGAGTGACACGTGGCAGGGTACCTACCGACGGTGGTCTAGTGGACCTCGTGGCCAGGTCACCACATGGCTGACATTTATGAGCCGTTGGTGGCTCTTTATGGTGATATATATGAGTAGTAGCGTTTGGTCAGATTATCTTGTAAGTAGTCGTCTCGAGTGGGTCTTTACACAGAGCACTGCTTCTCCATCGTTGCACATCTGAGCCTCGACACCCCCATTGTACGTGTGAGTCCTCGGCTGGAGCTGAGTGTGTTGCCACGCCAGAGTCTGTATCGGTCTTTGAGATAGTCGAGTCATATGTTCTGGTCTGCTATTGTGTCTTTGCGAGCTTTGTTGACGTCTATTGTTTCCTTTCTGTTCAGTTTGTTTGAGGGAGATTCAGTTTGTTTGAGTGAGATTGTCACGCACATTGCACTGAGGACCACCCACTGTAGAGAGCACGACACGTTATCCGTGCTACAGGTGCTCTCATTTTCGCGATCACGGTGGGACCTCAACTGAAATCTCACTCTGTGAGGTGCAAATCTTGAAGCTAGTTAGGTTTATCTAGCTTCGCCGACCTTGCCTTGCACGGTTCTCCTATAGTCTGGTCCAACTGGTGTAGTCCCCTCTCGCCTGGTCCAACTGGTCTAGTCCTCTCTCGCCCTGGTCCAACCTGTCCTCGTCCCTGGTCTAGACCTCCTCGACCCTGGTCTAGTCCTCCTGGTCCCTGGTCCCTGGTCCAGCCTAGCCTGGTCTAGTCACTTGCCTGGTCTAGTAGAGTCTAGACCAGTCTTCAGCCAGCCAGTTCAAGGTTGTCTTGCCCGAAGGTTGGTTGGATTGGTGGTCACTGCATGACACATACAAGGCGGTCAGTCGAGCGTCAAAGCGCACTACTGAGCCCTTTGAAGCACTACAACAGAAGACGACCTTTGGTACCGAGTAGAAGTCCATCAACCTCATCACCTATCCCTCCACATACATCACCCATTCCTTCATCCGCTTCCACATCTTCCAGATCACCTTCTCCAGTAAAGTTCTCTCCTATTCTGCTACAGGCTACTGTGCTACAGGCTCAGCAAGGGGCCATGGAGCCGTTGGCTAGCGTTTTGGCTAAGGTAAACATCAAGTTCCCTACATTCAAAGGACTCTCTTCAGAAGATGCTGACGACCATGCAAGGAGGTTTGTATCTCTCTGTAGGGGTCGTGGTCTTAACAGGGAAGATGCTTACTTGGTACTCTTTCCATTCACCTTGGATGGCTTAGCAGACAAATGGTACAGCCAGTTTGCAGAGAACCATTTTGCAACTTGCGCAGCCTTAAGGCAACAGTTCTGTGCAGCTTTCAGGCCCGGTGACTACCAGGAGAAGGTGTTGGATGAGTTAGCCAACATGGTGCTCCAGCCAGAGGAGACTTTTGCAGAGCTTATGACTAAGACCACGTCTCTGGTTGCCAAGCTTCCTCAGCAACCCGGTGAATTCATGGTGAAGAAGTGGGTGGAGAAGGCGCTTCCCAAACCTTCTCAACAAAAACTCCGAGAGAGTCTCCGGCCCGACGCCACTCTGGAGGAGTTCATCGCAGCTGCTACTAGGATAGAGGGGGCTAGGAAGCTGTTCAACAACTCCCCTCACACAGAGACCTCCTCTGTGTTTCCGGAAAGTCCTGCTGATCCATTGACTTCTTTACGTAGAGAACTTGAAGCCCTAAAACTACAACGCGCTCTTCAAGAAGAGAAAAATATCTCTCTTCGCCAGGAGAAACCCCCACATCTTGAGGCTTTGGATCAAATCAAGAGAGAGCTAGAAGAGCTTCGGTCTCAACAAGAGACTAAGGCTATGGTATGGTGCAGCTCGTGTCGCTCTCCAGGGCATCCTCCACAGGACTGTCCCCTTCGGGCTTATTGCCACTTCTGTGAAAATTCTGGACATGAGGACAAGGATTGTCACTACCTCAAGGGATTGCGACAAATACAGCAAAGTCTTGGTCCTTCTCTTCAGCAAGGGCCAGCACATGTATCCAACATGGTTTCTCCCTGTGGCCATCCACACCATATGCCACCTTTGCTGACAGCCCCTCCTATGCAAGGTATGCAGAGCACTTTTCCCTCTCAGAGCTTTTATCATACCCATGCTCCCTTATCACCTCAAAGCAAGGACCACCTCGCCCTTCGTCTCGCCCTTTGAATCGGCCCATTTTGTGCTACGGATGCGGGGAATATGGGCATTACCAAAGCAAATGCCCCCTGCCAGATGGGTCCCCTCCTTGCCGTCATTGCCCTGAAATGAAGGATCACTACAGTAAGGATTGCCCTAAACTTCGTGCATCCACGGCTTCGAACTCAAGTCAAAGCCAGAATGAGTTTGCCTTTCCCAAGCTCAACTTGATAGCAATGAGCATTGTTTCTCAGTCGCCCCCTTCTACCCACGTGGTTACCCCTCAAAATAAGCCACCGCAGTTGGCAGAGGAGCCATCAGGCGTCCTTACCCGGGCCGAGAGAGCCGCTCTCGGTCTTAGCATTCCATCAAGTTCAACTCCCCCACACATTGTCACACCAGTGGATACCTTGCTTGCACCTGTTAACAAGCCATCCCCTAGTGCCATGAAAGAATCCAAATCTTTGCTCTCAGATATTGATGAAGCCTTCTTGGAATCAGTTTCCGATCTACAGAAGATCAAAGTACCAGAGGAACAACAACAGGTAGAAAAAGCGAAGAGTACAACAGAGACAGTCTTGAAGAACACTTTCCAACAAGTGTCCCTCTATGACATGTTGCGGCTAGATGCGAGTTTCAGAAGTGACACCCTTGCAGTTATTCAGTCACTTTACCCTGGAGCAGGTCCTAGTGGCGGGCACCTCCCAGTGCGATCGTCAGAGTCCTATATGATATCCAATCCTGCTGCTCCACTCACGGATTATAGAAGCCCTCGCCTGACAGTGTCCGTTTTGGGTCAACATTTCTCAGGAGTGATAGTGGATGGTGGATCTGGCATCAACCTGATGCCCGAGTTCACTATGTTAGCTCTAGGTCTGCATCCTACTCGCCCTGCTCCGTTCACTGTTACATTGGCAGACCGGAGGACAGTCTATCCTGTGGGCATAGTAGAGAAGGTGCCTTTGAAGGTACAAAACTTTAATTTTAACTTCGATTTTGTGGTGGTTCGTCTTCCCCAGGTTGAGGGCGGATTTCCCTTGCTTATTGGAAGACCATGGTTGCGACACACTAAAGCACTCCACGATTGGGGAAACGATGCAATGTGGATACATACTTCTGGCTCCCCGATGCAACCGATTCTCTTAGAAGGAGGTATGGATCCCGTGGTGCAGCAAGTTTCTTTGTCAATGGAAACCAATCTTGAACATGAACAGCCTACTCCACCTGACGGGTCGGATGAGGATCTGTTGGAATGGTTGGATGCTACCAAGTCTATGCCTTGTTATGGAGTCTCTATTCACTGTTTGCCTGAAGGTACACCCTTTTCAAATGTTTCCATAGTTACGAAACTTAATGAGCCACCTGAGCCGTTGAAGAAGCAGAGAAGCAGGAAGAAATCTCCTCTACAGGAGTTCACTCCCCCTCAAACATCAACCCCTTTGGTGTCTCTTTCTTCTTCGACCTGAAGAAAGCTCTCCTCTGTGTCTAGCAAACTCCGTTCTCAGAGCCCGTCCTGCAAGATGAATTCCAAGATCTTGATAGCTGTCTTGCTCATGATAGCGGTCTGCTCCTTACTTGTACCTATCTACCCTTACCCCCTCAAACTTACCCACAATCAGAATGCCCACATCCTTCGGGTTCAGAGTTGTGGCAAAGAGATCATCAAGAGCGCCGAACATTGTTGTTCCCATCATCTACATGAGAGTCACCAAAACAATAGAGAGCAGGCACTAATGTTCTCCCCTGCTACTGCTACTGTAGGCTCCTAGCGGCAAGCCCTCCATTGGTGCTGGCTCCTACAGAATCCTCCCTTGGTACAGGTTCTTGCATTTTGTTGTTCAGCAGATGGAATTGTCGACCACTTGTCTACCCCTAGCCCTCTCCCTACCAACCCCTCGCCCTCGCCCTCCCCCTCCCACCTACCTACACCCTCGCCCTAGCCCCTCTACCTACCCCCTCGCCCTAGCTCCTCTACCTACCCCCTCGCCCCTTCCCACTCGCCCTCGCCCTAGCCCCTCTACCTACCCCTCACCCCTCGCCCCATGCCCCTAGCCCCTCGCCCCTAGCCCCTAGCCCCTCGCCCCTAGTCCCTAGTCCCTAGTCCCTCGTCCCTAGTCCCTAGTCCCTAGCCCCTCGCCCCTAGTCCCTCACCCCTAGCCCCTAGTCCCTAGTCTCTCGCCCTTAGCCCTAACCCTACCCTTCCCTCTCGCCCTCGCCCTCGCCCTTGCCTCCCCTTTGTCCCCTATTCCATCGCCTCTCGCCCCTACCCTCTCTTGCCCTCACGCCTACCCTCCTACCCACCCCCTCTCGCCCCTACCCTCCCTTGCCCTCGCCCCCCCTCACCCCTACCCACCCCCTCCCTTCCACTTACCCCTATCTAGCCCTCCCCACCCCTCTCAGCCTCAGCTAGTTTTTACCCCCCACCCCTCAAGTTTCCCCCCCCCCCCCGCATGATCAACTAGCTCTCAAGATTTCACTTGGCTGCCATCCTGTTGTTGCTGTGAGGGCTTTTTCGTTCTGCCATCATGATGGAGCTTAACCCTATTTGCAGTGTTACTGGGCTTATGGTCATAGCTCTTTTCGAGAAGAGTGTTGTTGCAAAAAGTGTGGCAAGGTTAATCTGCAACCAGGTTATTTTCCTATCACTATGGTTAGGGAAGATAAAGATGCGCTGGAATCAAACTGAGCTTATCTCTTTGCTGTAGAGCCTCATCTTTTGCCAATTGGAATTCTTAGGCTATGCAATCATACATACTGGGTTCCTGCCTAGTTAGAGGCTTAAGGCAATTGCAAGCAGCGTATTGTTTTTAACTCCACTTTTGAGGTATGTATGGTCATGGGCCTAACACGTACTTCACCTACTTCAAGAAAGATCTACGGATGCAGTACCTAGTGGTTTTCCTTCACAGTTTTTTCAGTATTCCTCTCACCGAGACGGTGAGCGGTCTTGTGGCGGGCAACCTGTAGCAGGGCTACAGTGTCACTTCACAGGACAAACAGTTGGACAGTTGGTTACACTTGGTCTGGTTCACACTGGACGGACCCTCTGGTCTCGGGAGTGACACGTGGCAGGGTACCTACCGACGGTGGTCTAGTGGACCGCGTGGCCAGGTCACCACATGGCTGACATTTATGAGCCGTTGGTGGCTCTTTATGGTGATATATATGAGTAGTAGATTTTGGTCAGATTATCTTGTAAGTAGTCGTCTCGAGTGGGTCTTTACACAGAGCACTGCTTCTCCATCCCTGCACATCTGAGCCTCTACACCCCCATTGTACCTGTGAGTCCTGGGCTGGAGCTGAGTGTGCTGCCACGCCAGAGTCTGTATCGGTCTTTGAGATAGTCGAGTCATATGTTCTGGTCTGCTATTGTGTCTTTGCGAGCTCTGTTGACCTCTATTGTTTCCTTTCTATTCAGTCTGTTTGAGGGAGATTCAGTTTGTTTGAGTGAGATTGTCACGCACATTGCACTGAGGACCACCCACTGTAGAGAGCACGACACGTTATCCGCGCTACACTCTTCCTTCCTCAATAATGGCTCTGAGCGTAAGAATATGATCTAAAGTGGAATAACCCCTTCTGAATCCAGCTTGTCCTGTTGCTCTTATGCCCTCATTCTCTGGCCATCTACTCAATTTTTGTTCAAGAATGGATGCGTACAGTGGTGTCAAAGTGTGACCTACCATAATGGTACGGTAGTTCCCGGGTATCATAGGATCCCTTGACTTGAAAATAGGTACGATAGTAGATAATTTCCAAGATTCAGGTAATCCTTCACACATGACCCGATTAAACAGACGAGCAAGGACTTCTGAAAGTAGATCCCTGGCATGGATCAGATGTTCTGCTACTAAACCATCATGATCATATGCTCTTCTTGTCTTCATCTTATCAATGGCTTTTTCCACCATTTCCGTAGTAAAGAAAGTACTAGTAGCAGAGCATGGCTCTAGCAGATTTGGTAATGGAGGCTGTCCAGATACCATATATAATGATGTTACATATTGACCCCAGATCTCAGGAAAAGTAATCGTCGGAGGCAGTGAGTGCTCTTGAAATAAGCGCCATGCCTCATGTGAGTCCTGACTCAAGAAGAGCTGATATAAATCCTTCTCCAGTTTGGCTAAAAATGCCCTTTTCTTGCGACGTACTATACGCCGAAGAGCAATCCGAGACTGCTTATATGTGATGATCCCAAGTGTAAGCTCTTTCTGGACCTGGGTTCTCGTCTCTCTGCATTCCTCGTCATACCAACTGTTTTGAGGCATGTTCCCAGCTCCTCTCTTCTGATCAGGTTGAGTATGTGGGTATGCCTCTTGTGCTACTCCATGTAGTATCTCTGTTAATTGAGAAGTAATCTCCTCTACAGTATATACTGGCTCGGCTGCCCACATCCTATTATAGATCTTTTCCACATAGACTGAATCAGTTTCTGGCGTGAGTATATCTTGTGTGTGTCTTCTTCCTTTGTACTTGAGAGGCATTGTATTGGAAGGAGATTGATAAGGTCAAGAGAGCATGATCCACTGCAATCCCAACCGGTTTGGGTCCCACCTTAAAGTCCTTGATACTAGAATTAAAGCTTGGTGAAGTCATGACATAATCCACTATACTGGCCCCATGCCTTTGCGGGAAGCATGTGAATCCCCCAGATAACGGGAAATTCTCTAGACCATTAAGTATGGCCAAACCATGTATAGTTGCCATCTCCATGAGATGTCTCCCATATTCAGTGTGTTCTTTATCCTGTGAGTTTCTAGTAAGCCCCCTCTGTGATAAATCCACTTCTCTGAGCATTTTCTTTGAAGTATCATAGAATACTGCTTGAGAGTTGGCCGTTCTGGCATTAAAGTCTCCTAAGAGAACGATGTCTCCATCTCTAGAGAACTCCCATATATCATTATTCAATATGGAGAAAGGGGATTGTCCTTTAGGTGAGGAGTAGACTGAGGTACTTGGAGGGAAGTAGCATATAGCGATATATAGAAATCTACCTGTCTCGGCTCTCATTCTCACCCACATATACCTTGCTTGCTCATCTTTCCTTATAATCTGTAGTAGTGGTTTCACCTCCTCTTTAAATAAGACTGCTACTCCTCTTGAACCCCGGCTACCCTGTAGAGATCTCTTGTCTGGTCGACCAGCTGTTTCCCATAAATAACCCTTCACATGTGGCATACGCTGTCCCGGTATCTGGTGTGTCTCTGAGTAGAAAACTATGTCTCTGTCCCTAAAGCTGTCTTCAAAGGCACCTACATCTAGCCTATATGATCCATTACAATTCCACGCCGCTATCCGGAGCGTCGCCCCATAGGTCTCACTCCGTCATGCTGAGCACTTTTCCAGAACCACTACTTTCCCTCCTCTATAAAAGGGGATTTTCCACTTTTCTCTTGCTGCCCTGATCTCTGGCATCAACTCTTGCATGTGTGCCACTTGTGCCAATGTAAGGTCATCTCCCAGGAAAATACCGGTTTTCTTAAGAGTTGGCCTCTTTTTTAGAAATTCTTTCCTTATTTCTATATTCGGGAATCGGAGAGTAAGTGCCCTATCCTTTACGTTTCCCTTCTCATCGATTCCTTTCTTGCCCACTCTCCATGCACTTGTGTGAGTAGGCTCTGTGATGCCCATGCGTTGTAGCAGTTCCTTCACTTCTTCATCTACATTCTCTTTGTCTTTGACTCCTGTGACCCGCACATGCAGAGCCCGAGTCTTCCTTTTCTGCTCTTCCTCAATGGTCATATTAATGATGGTAGAAGTAGGTGTGGTCTCGAGCATCTGGGCCTTCCCTTTCTTCGCATCCTCAATCCATTTCTCTGCTTCATCAACCTTTTCTTGTGTCTTCACAAGACGTTCCGCCCATGAAGATGCCGTTTTCGTTTTCCGTTTTCGATGGAGAGAGAGAGAGAGAGAGAGAGAGAGAGAGAGAGAGAGAGAGAGAGAGAGAGAGAGAGAGAGAGAGAGAGAGATGGAGATGAAATGAAATGAAATGTTATATTAAACGCCTTCATAAAATGACCTAAAGGACTAAACTGATACAATCTTGGTGGATCTAATACAGTGTCTGAGTACAAAATAAAAATGAAGCAAAGTGAAAAAACTAGAATCATCATCAGGATTCCGAGCATAGGGCACTATCCGAGAAAGTATTGCATGGGTCGTTGAAGAGCATCGTCAATGTCCGCCTCTGTAAATAGTCGTATTGGACGTCTCCCATGTCATTCTAGAATAGTCATGATCCTCTGAGGGAGCCTCCTTCAATGTCATGGTCGCCCTCGTAGACGTGGGCGTCTAGCTCTCCCGAGCTCAATGGCTCTGTCAACTAATATACCTCTAGTATAGGTGGGCTCTAAAGTCTATTATGAAGCTTGCTCATCTCACTGCCAAGTCCCTGCTCTAAAGAAGTGATCTCCCTCTGTGAATGTCTCCCACTACTTGATCTCCTCAAGAGACTCTTTGGAGCCGTGCACAACTCTAGCAAAATCAACCTGAGGCATCTCTGATGCTGATATCTCATGACTCTAGCCAATGGTCCAAAGCCCTTTCTGAATAGACAATGAAAGCGGCCTTGTATCTCATAGTATACCGGACAATGACAAATGTGAGATAACTCTACCTCTGGCTCTATGTGACATAACTAGCAAATCCTGGCGTCTGTTGGTACTCTTCTAAATCTGCCAGTCTCTATCTGTAATCGATGCAATGATGTATGCATTTGACCAATAGCACATTGTATCCCATGAGATAAATGAGTGTCCATATAGGCCGGTCTGATCACATAACCATCCTGTCACGAGGACGTGACAGTTATTAACCATGTCACAGAGATGTGGCTACTGCTAACCTTGGTTGTTGGTTTCTTTCCAATGGGGTTTATTTTATTTGTTTAAGACCCTCTTTTTGAAGTAGCAAACGGTCGGACATTGTATGGCCAATGTGAACGGTAGATTCACCCGCAGACGGGAAGTTGGTCGGCATTGGAATTCGTAAAGTAAGAGGATGTCTAGGCTCAGAGCAAGATCATGTAGGTCCCCTCGTCGCACTTAGCAAGTTGGTGGATACTAGGAAGTGAACTCAATAAAGGCGTAAAGTCAAGGTGGGATCACCAACAGAAAGTATCCGACAGTTGGGCCATATTGCACTTTTGGATGCGGTCCCAATGAGGATAGATGGTCAGAAGACCAGCGGGAGCCCGACGGAAGCATCTCCTAAAAATTAGGGAACTGCTATTTTGGGCCGTGAAATGTGTTCGCGTCATTACCTTCGGTATGACCAAGGGAACATTTTAGTACTCTGCTGCAAAGTCAACTGATGCACCAGTTGAGAGATTTTTAAGCAGGAAACCCAATGCGGGGAAATTGCATGTATGAGTGCCAAGTGGCACTTTGTGGTCAATTTACCAAGTTTGGGAGAACAGAACCCGTAACTGACTTTTGAGAGCAGTTTTGGAGGCTGTTAACTTGGATTTTCAGCCATTTCTCTCCATTTTTTAGCTTCCCATGACTTTGCCTAGGTCCAAGGAGCTCATTTTCAGCATTGGAAGGCATCAGATGCGTGTTTACAGGGCTGTTTTGCTGCGTTTTCAGCGATACGCAGGTTTTGGCAGCCATGGAAATCTTCTCCTTTTTGCATCTATTTGTTCACAGATGCATTATAGGTCAAGGGCAGAAGAGAGGGTGCTCCATTTATGCTGGGGGGATGCTTCATTGAGAGCCTGTCACAGGTTAAGAGCTATGGAGTGCTTCCTTTCCCTCTCATGTACAGTGTGGTGCTAGGAGTGATTCCCTGCACACTACACACTGCTCTCTCTCTCCCCTACGTGCAGTTATGTGATGCCCCACAAGAGGGCTACTCATTTGACTGATGTACAGTTGTGTGGGTTCATGCTTTTGTGTTGAGGCAAGAGCCTCCTTGAGCAGGAACAGGGGTAGCTAACTGCTGCTCCAAAGCAGGCATTGGTGAGGGTCATAACCTCACCGTACAGGTGCAAAATCAGCGCTGTGTATGCGTTGTAAATTCACTGTTTTTCAGCCATACGGATGCCAGGATCATTGGGAATCGTGCCCCACTGGCAGAGGGCAGTTAGGGGACTGTTTGGGGCTGAAAACAAGGCAAAAACCAGTAAATACAGCGTGCTGAATTTACTGTTTTTGGACAGGAATCAGAGGGTATACGACAGTGCAAGCGAGTTCCAGCAGGGGAATTGGTTTCGCGCAAGTTTTGGGGCTGTTATGCTGCCGAAATTTGGCCAAATCAAATGGTATCTAGGTGGATACACGTGAAGGATTCCCAGGACCTTACCTTGTAATTTACCCTCCTAAAGAATAAAGAAATACCGAAAGGGGCGCCAATTTTGGGGCCTACAGGTTGTCGGCGTCTGCTTGGAGCATTCTAGCTTCCGAGCCGTGTGTGTATTCAAGTGTTAACTCCCGTCGCAGGTTCTCTTTGCAAAGTGCTCCGTGCGTGTGTCTAAAGTAAAGAATTTCGGGTGAAAGCCAACGCCTACCGCCCTACGGGCCGGTTACACATCCTCTGTTAGTTGAAGAAGATTCTCTCCATAGAAAGCCATCTTCGTGCCCGACTCATGTGTCGGTTGTATCCATGTGCTCTTGGATCAGCTTAATCAGATCCTGACATATAAGTCTAGTGATCTCTGTCCGTGTGAGAGATAGGGAGGGTGCATCCAAGGAGTACTGGAATGGAGGCAACCTATCCATGGTGAAACCATGTGACTACCCACATTTACATTTGGAGTATCCAGACTAACAGACAATCCACTATCATGAGCAAATATGTACAAATAATCTAAGTGACGTTGCATTCCCTTCGAGGAGTCAGAAATCAACACAATATCATCAGCATATAACAATAGTGGAATCCATGTCCCTGCCAACTGCACTTCTCTATCACCATCCCTCTCAATGTAGTCAGAAACCTCATCCACATACATGCCAAATAGTGTAGGAGATATCGGGCAGCCCTATTTCACCCGATAGTGGATTGAACCAGATTAGATATCCTCTCTGGAGTTCGTACATGCCCCACCACTGACCTGTAAATAGCCATTATCCCCCAAATCAATTGTGTGGGTACCCCCATCTTCTGCAATGTGCTCATCAATCTAGCTCTAGGCACTGTAGCGAAGGCTTTGCGAAATCCACAAAGCAACAATAGAACTGTCTCCCATTTGATCTCCCCTCCTCAATAATGTCTATGAGTGTTTGAATATGATCAAGAGGAGAGAAACCTCTTCTGCTACCCATACACCCTCTCTCTCTACCCATCTACTCAAATGTTGCTCCAAGGATGGATGCGTACAACCGTGCCAATGTGTGTCCAATCGTGATAGTGCAGTAGTTCCAAGGCTCCATAGGGTCCCCTGACTTGAAGATAGGTACGATAGTAGACAAACTCCAAGTATCAGGTAGGCCCTCGCATGTGGCACATTTGAACATCACTGCTAGAAGCTCTGCTAGCAAATCTCCGGCATGTATAAAATGCTCTGCTAGTAGGCCATCGTGATCATATGCTCTCCTAGTCCTCATCCTATCAATGGCCTTCTTTACCATCTCGGCGGTATGCCTTGCCTGAATCCTGGCTCAAAAACAGCTGGTATAAATCTTGCTCTAATCGAGCTAGAAGGGCCCTCTTCTTCCGTTGCGCCAAACGTCAAAAAGCAATCTGTGATTGCCTGTGAGTGATGACTCCTAGAAGTACCTCCCTCTGAAGTCGGGCTCTTGTCTCTTTGCACTCCTCATCATACCAGCTATTCTGGGGTATGCTCCGAGAACCCGTTGCTGCTCAGGCTCAGTGTGTGGGTATGCCTGTGTTGTTGCATCCTGCAGTGTCTCTATCAATATGTAAGTGAGCACCTCTAGAGGTCTCCTCGGATCCTCTGTGCATAAGCGTCTATATATCCATCTATGTAGACAGAATTGGTCTCTGAAGTAAAATTGTTGCATCCTGCAATGTCTCTATCAATATGTAAGTGAGCACCTCTAGAGGTCTCCTCGGATCCTCTGTGCATAAGCGTCTGTATGGAAATCTCTGGAGGCTATTCAAGATGGCCAGTCCATGTGTAGTCCCCATGTCTATTAGGTATCACCCATATCCAGTGCGCTCCTCATCTTGCGAAGTGCGCTCCTTATCTTGCGAACACCTGGCCAATCCCATATCATTGACATCCAGTTCTCTCAACATTTCATCTGAGGTATCATAGAAAGCTGTCTGAGACTGACCCGACCTGGCATTAAAGTCTCCAAGAAGAATGACATCTCCATCCCTAGAGAACTCCCATATGTCCTCATCCAATATCATGTAGGGTGACTGCCCCTTGGGCGATGCATAATGAGATGTGCTGGGGGCAAAATAGCATATTGCAATGTAGAGTGGCCTCCCTGTCTCCGCTCTCACTCTAAACCACATATATCTAGCGTGCTCATCTCTCTGAACAATACAAATGAGGGGCTGAAGCTCCTCCCTGAATAGGACTGCCACACCTCTTGACCCACGTCCTCTTTGTGTTGATCTCACTTCCTGTCTACAAGTAGTCTCCCAATGGTATCCCGTCACTCTAGGTAATGTGCCACTAGGAGTGTGATGCGTCTCCAAGTAAAAAATAATGTCTCTTCCCCTTAAGCTATCCTCAAATGCACCTAAATCTATCTTCATTGATCCTTTACAATTCCATGGTGCCATTTTAAGGTTGGTCCCTTAGTTCTCGCACCGGCATGCGGTGCATCTTTCCAAAACCACTACTCTACCTCCCGTGTAGAAAGCATTTTTTCCTTGATCCCTTGCTAGCTTGATCTCTGGCATCAGCTCTTGCATGTGTGCTACTTGTGTTAGAGTGAGGTCATCACCCAAAAATATTCCAGTTTGTGTCGCCCTAGTCGAAGCATGTACTGAAAGAAGGGGATCTCAAGGTGATCGGTTGAAGAGAAGAGGTCTCTCCAAAATCACTCTTCAGGGTCCCACTGCACTCGTGCTAGAGGATAGCTCACCCAAGCCCAAAGCCGCCAGTGGCGTGTCTCAAGATCTGTTGGGTCAGGATCAGTGACACAAGTCCTCCCACAGATTCTCACTACTCGTATCCTCTGAAAACAGCACTTTTCAACGTATGGAGCCTCTACTGAGACTCTATGTAGGCGACCCTCTCCCTGGATCTCAAAGAACATGGGGGGTGCGGACTCCGAGCAAGCACAAACTACGATGAGGACCTTCAGTCGCGTAAAGGCCCCCATCCATCTGGGAGTTGTTGCCTCTAGAGGGGTGAGCCACTCAGTTGGTAAAGCATTTGCAATGTTGTGGCACATGCTTTGAAAACAACACTTTGCAACCTATGGAGCCTCTACTGAGACTCTATGTAGGCGACCCTCTCCCTAGATCTCAAAGAACATGGGGGGTACGGACTCCGAGCAAGCACAAACTACGATGAGGACCTCCAGTCGCGTAAAGGCCCCCATCCATTTGGGAGCTGCTGCCTCTAGAGGGGTGAGCCACTCAACTGGTAAAGCATTTGCAATGTCGTGGCACATGCTTTGCACCCCTCTCATGCCTCGTAGATGGATGCTCTGTGCCTCCTCCTATGGCAAACCTGAAAACTAAAGCCAGTCGCCAAGAGTGCGGGTTGGGCCCTTTGCCACATGATGGAAGGCCTCCAAGGGCCTCCTGATGAGGGACACGACCTCGAAGCTGGTGAAGCAACAATTCTTGCCGGGGCTCCTCCCTTGGAAGCAGTCCTCTGACAACAAACTTCCCAAGAAGAGCTCTGCTCTGTTGTTCTGGGTCTATGATCCCTAACCCCCTCTATGAGAACATGGTAAGGTGATGGCCTGCCAGGCTACTTTGGCCCGGGCTAACTGGGTGTCGCGCTCTGACCAAAGAAAGTTCCTGATCAGCCTCTCTAGCTGGCTGATACAGGAGCTGAAGAAAATTCAGCAAGACGTGATGTACCACATAGTAGCGTCTACCTTCTTCAAGAATCTCCGAGGATGAAAATTCCTGAAACCACTTTCAACACAAAAACATGAACATATCCATTTCATGTAAAGTGACTGGAAAAATTCTAGTATTCCTAAAAAACTGTGCATGCAATGCAGATGAACAAGAAGTGATGATAGACATGATGTTACAACAAGAAGTGCAACGCCTTACCTTGGAGCGTGAGCGCCAAGACAGACAGGCATCCTTGGATCGCAAGCGTGAACAAGCGCGCTTGGCGGCCGAGGAACAAAAAGAAAGAAAAGCAAAAAGAAAGGCAGCTATTGAGCGTGAGCGTGAGCAAGCATGCTTGGCGGCCGAAGAAAGAAAGGCAGCTATTGAGCTTGAGCATGAGCAATCACACGAAGCCCAACGAGTAGCGGCTGAAGAGAGACGAGCGGCCTTGGAGTTAGAGCGTGAGGCTCAGAGAGACCAACGCATGCAAGAGTTGGTCCGACAGGTTCTCACCTCGAAAGCCGAGCCGGCCAAAGATATTGGTGGTTCATCAAGTGGCGCAAGCTGAGATTCAGACTCCAACAACCCCGTCACCGAGAAGTTGACATTCAGTAAGTATGACGGTAAGATGGATGCTAGTGTTATTCATTCTTGGTTGCATCAAATTAATGCTTATTTTGCGACAACTAAGAAGACAGAGAATAGCAAAGTTTTGACAGCAGCCATGTATCTTGTCGGTGATGCCATCAATTGGTATCAAGCATGGCAAGAGGAGCAATTGGCCGCGCACATAGAGAAAGCCGAGGTAGGCATGCCCTTGTCTTTCAGTTGGGCCGACTTCCAAGACAAGCTCAAGGCGCGGTTCTTGCCACCTCAGTACCTAGTGCGATTAGAAGATTATTGAAGCAATCTTAAGCAGAATGGTACTCCAGTCATGTCTTTCTCTAACCGTGTTTTACAGCTTGGCACTCAATTACGCAAATCGGATGCAAAGCGCAAAGAGGCTTTTATGTTCGGGTTGAACGACTATATCAGGTTTGATGTCGAAGTCCTCGACCCCGTAAATCTCAACAAGGCGGTAGCGATTGCTCTCGCACAGAAGATGAAGCACAATAAGGGAAAGCCAAAGGAGAACAAGACTTCTCAAAGTACCTCTCAGACTTCTCAGGATGGTCATACACTAAAGTCTTGGGTTCTTAAGTTCACGAGGAACTTGGGTTCTTGTGGTTCTTGGTTCTTGAGGATCTTGAGTCTTGAGGTTCTTCTTTCGCTTGCAATCTGTGTTAGAGAAGGATCTTCTCTTACCCGAGCTCTTCTCTTTATCGCGGGCGCACCCCTTGGCGGCCTTGCGCTCACACCAAGGTTGCTTTTTCCCACCTCACGTCGATTGGCCGGCCGCTAAGTGCACGGTCCGCTCTCAATGAGTGAAAAGAGAAACACGGGGAGGTTGGCCAAGCCCTTCTTTCGTGGGTTTCGTGTCACTCTTCAAAAACACGATTAGGAATCGACACGCCCAAGAGGACTTGAATTACGTGCGACCGCAACAAGCAAAAAAAAATTATGTGGTTCTTTCCTTGAGTGATACAGAACACTGCCAAAGCTCTGATACCAATGTAAGGTGGAGCGGATGTGAATGTTGAACCTTGCTCAAGATGAGTGCTCCGAATTGTGCTCAAGGTTCCTTTTACTTACGGAAGGGAGAGCCTTCCGTTCCTTTAGTGAGAGAGTGCAAATGATCACGAACAAAGTGGTAAACACTGTGAATGAAGGTGCTTAGATTGAGAGATAGAGAGAGAAGAATACGACACCAGAATGTTGTCAAACCCTCCTGCGAAGGCCCCACTCTCTATGGCGAGAGCGGTCTACTATTGATTGCACAAATCTCTACAATGCAATGGACTTGCCGACGACGTCGACGACGACGAGACGGCCTGAAATCTAAAAATGCTAATGGCTGAAATCTACAAATCTTTTATCTGCTGAATCCTGACTCTATGTCGATGACGACGGCGATGCGACGACGACGCGCTGAAAACGCAGATGCTGAAAACACAAATGCTGCAATCTGCGTTTTCCGGGCTGAATCTGCAAACACTGGCTGATCTGACTGTGCGGCGAGGATCTGCTGCGGGAAGCATGCGTTGTGGGTCGAGATCTTCTGCGAGGACAAGCCTTCGCTAAGTGGCCCATTTGTCTGCAAATGAAGCACTGGTTTGGGAGTCCCAAATACTCCACCATCTGGCGTAACCATCCCCCGCTCACCCTAGGTATAAGGACCACATTTGGGCTGCAACTGAAGCTGTCGTGCACGGGGTCTCCAAGACTATCCCAATCTCAGAACCAATCTTAGAGAGAAGCGGTAAGTACTCCCGCCTCAGGCCGGGGAAGATGGCCAAAATAGGCAAGTCTGCCTCCTCTACAAGAACACCCGATGCAAGATCGAACCCATGGCACCATTGTCGGAAGTGAGCTCTGACTGCTGGGATGGCCAACAGGCTCATTGAGATGACCTTGGCCGCCATTTCAAGAGTCTTGAACTCTATCTTATCTGATAGTATCCCCGCCCAAGGAGCTGGATGTCAATGATCTTCCCTACCTCTGCTAGAAGGTGGGCTTACAGAAGGTTGCGTACCTGGATTGGGACGGCTACCAATAATCTTGCAGATGACAGAGGTGGCCTGAAGGCGCTCCACCTCTGCTGTGAGGCTTGCTTGTTCTTCTGGCGACAGAGCAAGTCGGATGGTGGGCTCTGCGGGGTCAGGCGAGGGGGCTTCATCTAAGTTCCTCTGTGTCTGCTACTGCTGGCGGGCGGGGCGATGGCACGACCTTTACTGCTGCAATCCCTTATGCTGAAGGGAATCCAAACCCGACAGAGGTCAGCACAATGAAGAAGGGTGTTCGGGGGGGCAGGGGCAGCAGGCAACGTGCTGGAGCGAAAGAGGGGAAAGGGAGTGGGCGGGTGCGAGGAAGGCAGGGCGGGGGATGGATAACGCGAGCTGGGGAAGGGGCGAGGGCGGCGCGGGGAAGCAGGGCAGGAGGGCGCAAGCTGGAGGGAGGGGGGGTGCGGCAGGCGGGATAGCAGAGCAGCGAGCATGTCCAACTCTTATCCAACCTATATGTAACTCGTCAAGTCATGTATTTAAATATATTACGTGTCGTATAGCTGCTATGTGAGAGATAGGTGCAGATATACAATTCCAAGAGCCATGCCCAAAGCTAGGGTTGTTTGATATGCTGGTTACACCGACTGTTCTCCGTGGTACAGAGATTTTGGGTCCTAGTCTCTACCATAAAAGGAGGGAGCCGTCGGTGGGATGCAATGAACCCAAGGAAGACTATTATACTGGATGGCATATTTGGAAAGGCCACTCATGCTTATGACTGCACGTATGATTCGATGAATACGGCATAAGATTGTGAGGGAAGAGATGGAGGCTGCTCCAAAGCAGTATTCCAACTCCCGAGAAGTTACTTTCTTTCAGAGGACATGGGAGTTGTCATTGCGAAGATATCCCCGCTCAGCACGTACATCCTTCAAGAAACTCTTTGATGAGGGGAATATCCAGTGTTGATATGCCCAGATGCACATGTGGTTGCCCCTTCATTGATCTTAGCTCCACAGATCTGAATCAGTTCATTCAGATGGACATCGATCAGGCCCTCACAACCACATATGAAATGACTCAGTTTCTATACGCCTCTCCAAACGGGTTTAACTTATGCCCTACATTTATTGACATACACACCTCACGTGCCATCAGGGTGCTATTGTATAGATCCATACTTTTGCAACGTTTTAAGATTGAAGACAGTAGATACAAGGGTACATCACAAGAACATTTCATGTGTGTTATACGTCATCAATAGGTGGGGTCAAAATGGCGCTATGTATGCCTTTGTACTGTTGATTATGAGATCCGAAGGAAGCACTACTGCCTTTTTCATTAACACTTTGTGGTCCATTGCATTGGATCATGTGTTTTGAAGATCAGAGTTGCCTTGATCTCTTTTTATTGGAGCTTAGGCGTCATAAAGAGGTTCTCTTGTAGGACGAGAGTGGCAGGTCCGGTGCTGTCAAATGGTGTTATTCTCAAGAATGATTGGAAACATATTTATGACATTTTTTAGTGCTCTTTGTTTAATTTAGTTTTGTTCATGTTGTGCAGAGAACGAAGGCAAAAAATAGAATCCCTTTCTACCATTTTCAAAGCATGGCAGGCAAGATTTCAACAAGCTGTGAACATTTCCATGTTCATTGACAGGCAAAAATTTCAAGTAAAGAAGTCTATCTGGTTGTCCTGGATGTCTTGGGTTAACCTGGAAGGTTGTGCTAGAAGGGTCAGGCATCAGTGGATCAGAATGATTCTCCAGTCTAGTTTGAATGTGTGGCGCAAGACTTGCACCCTTCGGATCTCCCAATTCAGAGAAAAAGAAGCAGAGGCTGCCCACTTTGCCTCCTGTAAATTGAAGCAACTAGTTTGGCCTCAGTGGAAGACCTATGTCAGTTCCTGTAAGGAGCGGGTCAAGGCTCTGCAAGATTGTTTGGCACTTATCCAGACTGGTCAAGATTCTGATTTGGTCAGAGGGATCATCCATGCCTGGAAAGATTATACCTTGGAAAGGTAAGTATTCTGATATAAATTTAATGGCCTGATATAAATACTCTGAAAAAATTCGATGCTCTTCATTTTGTCTAGCTGTGATACCTGCTTAACAAGTCATTCTGCTGATTTGCATTCAGGGGCAAGAGGAGGGAGCACTCATGGGCTGCAGAAGCCTCTTACAAGAGGCATAAGCTTGCCGATTATCTCAATGCATGGCATGATTATACAGCTGCTGCAAAAGAGTCGGCTTCGTCGCTAAAGGGAACTATTCAGGTTTACCAAGGGAGCAACTGTCATTTCCGTGCAATGGCTGATTCAATGTACAGGTTTCGACGAGGTATTGGGCACGTCTCCAGTTACATGGCTGATAGCCCAAGTTTTCGTGATATTGGAGTTCCAACCATTGTGATTGAGGAGGTGAGCTCCCCTGTGGAAGAGAGAGAAGGTGCAGTTTTATCTCATCCGGCTCAGTGGGCCATGCCTCCAGCATTGTTGGAAACTGAAGGCTCTCCTCTAGCAAGACTGATGAGCAACAATGGCAGCATCCATTCTCAGTCACAACTCTTACGAAATGGGCCACAATGGAGTTCTGGTAGATCTATCAAATACTTGGGTTTGGAGATTGAGGATGATATTGATGATTGGTCATTGAAGGATGTTGATATTGATGCCAGTTAATTGAAGTGGCAAATATGCAGTTTAGCATAGTTTTTTGCGGCAGGTGTTCTAATCCACCCCACTGCTTTATGCAATGGATGTGAGGCTTAGCCTCATTGCAGCTGGCACGGAAGCATATGAGTCATTACACCATGGATTTTACATGTGTGAAGCTTATGAGCTTTTGTGGCGTATTCCCCGCTGTTAAGTTCAAGTTGAATTTTGGGTACCAGGCCTGTGGAGAATTCAACATCCCATTGGACTGTACATATTCTTCTTAGAAAAGGTGGTAAGGTCAATTTTGTCCCTCAACGTTTGGAGTCTTTTCCTAGAAGGTTCAAACCCTAGAGTTGAAATCAGCTCAGCATGTACCATTGTATTATTTTGAGTGACCTTGTTCTCCAGGACAATTTTTCAGTGCTTGATGTTGAGCATGGTTGAGAGGTTTTGGAGCTAGTGTTGATTCATGGCTGCATTTGGTGCAGGCCTTGTATGTAATAGCATTGTTTTGTAAACAGATGCAATCATAATTGCTTATGAGAAATTGCCAGTCCTTCATTCAAAAGAAATTCTGCAACTTCCAAGCCCTGGCTTTAAGTGGCTAATTTGATGTTTTGTCGCACATCTTAGACATGCTGGCATGTGTTGTGTGAAATCCAAACATTTGCAACAGGCTCTTACAATCATATCTAAGAAGTCAATCCTTGGCATGCTCAAAATACAAAGCTAAGCATGTGCAAGTTCGAATCACCTTATAATTTGTCCGTCTGTGTTAACCAATACATCACTACCGGGTGGTTTAATCTAGTGTATCTCCTTCATTGTCATCACATTGGTCAATATTAAAAAAAGTAAGTGATCTATACGTGACGGGTATATTTTCAAGAAGAGTAAGTGAATAGTTTTTTAATTTCTAACGAGTGCTTTTTCTTACGCATGATGGCTTCTCTTCATAATAGAAGCCATACGAATGTGCGTTTTTTATACTAAAAGTTACAAGGGGTGAACTAAGCTCCATACTTAACAATTTCCATGATCTCCACACGAAATTGTGACTGTTTTTCATCCTGGCTTCTTATCCTTGAATGCCAATTGAAGATGAGCAAAAGCTCAACTTCTCCTTGTTTGCCACTTTTGTAAACATGTCTGTAAGATTCTCACTTGCGCACATCTTTCTTAGCTTTAGCGGTCTCTATTCCAAAAGAGTACGTAAGAAGTGATATCTCACCTCGATGTATTTGTCCTCGAGTGAAAGGTTAAATTCTTTGCAAGATGAAAGGCGTTTTGATTGTCATTGTACAATACACAATTGTCTTGCTTGTATCCCAGCTCCTCTAAGAATATGTGAAGGCATATAATTTATTTTCTTACCTCCGTTATTGCTACATACTTTGTTTTTGTGGTAGAAAGTGAAACCACTTTCCTATAGCTTTGAAGCCCAAATTACTATTGCCTCTCCAATCGTGAAGACATAGCTAGTAGTGCTCCTTGGAGTATCTTTGTCACCTGCCATATCTGCATCAGCATACTCTTGCAAGAAAATATCAATGCTTCCAAACAACTAAGCATTTTCTATTGTCCCTTCTAGATACCTAAGTATCCACTTCGTAGCTTGCCAGTGCTCTTTACTTGGATTTTCCATGAATCTTCTCACAACAAAAGAAAATATTTCATTGAAATCGATACCTTTCTCTTTTGAGAAAACCTTTTTACCATAAGCCTGGTGTTGTAGCTTTTCTTCCCACCTTCTTCTTCCTTCCTTCAGCTTGTACACACATTTGTTCTACATTGCCCGTTTATTTTTAGGCAACTCAACCAACTCCCATGTTTGGTTTCGATGTAATGAGTCCATCTCCACTTGCATGCTCTTTATCCATTCTTCTGATTTGTGTTGCATAGCTTCTTTGTATGATTCTGGCTCTCCAAAATCTGAGACCAAGAGATGGTTGAAGGAAGGAATGAACTTTTTTGGAGGTCTACTTGCTCTCGTAGATCTTCAGGGCATGGGTTAAAGCTCCTCATTTGGTTGACGTTGTTACACATTGTCATCATTTGCATTCCTTGAGCATTCACGGTCCTCAAGCTCTATGTACTCATCCTTTGTATCTTTTGTATTTTTTTTTTCCAAGTAGTCTTTGTACTTATTTTGTTTGTTGAAGATTATATCCCTACTTTTAAAGATTTTACCATCTTCAGGATTTCCTAGGGCGATACCAAAGTCAACTTTGTCATAGCCAATGAAGAAATACTTTTTGGACTTTCTATCTAGCTTTGATCTTAGGCTTCTATTTATGTGCATAAAAGCCTCGCACCCAAACACTTTGAGAAATGCATAATTCACTAGTTTATATATCGATGCCTCTTTTGGAACTCCCTCATCCAATGTCGTTGAGGATGACTGATTGATTAAGTACATAGAGATACTTACTGATTCCACCTTAGCTCAAGCAATAGGCCAGCATATAGTCGCATGTTTCATGCTCGCTCTATGATTGTTTTGTTCATCTTTTTCGAAATGTCATTTTTTTAAGGTGTCCTTGGAGTTGTCCTTTGCCTCCAAATACCATTGCTAGTACAAAAGCTTTCAAGAGCTTGGCTGCAATATTCGCCTCCATTATCAGATCTAAACCATTTAAACTTGGTACCTACTTCATTCTCCACAAAGGTTTTCCACCTTTAAAATATAGAAAATACATCAGATTTATTCTTCATTACATAAACCTATGTTTTCCTAATCGCATCATCTATGAATGTTACATAGTACAATGAGCCACCAAGGGATGGTGTACTTGCAGGGTCCCAAACATCAAAATGAAGCAATTCAAGTTTTTTATTTTTTTCTTTCGTTTCTTGATTTTTGAAAATTTACCCTCTTTTGTTTATCGGAAACACAATTTTCAGAGAACTCTAAGTTCACTTCTTTCAAACATGGTAGAAACCTCTTTAATTGAAAGATTTGAATTCCTTTGGAACTCATATGCTCAATCCCATAGTGCCACATTGCACTATAGACTTTTGTAGTTGTTGCATAAGTTGAAGATTGTGTGCTGATAGTACAAAATAAAGTGTACCAACTTTTTCTCATTTGGCAACCATCAAAGATTCCTTTGAGATCTTCCATTGTTTGCTTCCAAATGCAATGTTGTGACCTTCATCGTCCAATTTTCCTGTAGAGATCTAAAGAGAAGGAACATGTCTAACATCTTTAAGCTTCCGTAGATTTTCATTAGCAGTTTTGACACAAATTGTACCTTTGCGAAAAATTTCACAAACTTCATCATCTCCCAAGTATACATATCCAAAATTACCTTTGGTGTAATATTGAAAATGTTGCTTGTGCGGTGTCTCATGGAATGAAGCCCCAAAGTCTACTATTGAAGAATTAGACACATTGTCTAATGAGAGCATCTTGCTCTACTTTACCTACGACATTGGCCTGAATTGTATAATATGGGAAGTACTTAAGATATGCACATATTATATGCCATCTTTCTTGGCCGATTACTAACGGCATGAATAAATGAAACATTGGGACATGGTAATTTGTCTTTTTTCCAAGCGGTGTATATAACATACTCCCCCTCAAATGGTTCACATATTTGGATATATGTATTCAAATATGTGACCTCGTTTTCCTTGTGTGTGGCCATGATCCCAATAATGTCCAATGGATAAATTGTAAAGGGGTCCTCATGGGACAAGGGTTCTTTGTGGTTAAGACAATGTGAAATAAAGGGATTATTTGCAAACAATAAGTCATCCATATATCTCCATGAATATAAAAAGGTTTTCATTATATCATAACTTTTAAGACGAGATATCTTCTTTATGTATTCATCCAATATCCATTGGTCCGTGTCCCAAAAAAAGTTTGTATTTTTTAATGTATTATTTGGTGTATTCAATAAATCGGTGCAATAAATCCTCGAGTAATTTAGTGATCAAAGTCGTAGTAGCAGTAAAAATACATTTGTGTGCATTAGTGATCCATCTAAATTCCATTTTGTGAATTTTAAAATTTTCCATAAGATATAGGAGAGAGTAATCTGTCAGTGTTTCCAACCCAATTTCTTGAGTATAAGAACCTATGGCTTGATAGATTTCTTCTTCATTTGAGGGGAACAGTCGGAATTCAGGAGAATCCAATCTTCTTTGTGCTGCTAGTTGAATGAGTTTTTTACATGTAAAAATCGGAGTTTGTGCTAATTTATCTAATCCACAGATAAATAAGTATTGCAAAACATATTGAATTTCATTCATCAAGTCCGTGTTTTTATACCAAGGGGTTTCGTTTTGTATGTAAAAAAGAAATTTTAGGGAAAAGGTCTCATTAAATGGAACATTGGATGTAATTATGATGTGCTTTACTGTCCACACACCCTAACACGGTACAAAGATTTTCAAGCTTTGCCAAGTTCTTTTATTACTGAGATAGGATTAACAGGCACTAAAGGGATGTGATTTAATCCTTTCTTGATAAATTCTTTAAATAATTTATGTCTGGCTATGCTAGGGTCTGTGGTGATAACATGTTTTTTGAAGGGTTCAAAGTCTACCATAAAATTGGAAAACCGTTTATGAATTAAGCATCCACATCCTTTTAATTCATCAAACTCTTTATCGAAAACCGAATTTGGTTTGTAAAGAGTATGATTGAGGTTCTTTGTATATTTTCGGCCAAAACACACACATATTTTAGACAAGACTTTGTTAAAGTGAAAATCATTTATCATAGTTTGAAAAAACACTTTAGGGTCGATAAAGTCCATAAATTTGTTACAAAACAAAATGTGAATAAATCTCCCATGTGTCTTAGCATTGCGCTCAAAATGTAACAAACCATTATTCTTTATAGTAAGTGAGTGTACCTCGTCTTCAGAATTTGAGTATTCAAGTGCCTTAGGAGTATCTCCGTAGTCTTTAGATCCTCTAAACTGCCTTGGTTTCTTACTTGTAGACGCCATATTTCTTGGTGTGTGTGTAATCTTCCTCAGCTTACATTTTGGGGGTTTGAGTAAGGTTTCGATTGTATTTGATACTGGTGACTTGTGTAGCTTTTGAAGAAGTGGAGTCCCTGGTGTATACAGGACAAGTCCTTTGGCTGCTCCTAGCATGTGTTCATGAAATTGATAATAAACGATTACTGCATGCCTTAATTCTGTAGGAAATGAGGCTATCCAAGCTATAAACGCATATATTTTTCTTGGCCTTGATGAAAATTGAAAGAACCTTGGTAGATTCTGAAACACGTACCACAAAAATTGGTTGAACCAAATGATTGAAGAAGCACAACTTGAATTTAGATCCACCCTTTTGTATTGGCATTTGAGGAAGAGTCTATAAGAGTTTCAACATTTCCTTAGATACTGTTTTTGATCTTTTTCTCTATTCATAAGGGAAAGTCCTTTGGTACAAGCAACAATTGAAGAATTGGGACATTTTTTTTACCGTCCACATCAGATAGTTTGATCTGCTTTAGCTCAAAGAGAACATCATGTGATAAGAGATGCTTGGAATGTAGGGCCAGGGTTTTACATTGTTCGACAATATCCATGGGAATGCTACAAAGAAAACCCAGAGAAGGAATGGTAAATGGTGCATGGTGGTTGAAAATTTCATAATCCCAGAGCTTGTGCTCGAGTCGAATAGCATCTAATTTGACTTGTCTAGGTGGTAGAAGAGGGATTACTTCTCAAAAAAGTTTAGAAACGGCTCTTTCTAGGGGTATATTACTAGTATCTGATAAAAGGTTGAGAGCTTTTTTCTCTTCTTCTTCAAGAAGGTCTAGATCTAGAAGAGGATTAATAACCCTTTCAGGATGCTTCATTTCCATAGGGATTGCAGGGAGGTTATTGATGAAATATAACTTTTCCACAATATTGGATAAAGAAGTGAAATAAAAATCAAGATCCGAACTATCTTGTGCATCAATACTGGGTAATTTGGCTAGGAAGGCACTAATTGCCTCTAGAAGCTTTTCCTTGTCTTTCCTAGAATAAGCAAAGAGAGCCATTCATTGACAGATGCTGTGTTCAAAACTGAGATAGAGTGGGTGACTATAGCTTGTTTCTCAAAATCAAGCAGTTTTATGTGGAATTCTACCCCTTTGAAACAAGAAATTATACATTGGGTACCAATCCGTGGAATAGGGATGTCTTTTTCTACTCCATACCCCAAATAGGTGAGGGATGGAATTGAGAAAGCCTGAATGAATGACCATAAAAATAATAAGCATAACATTAGTGATTGAATTATTTTCATACCAGTACTAAGTTTTCTCAGTATATGATGGATACCCAACCAAAGGTATCGTGGGAAAATTTGTGTGTGTTGGAATTTAAAATCCCACCATTCAAAATCATATACTTAGAGACTTAAATACTGTTGGAACACATATTGTGTGCGGAACAATTTTAAAAAAAAATTGAAGAATTTCTTGATACATAATCAATCCATTAGAAGATACTTTGATACATGACAGAGTAGGAGTGTTAGCCAGAACTCCTATCAGATGAGAGCGAGGATCTTTACCTTGCTAACCAACCACCAGTACAATTAATTAGAACTAATTCGTACTAAATGGGTGACAGGTATCCAAGAAAACCCCACTGCTTGTTATCGTTGTCACATCCCATAACCCAGCTATACTTATAAGTGTAGTTTATGTTTTTTTTAGCTTGTTTATGTAAGTAGAGTCTATTTTGGTCTCTAAACAGTTTGATGGGTTTACATGGTTTGGAGATAAGGTCCCTAATTGCTATTGGCTTGGTTTTCATTGGCTTCCTACGTGCAGCGATAAGCTTGTCCCGAATCGGTTGTAACTTAAATGCATCCGGGTGATGCTCATTCGAACCGTCTGTCTGTAACCGTGTTTACCAAAGAGTGTTGGAAACATTTGGTTAATATCCTATGTTAGAGCCTTATCTTTTGCCCCACTTTATAAGTATTTGTGAGTATACCAATATATCCTTTTATGAGTATACCAAATGTTTACTGCTATGGTATATACATCCAAGTGTTTATTATTTTTTTGAAAAACAACCAAAGTGCTACTTACTTGTGATTATTTTTCCACATTATAGAAATACTTCCTAAATTGTGAAAATTTTTGCAGCATTTCGTTTGTAACATCACTCTTTTTTTCTAAAAAAACAGAAGTAATTATTGAATCCTTTACCCTCACAGGAGGGTGTCTTAACCAAGAAGCTATATCTTTACCAATATTCATGCTTACCAATTATCACAAATCGTAACAAAAAAATCCTTTTTTTATCGATTTAAGTGCTTGATTAGCGCATATAGACAGCTTATGTACGCATTCAAAACACATGTATGCCAGTACCTGAACCGGATTTGTTGTCATCATTTGTGTACTTGTTATCATGCTTATTACCCAATACTCTGTAACTTTGTCACTACACAGACTTCCAATTGATACTTTTTTTATTGGTATTATTACTATGCTTTAACCCTCTTAACCATTATGTTAATGATAAATTATGCATATGATTGCATGTATGTGTGTCTACGCTACTGTGTTACCCGTTTGAGATCCTTCTTCATGTGTTGTGCATATCTTTGTGTGTATGCCTCTGTGTATGTGTATGCTTGTGTGTGCAACACTGCCATACGTTTTCAAAAACCGGTTTATAAGTATGCATGTTTATATTCTACTGCCTAACTAATCTTTTACGTCATTACAACAATAGATCTAGTACAGAGACGGCTTGATGCATGCAAATCTGTGTGTGAATGAAAGTATATCCGCTACATGCTATCCGTTCTTATCCGTCTATATACATGCACAACAATATTGTGGGATTTTAATAGTCGCGCTATACATGATATAAATATTTTTTTAATGATCATGCATATGATTGTGTGTATGCGTAAGTGGGTGTGTACTCTCCAAACTATGCATCATTCCATTCTGAGAAAAAATCGTAGATTTTACCTTATGTGGTATGTCAAAAGGTAGAGCACAAATCCATTGTATGCTTGTTTGCTCGTAGTTGGAAGTTCACCAAGAACTCATGGACCCTTGCGTTATTTGAGAAGGTGTGTGTACAGGCATACTGTATCCCAAGAGGTGGTGAATGCTTATCGCTAACACTGTGTGTGTGTGTGTGTGTGTGTGTGTGTGTGTGTGTGTGTGTGTGTGTGTGTGTGTGTGTGTGTGTGTGTGTGTGTGTGTGTGTGTGTGTGTGTGTGTGTGTGTGTGTGTGCGCGCGCGCGCGCGCACACACTACAGAGCAGAGATTTTGTGTGTGCATATGCTACAGAGCAAGGTTTCTACTTGCGTTTCACCTCTACGCAAGTCTTATTCATAACCATACGAAGTATGCGTTGCAATTAATAGACCATGTGTGCATTGTTTCTTATTTGGGAAAGTATCAACCACCACCCAGATACTGCTTAGAATACCCACTTGCCATATCACTTATCACCAATATAGAAAGACAATACCTATATTATCCTTGAAAATTTTGGGGATTTTATTCAAAACGTTTTTTGGTACATCCTTTGATGAATTTCAAAAAAGCAAAGCTATTGTTACTCTGGAAATTATTACAAAGACCCAAATGGCATTAAAAGTAAAAAAACCATCTGTTGGGATGTGCAAGGAGCCTACTTCTCTTTCTTGTTTCTTCCATCATTCATCTCCTAGTGATGTAGTTGCATGTTCCAAGGTAAAACATTAGCAAAGTGTCTATTTTTCTCTTAATTGTGATATTTTTTGCTTTAAAAAGTGTTCTTACGAATGCTAGTTGTTTTCCGAGTTGGTATGCCAATGGCATGTATGTCATATAATGTGTGTATGTATGTGTATGTGTGTGTGATGAAAACATCAGTGGCGATTTATGTGCCTCCCTAATTTTGTAAAACAATTGTCAAGCACAAACTCATTATTATTATGCAAATACTCAAACGTACAAACCACCTCGCTTTTCCTTTTTGTAAGCACGATCTATTTGTGGTGTCTTTTAAAACCATGATATCCCATAGTTTTAATGAGTTTAACAATGTTGGAAAGTACCTCAAGTAGCCCATGTGTGCCTTTATGAGGAATAGCCTCATAACAAGACGTTATGTCAAATGAGTGAATGTTTGTGATTTGTTTTGGTAGATTAATCAAGAAATCATATTGATTATTGATCATCCAATACCCATTGGTCCATGTCCCAAAAAAAGTGTGTAATTTTTTATGTATGATTTTGGTGTATTCAATAAATCTGTGCAATAAACCCTTGAATAATTTAGTATTCAAAGTAATAGTAGGAGTGAAAATACATTTGTGTGCATAATTGGTCCATCCAAATTCCATTTTGTGAATTTAAAATTTCCCATAAGATATGGGAGAGAGTAATCCGTCAGTGTTTCCAGCCCAATTTCTTGAGTATAAGAACCTATGGCTTGACAGATTTCTTCTTCATTTGAGGGGAGCAGTCAGAATTCAGGAGAATCCAATCTTCTTCGTGTTGCTAGTCGAATGAGTTTTTTACATATAAAAACCGGAGATTTGTGCTTATTTATCTAATCCACAGATAAATAAGTATTGCAAAACATATTGAATTTCATTCATCAAGTTCGTGTTTTTATACCAAGGGGTTTCGTTTTGTCTGTAAAAAGGAAATTTTAGGAAAAAGGTCTCATTAATGGAACATTGGGGTGTAATTGTGATGTGCTTTACTGTCCTCACACCCTAACAAGGTACACAAAGATTTCCAGGCTTTGCCAAGTTCTTTTATTACTGAGATAGGATTAATAGGCACTAAAGGGATGTGATTTAATCCTTTCTTGATAAATTCTTTAAATAATTTATGTCTGGCTATGCTAGGGTCTGTGGTGATAACATGTTTTTTGAAGGGTTCAAAGTCTACCAGAAAATTGGAAAACCGTTTATGAGTTAAGCATCCACATCCTTGTAATTCATCAACTTTTCAGCAAAAACCAAATTTGGTTTGTAAACAGTATGATTGAGGTTCTTTGTATATTTCCGGCCAAAACACACACGTATTTTAGACAAGATTTTGTTAAAGTGAAAATCATTTAACATAGTTTGAAAAAATACTTTAGGGTCGATAAAGTCCATAAATTTGTTACAAAACAAAATGTGAATAAATCTCCCATGTGTCTTAGCATTGCGCTCAATGTAGCAAACCATTATTCTTTATAATAAGTGAGCATACTTGGTCTTCAAAATTTGAGTATTCAAGTGCCTTAGGAGTATCTCCGTAGTCTTCAGATCCTCTAAAATGCCTTGGTTTCTTACATGTAGACGCCATACTGCTTGGTGTGTGTGTAATCTTCTTCAACTGCTCCTTACCGTTTGGGGGTTTGAGTAAGGTTTCGATTGTGTTTGATACTGGTGTCTTGTGTAGATTTTGAAGAAGTTGAGTCCCTGGTGTATACAGGACAAGTCCTTTGGCTACTTCTAGCATGTGTTCATGAAACTGATAATAAATGATTACTGCGCATGCCTTAATTCTGTAGGAAATGAGGATACCCAAGCTATAAACGCATATATTTGTGTTGGCCTTGATGAAAATTGAAAGAACCTTGGTAGATTCTGAAACACGTACCACAAAAATTGGTCAAACCAAATGATTGAAGAAGCACAACTTGAATTTAGATCAACCCTTTTGCATTGGCATTTGAGAAAGAGTCTATAAGAGTTTCAACATTTCCTTAGATATTGTTTTTGATCTTTTGCTCTATCCATAAGGGAAAGTCCTTTGGTACGAGCAACAATTGAAGAATTGGGACATTTTTTTTACCGTCCACATCAGATAGTTTGATCTGCTTTAGCTCAAAGAGAAAATCATGTGATAAGAGATGCTTGGAATGTAGGGCCAGGGTTTTACATTGTTCGACAATATCCATGGGAATGCTACAAAGAAAACCCAGAGAAGGAATGGTAAATGGTGCATGGTGGTTGAAAATTTCATAATCCCAGAGCTTGTGCTCGAGTCGAATAGCATCTAATTTGACTTGTCTAGGTGGTAGAAGAGGGATTACTTCTCAAAAAAGTTTAGAAACGGCTCTTTCTAGGGGTATATTACTAGTATCTGATAAAAGGTTGGGAGATTTTTTCTCTTCTTCTTCAAGAAGGTCTAGATCTAGAAGAGGATTAATAACCCTTTCAGGATGCTTCATTTCCATAGGGATTGCAGGGAGGTTATTGATGAAATACAACTTGTTCACAATAGTGGGTAAAGAAATAAAAATCAAGATCTGAACTAACCGAACTATCTTGTGCATCAATACTGGGTAATTTGGCTAGGAAGGCACTAAATGCCTCTAGAAGCTTTTCCTTGTCTTTCCTAGAAAGCAAAGAGATCCATTCATTGACAGATGATGTGTTCAAAACGGAGATAGAGTGGGTGACTATAGCTTGTTTCTCAAAATCAAGCAATTTAATGTGGAATTCTACCCCTTTGAAACAAGAAATTATACATTGGGTACCAAGCTGTGGAATAGGGATGTATTTTTCTACTCCATACCCCAAACGGGTGAGGGATGGAATCCAAAAAACATGAATCGATCACCATAAAAATAATAAGCATAACATTAGTGATTGAATTATTGTCATACCAATACTAAGTTTTCTCAGTATATGATGGATACCTGACCAAAGGTATCCTGGGAAAATTTGTGTGTGTTTGAATTTAAAATCCCATCATTAAGAATCATATACTGAGAGACTTAAATACGATTTGAAACAATATTGGGTGCATAACAATTTTTTTAAAAAGACTGGAGAATTTCTTGATTCATAATCAATCCATTAGAAGATACTTTGATACAGGACAGATTAGGAATGTTAGCCGGAACTCCTATCAGATGAGAGCGGGGATCTTTATCTGCCAACCAACCACCAATACAATTAATTAGAACTAATTCGTAGTAAATGGGTAGTATCCAAGCAAAACCCATTGCTTGTTATCCCTGTCACATCCTAGAATGCAACTATACTCCTAAATATAACTTATGTTTTCTTTAGCCCGTCTATGTAAGTAGGGTCTATTTCGAAGATAGGGTCCCTAATTGCTATTGGCTTGGTTTTCTTTGGCTTACTACGTGGAGCCATAAGCTTGGTCCCAAATCTGTTGTAACTTAAATGCGTCCCGAGTGATGCTCATCTTAGCCGTCTGTGTGTAACCCTATTTACTAGAGAGAGATGGAAACATTTGGTTAATATCCTATGTTAGAGCCTTACCTTTTGCCCCACTTTACAAGTACTTGTGAGAAGCCAAAGACCTGGGCATTGTTCATATGTTCCAAAGAAATTTCTTACCAAGTAATGAGGATGATAAAAAGTGGAAGGCTTGGGACCATTTTTGCATGCACACTTGTTCTTATTGTGTATATCCCCAAGTAGAGGGTTTTATTCTAAAACTTGTAGTAGTGGATGTGCTTCATAAGTTTAAGGGTTTCTTTGAGGTTTACATACACTTATTAAAGTTACTCCGACTCATCTGGCTTCAAAGGCTTTGGAAGATACAATCTCAAAAGCTTTAGTTTATGATTTCAATGAGAAGGATGTGATCATGGAGTAGTCTCATAATAAACAAGCAGCTCTTGTTTTTGTCATGTAGTCTACCATGCAAACTAAGGGGAATAGAGGTTCCCTCTCTTCTAAAGATTTTGAGTAGGCAAAGAAAGACAATTTGTGCTTTGTTGGTTGGTTGTCGAACAAGCATACAAAGCAAGATTGTACTTTGCTCAAGACCAAGAAGTAGGACAATGCTAATGGAATTGTTACCATGTTTTTCTCATGGATATCTTACCACAACATCTATGAGATGGTATGGTGTGACTTATGAGAGTAATTACTTGGTCAATGCTTATATCAAGTTCTATTCTTAATACGTCATGACACTATGGAGTGTGCAATTGGGTTGGCATTGAGCATATGTTAGATCACATTGTTGGCTACTTTAAATTGGAAGGACAAAGATCCTTTCAAACTATATATGAAGGTGCTGTGAGGATCATGTAGCATCCATAAGAATGTGGATTTGAGAAGCTTTTGGGATCCCTTTTTGTGCCATAGTCACTCCACATATACTCCATTCACAAGCGTGCCTTTCAAAATTTGCATGTCTACTGATCTCATAATATCGACACACAACTTGCATCTATCTTTATAGCTGATGCAAGGAGATTCGAAGTTGCCCCTATGACACATTGAAATCCGTGAAACATGTGTAAATCCATGTATCTTGGATGTAAAAAAATTCCATCCTTGAAAATGTGTTTTGTAGAAATCCATTTTCTTCCCAACTCTCGAGGCGAAGTTATCCATGTCCTTTATGTATTAATCTGCATGAAATCCTATCTGATAATCTTGTCGACATTTGAATGTGTGAATGTGAGTGATAGTGTGTCCAAGGAGTAATCGACGGGTGGCAATCTGTTCATATAGCCATGCAAATGAAACTAGATCTATGCAATCTAACAACTAGAGGCTTCCTCCATGGTGAGTTATCGAGATGACTCAAGGGCCTAGCTGCCCCGATTCTACTCTTATGTCCTTGTGTGGCACGGAGGCCTTACATCGAATCATCCCAGAGATCATAGTGACTAGTGATCTCTTTTTATATGTCCATCCGTCATACATCGGTTAGGAACAACTATGATGGTCTAGACTAGGTCCCCAAATATGTATCCATATAATATTGTGGATGTCGCTAAACAACTATGATGGTCTACACTAGGTCCCCAAATATGTACCCCATACAATATTGTGGATGCCATGAATGCATTAAACAACCATAACTTAGTGCGAGACCCAAGACGTCCACTAGGAAATATGTAAGATAGCACTTGCAAACAAAATAAGGGATTTATAATTAGGTATATTTACAAAAAAATGTACTTATATAAAGGTTTTTTAATTGAGAAAGTGAAATTTTTCATACATAAGGGTTAGTTTTTTTACAAAAATTCTTGAAAATATACAGGTAATGGATTATTTAAATACCTCTTGTTCGCACGTGCTATATGCAATTTTTACATAGTGGACTCCTTGATGTGCGATACTCCTAAAAATATACCAATATGTACATTTGCTCTAATTGTGCAAGGGTTGCATATCCTTGTGTCAATCTCAACGATGTTGCCTCTCTCATAGAAAAGTAGACTCCCACATATGTGTAGGATTCTATACATACTCCATCGCTTTCTTGCAATAACAAGTAAATATTGGTGTTGATGCCCTCACCCATTGTGCTATGGTGTTAAATGTCATCAATTTGTCACATAGCCATGGACATGGCTGAATTGAATGCATTTGATATGCTTGTTGAAATTTTGTAGGAACCATTTGAGTAGTTGCAGAAGAGCTGCATGTGATTCTATTGCTTGTGAAGCTCTGGGTCTTGACCTGTGCAAGGCACCTAGGAGAAGGGACTGACAAAGAATGCATAGAAAGGGACAATATTACTAGTGCCTAACAACTAGCAGAGCATGCCACTCGGATGGCCCATGAAAGTCAGCTAGAGTCCATGCAAGTAAAATGTCAATCGGAGTCCATGCATGACAGATAGTGATGTGTGCAAGTCAACTAAGGTCTATGCATGGTAGGTAGCATTCCATGAAAGTCAATTGGAGTCCATGCATGGCAAGTAGTAGTCCATGCAAGTCAATTGGAGTCCATGCATGGGAGGTTGCAAGTCAATTGGAGTCCATGCATGGCAGGTAGCAGTCCATGAGAGTCAATTGGAGTCCATGCACGGGAGGTAGCAAGTGAATTGGAGCCCATGCATGGCAGGTAGCCGTCCATGCACCTTGCAATCCAAATGGATTCCTCACATAGTCCATGCAAAGCAAATCGAGTCCTTGCATGGGAGGTGGTAGTTCAAGAATGGCAACTATCAGGCGACCAAGTGAGCGCCTAGTCAAGCATAGCAAGAAGCGGGAGACTCTAGTGAAGGAGAGTTCAAGCATGGCTAGTGCATGTTAGTCCCAAAATTGCCAATTTTAGCCAAGGGGACCACACACATATGCACTATGAGTTAAGGAATCGGTCACTTGTCCAGAACAACCCAATAGAGGCTTAGTTAAGAAAGTGCAAACACTTGGCACTTAGGCTATGTGTAAACACACACATCTCTCTTTAAAGAGTTGATTCAACCAATTGTAAGGCTTGTAGTGTGTCTGCTCTCTCTCTCTCTCTCTCTCTCTCTCTCTCTCTCTCTCTCTCTCTCTCTCTCTCATTCTCTCATGGAAATGGCCTATGATGTTTAACAATAGCAGAATTAAGAGAATTAGAGTGAGCATTTTTGTGAGGTTACTTTGAGAACATAGGGGGTGAACTTAAGTGATGGTAGCAACATAAACATAGTACTTAATTAACTTTGCATGAACAATACTTTTACAAGAGAGAGTACTAGAGAACATGACAATAGTTGAGGACCAGATTTACTTGGAGCCGCCCCCCCTCCAAAAGCCGTTTTTATTATAGATTCTCCCATTAAGAGAGACTTGGTACAATACAATCTTTGTGTTCCTTGTGACCTAGGTGATGCAATGAAGATAGAAAGCTTCATGCATCACGATCATAACATAAACTTTGAAAAAAGCATTAACTATCCCAAGGCATAAGACACCTTCGAAGGTGGAGAGAGCTAGCGGGAAATAATGGTAGAGAAGAGGAAGAGGAAGAAGAATCAATAGGAGAAAGCAATAGTTCCTCACTTATCATCGCTCTTCTTGCTTAGCATAGCAGAATAGCATAGTAATGAAGATGAAGAAGATGGCCAGCTTAATCATTGAAGCATGGCTCTTGGTTGGGTTTGCATTCCATAGCCAAGAGTGTTGGTATAGGCTCTCAACTTCTCAACAAGCTTGGAGAAGGATATGGAGCTCTTGCACTTTTCACTTCACACAATGAGAGAGAGAGAGAGAGAGAGAGAGAGAGAGAGAGAGAGAGTGTGTGTGTGTGTAGGAGAGTATACCCCCTCTCATGCCACCCACCCCCCCTCTCTCTCTCTCTCTCTCTCTCTCTCTCTCTCTCTCTCTCTCTCTCTCTCTCTCTCTCTCTCTCGCTCTC
Organism: Adiantum capillus-veneris; assembly: GCF_014529385.1. Classification (NCBI taxonomy): domain Eukaryota; kingdom Viridiplantae; phylum Streptophyta; class Polypodiopsida; order Polypodiales; family Pteridaceae; genus Adiantum; species Adiantum capillus-veneris. Next base: position 48,835,966 of record NC_140953.1, read on the forward strand.
TCGCTTTTGTATTATTTAATTATATCATTTGGACATGTGTCCTCTTTTTCCTCTTTGAAAGAAAGAACTTAATTATTTATTTTTATGTATCTAAATTCTCATTGGACCCTTTTAAATCCTATTTACAATAGGATTCAACACATCATAAGGGCCATATGGGGAGGATCTTGACATGTGTCTTTTATGCTTCTTAAGTCATTTGGACATGTGTCCTTTTTTTTCTCTCGGAGAGAAAGGACTTAATTATTTATTTTTATGCATCTAAATTCTCATTGGATCCCTTTAAAGCCTATCCAATAGGATTCAAGTACATCATGAGGGCCACATGGGGAGGATCTTGACATGTGTCTTTTATGCTTCTTAAGATATCATGTTTGAATTGAACACTTCAAGCACCTAGTCATTTAAGCGTGTAAACCGTTTATGCCTCTTGAGAGGTTATGTTTGAATTGAACACTTCAAGAACCTTAGTCATTTAAGCATGAGAAGCACCTCAAGCTTGGAAAAGGTTCCCACAAACACCTTAGTTAGCATGCACGACAAGCACCTCATGCTTGGGTAGGATTCCTACCTCAAGGTCAGTCCTAGCTTACCTAAGGTCAAAGGACTTTTTAGCACTAACTTTTGGAGGTCTTTAATGAAGCTAACCCTAAGGTCTTTAAGTTTCATTAAGGAGCATTTATCTTTAATAGACCATCTCTCATTTGAACCCCTTTAACCTTGGCCACGTGTTGAGACAAATCCATAAGCACATGTCTATATTCTAACCCTTGTTCTGGTTTATTCTCCTAAATTAAATGATCAGTTTAATATGAGAAAATCATTTGGGTTGGTTAGATATTAGATTTTATGACATTATCTCTCTCTTGAAATCATAGTCGTCCTCGATTATGAGGTAGAAGAGATAAAGTCTTAGTCATTAGTTTACATTTATAACGGATACAGGATCCCTTTTTACCCTACAACATCATTCCAGAATGGATGACTAATCCATTTGGTGCTTGGGAGTCTTAGCTGTTGTAAGCATGTCTGCTCTTTAGTCCATGTCATACTCCCAAAGTCGAGCAAAAATTTCTACTTGGTGTTTGAGTGACGTCGTCATCACAAACATGATTCTAAGCATGCATACTATTTAAATTTGTGCACAAAAGAGGATTATTCTTATAAGACAAAAATGTTTCTCATTTAGAAAGCATTTACATTTGCTTGCTCTAGTGTAGCATTGTAAGCATTGACAAGGTTCATATTATCCTTAAGTTAGGTACATTGCGTCCATCTAGCATCTTTAAAAGGATAATTCTTAAAGTTAACAAGATATCATTGGATAATCTTACCGTTTCTTAGTATCTTGTAGAATTGATTCGGGCTGCAACACCTCTTCTTGATCTTTGATCTCTGGCGGGTCCTCAATTGGTTCTTTTTGTGGCTCTCCTTTGTAAGGCTTGAGTAGGCTCACATGGTTAGCATCGTGAATGAGCCAATGGTTGGGAAATTTTAACTAACAAGCCATCTCATTGATTGGCTTAAGAATTTTAAAAAAAGGACCATAGTATCTTTTGGCTAGTTTAGCATAATACACTTGGTGGCCCGTAGGATTCTTGCCCATAGTATGCCTTACATGAGCCTTGAGAAACTTTAGCAAGACTCCATCATTTTCCTTAAAGGCTAAGGCTCTTCTGTGCTTATTAGCAGCAACCCTTTTTGCCTTTGCTGTGAGATGGATATAACATTTTTAATTATTGAAAAATATTCTTGTAAGTGTCGGCTATATTCATTAGCATCAAAGATCTTCCCATGTGCTTTAAGTAGTAAGGGACTTTTGGATCTTTCCTCTTTATCTTCAAAAGGTACTTTCCCCATAGAAGTATGTACAATGTCATTGTACGTATACTCTATAAGAGGTAGGTACTTCTCTCATTGAGAACTTTGATCTTCTTTTATGACATAGGCTTTTAGTAGATCAAGAATCGTTAGATTAGTTATTTCACTTTGTTCATCCGTTTGTGGATAGGCCAAAAGAGAAATTTAATCTAATCTCTAGATTCTCAAAGAGACCCTTCCAAAAATTACTGGTCATTCTAGGATCTTTGTCCGACACTATGGATGTTGGCAAGCCATGATACTTGAAAATTTGAGATCTAAAGACGGTTACAATTTGATGTGCCTTAATAGTCTTTTTGACAGACATAGAGTGTGTTTTCTTGCTAAGCCTGTCGACTGAAACAATCCAAATTGCTTTCCTCGATCAAATTTCAATATTTGGTATACCACGCATTTTGAAACATATTCTTGTTTGTTTACTTTTCATGGTAAACCAACATAAATACATTTCTATTTCTTAAAGAGTAGATTATGGAATCCTTCTTTGCCCCGCATAATGAGAAGCATGGGATTCATATATGACTTTCTTATTGTATGCGTGAGTAACACATAGCCTATTGTCGTTTGGAAGATAACCATCCTCCAAGGTGAATGGTTCTTTTTTTTTTTCTTCCCTAATGTAAAGGTTGTACTTACGTACTTAAAGTCTCGATTAGTAGCATACTCATCTATCATAAAAGATAGATCATTGTGAGTTGCTATAGACACCACATTTACCCTTGGCCGTCGTGAAAGTGCATTGACCACGATTGTGCTTGCTAGCAATGTGAGCAATATGAAATTTAAATTGCGAAAGAAAATTTGCCCACCTCATTTGTTTGTCAGAGTTCTTGAGGCTTTGTGATCTATTCGTAGGATGAATGGAGCCCCCAAAGAGATAGTGCTTCCATGTGTCTAGGCCATGTAGAATAGCTAAAAGCTCTTTTTTTTATATGTCCAAGACCCGTTCATCGGCATTGAGCCTTTGGATCTCATATACTATGGCATGCCCTTCTTAAAGCAAAATTGCTCCAAGGAACTTACCACAAGCATCACATTGGCCCTCAAATGGCTTTGAGAGATCCGAAAGCATAAGGACTCGTTGAGAGGTAAGCTTCTCTTTGAGCTTGTCTAGCAGTCCATGAGTACTTAATGTTCTTTTCTGTTAAGTCATGCAATGGTCCTGTTATTTGAGAGAATTTTTCTATGAAGCATTGTCAGGAGTTTTTTGGAGCAAGGGATTGCGCATATGTACATACACATGCATGGTGCATCAAATAAAGAATTGCCCATTTTCCAGAGCCAAGTGGTTACGCGGGGCCCACATGTGTACAGGTAGGACATCATGTACATAGTGCATCGATTTTCACTATCACCAGTACCAGTGTGTTTTTTCTACAATAAGGAGGAGTTGGTAGCGTGTAAAACTTCTCGAGGAAGCTATCCACGGGCCGACGACATGAGGTAAGCAGGTGCGTCAGATGGCATCTAGTGGCGTCAGGAGGTTGAATGGGGTCAATACTTGCACGCGGATGAGTACGGACACAACGTGGGTGTTTTCTTGTGATAATTATGCAGAAAGGTCATCATGAGGACCATATTTTGGGGCCACTTCACGTGGTTGCAAGATGCATTATTGGAAAAAGCAAGTGCCAGGTGTGTGGATGATGCAAAAAGGTGACAACTATGCATTGCGAGGTCAGTTTTTGGCCTGTTTGGGGTCCTCTAAAAGGCAAAGGGTGCCCAAGTAAAAAAGCTAAGTGTGGGAACTGAAAAAATAGAGAGAAGACCAGAAAAAACGTGGAGAAGGGAGGAGGAACAGGCGCAACTGTGTTTTTGGGATTTTTGGAGCCTGTTTTGGCCGTAAACTGCTCATCCGAGGTCGGATTGAGCACTTTGACATTGTAGACTGGGGTTTTGCTATTTTGGCTGTGTAAGTTTATTCTATGATCGAAGCTTCTGCTCCAGTTTGTGATTGTATCTTGCTTATTTTACCCATACTGTGTGAGCTATTTGCCCCATTGGTGTTGGCACAAGCTCTATTGTATCTAAACATCAGAACTTCTCCTCTTTTGAGCTGAGTTTTTTGGGTGTGTGTATGTGTGTGTGTGTCTCTGTGTGGAGTGGGCAAGTGGATAGTCTCTCTCCTCTCACTCCATCGGTGTGTGTCCTGTCTCGGCCAGGTGTGTTGTGTAATCCGAGTGGTGCCCCCTAGTCTGTGTGTGTATCATTCCAAGAGTGTGTTTCGGGTCGTTATAGAGGCGTTCTGTGTGTTTCCATCCCCCTCACATTCTTTTGGTGCCCCCACGGAGGATCTTCTTCGATTACCTTCTGCTTCGAGCTTCAAGCTTCGAGATTCGGGCTTACAGGTTGCAGGTTGCAGGTTGCAAATTATAGGTTACAGGTTACAGGGACAGGTTACAGGGATAGGTACAAGTACAGGTGATTCACACAGGTACAAGTAGCTAGAGTACAGTGATATACTAGCAGTGATGTCACTTGCAGTTGTTGTGGGTATGCATCACTTGGCGCCTGTTTGAGCGTATTTGTGGAGACTGCTTGTGGAAACTGCCATTGTACGTTACTTGTGGAAACTGCCATTGTACGCATTTGTGGAGCCATACTTGGTTTTATTTGGCAGTCCCAGCCATTTCTGAGACTTGGTCTGGAAGATAGTCATTTCTGAGACTTGACTATAAACGATTTGCATTAGCCTTCGTGTGAGGGTCGATAGCGTGAGGTTTTATTGAGCTGGGGGATTCTCAAATGTGGAGATTCTTTCAGTGATACAGTTAGCTGGAGCACCCTTTTCGTGACCTCGCCATAGGCTATGTATTAGTGATTCCTATTTGATGCTCGGGTTCTATTGTTGGCAGTTTATGCATACATATACAGTTTATATTTTGGGTTCTTACTGCTCTACTTCTGGGGAAACTCTGTCAGGCATCAAGGGCATTGGCACACAAGTTTGGGAGACTGGAAAAATAGGGAATCTCAACTCACAGAATCCCTATCAGTTTAAATTGTGCAAGGAACTTATGGTTTTTGCTCTAACGTTTGAGGCCATTTTTTTTGCCAAGGGCTTAAGTATATGTATGCATGGCATGCTAGCTAGGTGGATTTCATTCTACCACCTCCTGAAACACGCTTCCACTACGACACCAGACACTTTGTCAAGGACACTAAAAAGCACCTAAATCAAGGACTTAATTCGAAGGCAAAGTGTGTACATTAGATCACACTACTGTGACGCATACATGGTAGGTGGGTCAGTCTATGACTTGGTTCTGTTTTTGATGAGAGAGTCATAGCAGAAAACTATGGCACGCTTATATGATAAGCTGCACGCTACGCATAAGATGCACACGAGCTTGGGCACAGCATATACAAAGTCGTCACTTAAGGAAAGTTCCTCAGCCCAACATTTTCTCTCTCTCTTTCTTATTTCTCTCCATGAATAATGAAAACTTTCTACGTAGTTTTTGATACATGTTTTGTTTGGGAGTTAGCATGAGCCAAGGTTCTCTAACTCTCAGCTCGAAATTGGGCAAGACGCCCTCTACATTAGTCTTCATCGTCTCGTCGATTGAACACTAATTTCCATACGGGCTATGAGCCACACATGTTGGCTAAGAGTCATTGGTAGATCTCAGGTATGACCCAGCTGTTGGCATTCCTTGGGTGATGGTTCTTAAGATCGAACATATCTACCCACTGGACTACACAACGGCGTTAATGGACACGCAAGAGTCTGGTCATTACGGATGTTTACGGTGTCATTTTTGCACGACATGGTTTGAGTGCTACACTCGAGTTGAGTTTTTGATAACCATAAACTCAACTCAGCTGATTTCTACTACGGATTTTAGATGCAACATACCGTTGCGACAGCATGGTTGTCCATAAGAACGAGGCTTTCCGCTTGTGTGGATATCCAACTCTCTCTATAGCACTACAAGTGTCTATGGACGCATTGTTTTGGGGTAAGACCCCGCGGGTGCTTACTAAATCACCCCATAGGCATTGAGGATCACAGTTTGATCTATTCCCGTTGTACTTTCAAGGAAAGAAGTTCAAAATCTACCAAGGGGTACTGGACAAATTCAACTTTTCAAGTTGATTCTCATCATTCTGTACACGGTTAACTATGTTGGTTACCGTTACCTGCTAGTTGAGCAGTTTCTACAAAGGGTCTTACCAAGTGGTTTGACTACGTAGATTCTATCCAACGGGTTTGGATTGCGAAGGCAACACCCAGGATTTTCAGTGTACTATTGCTTGGTTTTTTCATAGGTGGGAGACGTGCTCCTGTGCATTTGAATACGAGTAACTGAACTTTCAGTTCAATCCCCAGGGCCATGCCAAGGGCATGTCAAAACAAGCATTCTGGGCCGTAGTGTCCAATGTGCATTATGTTGTTATGAATACACTTGTAGGATTCGATTTGGCACATGTTGTCACATGGGATACAACATGGTCTAGGGACTCAAAGAGTTCGGTTTAGCCAGTGTGGAGCAATGAATGAGGGTCACTCTCACTCTTGTTATAGAGTGTTTAGAGTTACCTCCACACACAAGTACATCTTGTACTTGTAGGATGCTCTTTTTTCAGACATCCTTAGTTGAGACATATTCCACATGTGGCAAATATGAGTCTCTGGGACTAGCAGTGGTGCTCACTATTTCAAATATGTGTCATGACAAAGTCCCTAGGTGCTGGTCACATCTGTTTTCTAGACCATTTTTAGCACGACGTATCATGAGCAATTTTATGGCCAAAAATTGTCGGATACTTAGAATGACTTGTTCAGGTACAAGTACTGCTAAACAACATTACAGATGGTTTTTTATACATATAGCAACTCTCTAAGTTGTTAATGAAAAAGTTTCATTGTTTGTACCTAGAAGTGATCAATGTTTCACCTTCTATTATGGTTCAGACATTTCAGCAAGGCTTGCAAAGATTGCAACTGAAAGTATTTAGTTTCTTTTCAAAACTATTTACATTCCTTTTCAATGTGTGCTAGGCACATCAAATTTTCCATAAGTATTGGCAAGGATATACAGGTTCGGATCTGTTTTTTGCTAAATGCATGCACACTAGGTGTTATGGGCCCTAGTGTTTAGCAAAGGTTGATTTGGAACAGCATGCATATTCCTCAAGTTGTTGCTTATGAAGCATTTTGCACTCTCTGTCCAGTATCTCTATGAGATTACTTTTGGGTCTACTAATCACTAATAGAGGTCATGGCTCGGTTTGGGTGTTTGTGGATTTTTCAAGTTAACCACAATGGTTATTCCAAACATTGTTGATTCCTCAACAATGCTACACGATATTGTGATTCCCGTTTACCAGTCATCTGGAAAGATTGTATGTAAACCGTGAGGGAAAACCCACCTCAGTATTGTCAGTTATCCAAGGGGATAGGCAGATTACAACTGTAATCTTGTGTTGAAGGATATGCAAAGTGCGTACGTTATCACCAAGCGATCCAATTAGTAAGCTTTTATTGCTCTACTTGGAGTTTGCTTACCATGAGTTATAGCATGTTTGCGACTAGGTGTACTCTCTTCATGTATAAATCAAGTTCTCAACCTTGAACACTAGTTATGGTGGGGTTGTTTATTGCTGTAATTGGAAAACAAGTCAAGGACTTAAACTTGGCTCATGAATTATGTTAGCGAGTTACTTTTATGGAAAGTGAAAAGGGGTACTCTTTGTGTGATAACTCGTTTTTCATACTCATGTGTGTTCTAAATGGAGTCTACACACTATGATTGGAGTCGGCAACACAAGACAGTTGCAAATGGACAACAATGTGAAAAATCAAGATGTTACTCTTGGTTTCATTGAACCTCCTGTTGAACCGTGTTCCATTCAACCAAACAATTGGATCCATGAAGGATGCCACTATAGAAAACATTAGTGTATCATCACTCTTGTTTTTGAGGACGAAAACGCTTCTCCAAGGGGGGAGTAATGTCATGCCAAGGGTAGGACCATGCACGGCCAAGGGCCAGGACGGACATGCAGTCAAGGGGATCCCTATATTTAGAAGGCCAAGGGCCTATATAGGGCATGGCTGGGTAGTGATGAGCATGTTCATGTTCCCTTGTCCTTTCACCTTTAACCTTGGCCCCATGTTGAGACAGATCCATAAGCACATGTCTATATTCTAACCCTTGTTCCCATTTATTCACCCACATTAAATGATCAGTTTAATATGAGAAAATCATTTGGGTTGGTTAGATATTAGATTTTATGACTCTCTCTCTCTCTCTCTCTCTCTCTCTCTCTCTCTCTCTCTCTCTCTCTCTCTCTCTCTCTCTCTCTCTCTCTCTCTCTCTCTCTCTCTCTCTCTCTCTCTCTCTCTCTCAAGCAGAGCGTCATCTCTCACGAGCATTGTATTGTAATACTTTACATAATAAAGGGAATATTGAAAGAGGCGCCTATTCAAGGACTCCATTTATTCCAGTCCCCTCTCTACATCTCATTCTCTCTATCTCTCCTAATTACTCAGTCTTATATCTCCATCATTCAAGTGCCGAATGTTAATTTTGCAAGCTGAATTTCACTATTTATGATGTCTCTCACTACTAGGCAATAGGCCAACCAGTTATAGTGGTATTAGAGCGTAGTTGATTGCTCTTCTATGAGTAATCTAGTCGAGATTGGACAACTCCTTTGCAATTGCAATGTTGAAGTCAAGGGAGATCAACAACAATGAGCAAGAGGAGAAGTATAAAGAAGTGCAGGTCGAGGTTGAAGATAGTGATGAAGACGGACATGAAGAGTCTCTTGAAAGTAAATATGAGAGAGGTAGAAGAAGACAATCTGTTGGCACAACTTACATCATGGGTTGTCTGAAAAGACTACAAGGGAGGAAGCCTAAGTGTTGACAAGAGAACAAACAGAAGGTCTTTGCCTTCATACACTAGTTTTATAGACATTTTTATGGGGAAAATCTCATAGAAGTTTCCAAGGTTAGGAAGGCTTTGTTTTCTTTGAAGGGAATGCTCAACAATGGTGGTCAACACTCTTGTTGCAAGGCCAAGTTCCCAAAACATGGGGTGAATTCAAGCAACTTTTTGCATCCATGTGGTTGACACTATTCTTTAAAGTAGATGCTCTCTCAACATGGAATCAGATGCTACTTGAAGAGGAAGATATCCTTAACGATTACAAGGCAAAATTTCATAAATTTTAAAATTCTTGTAGCTTCTTTCTGACTAGGTACTCTGTAAGAGCAATTGGAAAAGTATTGTGGTGGGAGATTAGAGGTTGTTGCTTAAAGCACAAGGTTACCAATATTCAACATAGCTAGTCAATCCAGTTGTATCTACATCGGCAAGTCAAAGTTAATGAAAGTACATGCAAAGATACATCAAGAACTCTATAAGGTCATGATTTTTTGACAAAGACGTTTGTCCATGTGCTTGAACACTCTCTCATTCTCTATCCAATGACTTAGCTCATGCTCAATTACAACAACATAAAACTTGGCAATGTGTAGCATATCATGATGGTAGGATAGTTGTTAGGGAGCATAGGGCCCCAACCTGTAATATTGACAATAGTGTTCATGCTCCAACTCTCAGGAAAGCCTTTGCATACAACTCTGTTAAATATGTGTGCCAACAAAGATGCAGTATATATGAAGCTTGATACTAACATTGAAGAAGGCGGAAGTCTAGGGTTGAGACAAGTGGCAATGATAGGGGAGGCTGAGTTGTTACTCTATACATACTAATCATACTATCTACATTCGTCTTTGGAGTTCTTACTCAAGAGTGGCTGGTAATGCTTTGCAGCTCCCATGTTGGCCTGGGTCATTAACATACATGTTAGTCCCATGGATGTGGATGTGGATATGTGGCGTAAAAGCTCTAAGGCAAAAGGGAAATATATTAAGCAGACAATGGATCTACCTGGGAAGCCTACGAAAAAGAGGGCGAAGGTAGTGAAGGACACAGTAGAATCTTTAATATCACTGCCAGTTTCAGAAAGCCAGCAGCTTCGAGTGAAGCAACCTATTCGACGTTCCTCGCATACTCCTGCTACTGGTTCGGTGGTAAGTTCAGGTGTGCTGCAGATCACACTATGCATGTCACAGGTGTGGCTTCTATAGTGTGTGTTCCTCTCTCTACTGCTCTATTTTTACTCCTACCACAGTGACTACCTACCAAGCTCCAGTGGGAGTTGCTTCTTCTCCTATGCCTAGTCCTGCTGCAGCCACTCCAAACCTCTCTACTCCGCTAGAGAGGCATGCTCCCAGTCCACCACCATGAGTAGTGCCACTTGCCACCGCATTGCCACCAGCAGTACCACTTGCCAACTCTCTTCTGCTTGACACTGTTACAGAACCTTCCACAATGTCGGACTCTTCATCACTTTTTTGCATATCTAAGGATATAGTGCAGGAGTTTAGGCAAGCCATTGCCACCATTGAGCTTGGATCAGAGTGGTTGGCAGCTGCACACCAGCATCAGGTAGCTACTTACGCAGCTATGGAGGGATCTCTGTGAGTCGCTAAGAGCGTCATCGTCGATCGGGATGCTACTATTTTTGCACTCCAATAGGCCTTGAATTTAAAGTCTCAAGTGATTAATGACCTTCAAGCTCAAGTACAAGGATTTAGAGAACTTCTCTTACATGAAAATAGGGCAACCCAGCCTACGATGATGGGTATGAGGTATGGATGGACTGGAGCAGGTACACGAATGCAGAATCCAGCAAAATGGGTCCTTCTGGGCAATTTATAGGACTCTACCCACAGACTCCAGTTCAGTACTACAATCAACAGTATCCTCAGGGGTTTCAATCGTCACCATTGCCTCAAATGCTGAACGTTACTTGTTGTTGCAACGGTGTTGCTGGAGCACACCACCATGGGTGTGTTACTCGACATCCTCAGTACACTACAGGACAAGTGCTACCCTCTGCCCAGCCAGCAGGTGGCTAGTCGCTCAGGCGGCCCAGTTACAGATAGGAGAGCTCACATACAGCAAGGTCCCACCATTGATTTGATGGCTCCACCTTCAGAGACTGATGCTTCGGGTGATGTGGCGACTAATCTTTCTCTTGGGTGACTGTGCAATTTTTTACAATGACATTGATTTTAGTATTGGCTTCTTTTGCAGTCTTTTGTGATCGATTAGCAGTTTTAGTGGTTTCTCTCACCGAAACGGTGAGCGGTCTTGTGGCGGGCAACCTGTAGCAGGCTACAGTGTCACTTTTACAGGACATAGAGTTAATACAGCTGGTTTAGGTTGGTTCACATTGGACGGACTCTCTGGGTTGGGCAGTGACACGTAGCAGCAGTGATACGGACGGTGGTCTAGTGGACATCGTGGCCAAGATGACTAACTGAGCCGTTGGTGGCTCTTTATGGTTGTACATATGAGTACTAGCTGTTGGGTCATCTGATTATCTTCTAGATATATGGTCTAGCATCATTGTTTGGAGCAGTGAGTCTATACACAAAGCACGTCTTCACCATCCCTGCACATCTGAGCCTCGACACCCCATTGTACCTCTGAGTCCTGGGCTGGAGCTGAGTGGGCTCCTACGCCAGATTCTATATCAATCCTTTGAGATAGTTGAGTCATACGCTGTGGTCCGCTGCTATTGTGTAATGGAATTTGCCTATTCAATTTGAGACTAGCCAAATTTAATGAGAGTACTTTCAAGAAATGATTTTGTGAGCATAGCGGGTAGACATAATTGAAGATAGCAACATAATTACAGCAATTAGTTAACTTGGCATGGACAATACTTTTACAAGAGAGAGAATTTAGAGAACATGACAACAGTTGAGGACCGGATTTATGTGGAGCCGGTCCCCCCTCCAATAGGCATTTGTATTATGATTTCTCCCAGAAAGAGAGACTTGTTACAATACATTCTTTGTGTTCCTTGTGACCTAGGTGAAGCAATGAAGATGGAAAGCTTCATGCATCACCATCATAGCATAACCTAAACTTGAAGAAAGCTTTAACTATACCAAGCCTCAGTCCCAAGACCTCAAACACCTTCGAAGGTGGAGAGAGCTAGCAGGGAATGAGGGTAGGGAAGAGGAAGAAGAAACATTTCATACGAGAAAGAGCTAGTTCCTCACTTATCATAACTCTTGTGCTAGCATACATAATGGCATAGTAATGAAGAAGAAATATATGGCAAGCTCAAGCATTGAAGCATGGCTCTTGGATGGATTTGCACTCCATAGCCAAGAGTGTTGGTGTAGGCTCTCAACCTCTACTTGCTTGGAGAAGGAGAGGGAGCTCTTGCACTTTGCATAGTACACAATGAGAGTGTTTGTGAGTGTGTGTGGGTGAGTATACCCCCTAAGCACCCCCCTAGCTTGCTTGGGTCGACCCCCCCTTGTAGCTCATGCTTGAAGCTCATTGGACCCCTCCAGGCCTAGCCAATCACAAGCAGGAGCCATTACAAGCAACATGGGTAGCCTTGGGACAAGTGTCCCCCTTTCCCCTTTGAGAGAGAGGACTTGATAAATGCAAAATCAATTTATTAAATATCCTAAATTATCATTGGACCCCTTGGGTGGCCAACCAATAGGCTTCAGGCACACCATGAGGGCAACATGGGAAGGAACTTGACAAGTGTCCTTGCTGCCTCTTCAAGCTGGGGCTTCCCTTGTGTGTGTGTGTGTGTGTGTGTGTGTGTGTGTGTGTGTGTGTGTGTGTGTGTGTGTGTGTGTGTGTGTGTGTGTGTGTGTGTGTGTGTGTTCTCTCTCATCTCCCCCCCCCCCTTGTAGGCTCGCCCCCCTCCTTGTAGGGATATTTTTGACTTTGGATGAGCAAGCCCCTTAGTCATCAAGCATGACTAAGCACTTGAAGTAGGGGGTGTTCCCACAAGCATCTCAGGCAAGCTTCTCAAGGCACCTCAAGCTTAATCATGCACCAAGTCAAGCACCTCAAGCATGGAGCCAGTCAAGCACCTCAAGCATCTTAATCAAGCACCTCAAGCATGACAAGCACCTCAAGCACGACAAGCACCTCGAGCTTGGGCCGGGTTCCCACCTCAAGCTCAGCCCTAGCTTACCTAAGGTCAAAGGACTTTTACACACATTATTGGAGGTCTTCAATGAAGCTAACCCTAAGGTCTTATGCTCCATTGGTTAGCCTTGCTCTTGATAGACCATCTCCCCTTTGGGCCCCTTTACTATTGGCCCCGTGTTGAGATAGATCTATAAGCACATATCTATATCTTAACACTTGTTCCCATTTATTCTCCCACATTAAGTGATCAATTTAATATGAGAAAATCATTTGGGTTGGTTAGATATTAGATTTTATGACATTACCTCTCTCTTGAAATCATAGTCGTCCTTGACTATGAGGTAGAAGAGATAAATCCTTAGTCATTAGTCAATCGTACTTAGCGGTTAGAGGATCCCTTTTTTTCCCTACGACATCTTTCCAAGATGGATGACTAATCCATTTGGTGCTTGGGAGACATAGCTGCCGCAAGCATGTCTGCTCTTTAGTCCATTTCATTCTCCCAAAGTAGAGTGACAAATTCTACTTGGTGTTTGAGAGACGTCGTCATCACAAACATGATTCTAAGCATGCATACTAGTTAAATTTGTGCACAATTAAAAAGAGGATTAGTCTTATAAGACAAAAACATGAGTCATTTAAAAGAGAGTTGTACATTTGCTTACTCTAATGTAGCATTGTAAGCATTGACAAGGTTCATACTATCCTTAAGTTGTACTCCTTGCATCCATTTAGCATCTTCAAAAGGATAATTTTTGAACTTAATAAGATACCGTTGGATTATCTTACCATGTCGTAGTACCTTGTCTTCATGCCGAAGGACAGCTTCGGGTTGTAGCACCTCTTCTTGGTGTATAAGCCAATGTAGCATTGTGTATAAGCCAATGGTTGGGCAACTTGAGTTGATAAGCTGTCTCATTGATGGGCTTCAAGATTTGGAAAGAACCATAGTATCTTTTTGCTAGTTTAGCATAATACTTTTGATGGCCCGTAGGATTTTTGCTCGTCGTTTGCCTTAATCGAGCCTTAGGAAACTTGAGTAAGACCCAATCATTTTCTTTGAACATTAAGGCTCTTCTGTGCTTATCAGCAGCAGCTTTTTGCCTTTGTTGAGAGATGGCTATAGCCTCCCTAATCTTTTGAAAAGATTCTTGTAGGTCACGGCTATACTCATCGGCGGCAAAGATCTTCCCATGTACTTTGAGTAGCAAGGGACTTTTAGGTCTTCCCTCTATGATCTCGAAAGGTGCTTTCCCCGTAGAAGTATGTACAGTATTATTGTAGGCATACTCTACTAGAGGTAAATACTTTTCCCATTGTGAGCGTTGATCTACTTCGGTAACATAAGTCTTGAGTAGATCGAGTATCGTAAGATTGGCTATCTCACTTTGGCCATCCGTTTGTGGGTGATAGGCCGAAGAGAAATTCAATCTTGTTCCTAGATTTTCAAAGAGACCTTTCCAGAAATTACAGGTCATTCTAGGATCTCTATCTGACACGATGGATGTGGGTAATCCATGGTGCTTGAAAATCTGAGATATGAAGAGAGTTGCCATTTGATGTGCCTTAATAGTCTTTTTGACAGGAATAAAATGTGTTTGCTTGCTAAACCTGTCGACTATTGTCCATATTCCTGTATTCCCATGGATAGACTTGGGTAATCCAAAGATGAAATCCATGGATATACTCTCCCATGGTGAATTTGGAATAGGCAATGGCTCGAGTAATCCAGGCTGCTTCCCTCTATCATACTTGGTCTTTTGGCATACTACACATTTTGAAACATACTCTTGTATGTCCACTTTCATGGTAGGCCAATAGAAATACGTCTCTACTCCTGGGAGAGTAGGTTGAATACCCCTATGCCCTGCATATGGAAGAGCATGGAATTCATACATAACCTTCTCACGAAGGGAATGGGTAACACATAGCCTATTGCCGTGGAGAAGATAACCATCCTGCAAGGTTAATGGTTCCTCTTTCTTCCCCAAAGCAAGGGCTGACATTATGTCTCTAAAGTCAGGGTCAGTAGCATACTCATCTATCATAGAGGATAGATCATTGTGAGTAGCTATAGACACTGCATTAACTTTTGGTCGTCGTGGAAGTGCATCGGCAACTTGATTGTGCTTACCAGCTATGTGAGCAATATGGAAATTAAATTGTGAAAGAAAATTTGCCCACCTCATTTGTTTGTCGAAAAGTTTGGTTTGCGTCATGAAATACTTGAGACTTTGGTGGTCGGTTCGTAGGATAAATGGAGTCCCCAATAGGTAGTGCTTCCATGTATCTAGGGCATGTAGAACATCTAAAAGCTCTTTCTCATAAATGCCCAAGACTCGTTCATCACTATTGAGCCTTCGGCTCTCATATGCTATGGCATGCCCTTCTTGAAGCAAAACCGCTCCAAGGCAATCACCACAAGCATCACATTGGACCTCAAATGGTTTTGAGAGATCCGGAAGCACGAGGACTGGTTGGGAAGTAAGCTTCTCTTTGAGTTTTTCAAAAGTATTTTGCTCCTTGGTGTCCATACAAACTTAACGTTCTTCTTTGTTAAGTCGTGTAGTGGTCCTGCTACTTGAGAGAATTTTGCTATGAAGCGTCTATAGTATGCACACATACCAATAAAGCTTCTTAGCTCATGTAGATTCCTTGGGTTAGGCCATGATTTTATTACCTCTAACTTTGATGGATCCATACGAATACCATCGTGAGAGATAATATGACCTAGATATTGAATCTCTTGAAGGAAGAATTCACATTTCTTTTGGTTGAGAAAAAGTTTGTTTTCCCTCAAGGCTTGAAAAATCACTTGGAGATGTTGCTTATGTTCCTCCAAAGATTTGGAGTAGATGATGATATCATCAAAGAACACTCCAGTGAATTTACGATATGGTCTAAAAATTTTCTCCATGAGACGATTGAAAGTAGTTGGTGCATTAGTCAAGCCAAAAGGCATGACTAGATATTCATAAAGACCAAATGTTGTGCAAAACGCGGTCTTTAGGATATCTTCATCCACTATCCTTATTTGATGATAGCCACTCTTAAGGTCAATCCTACTGAAGTAGGTAGAGCCTTGTATCTTATCAAACAGATCTTCTACCCGAGGCACGGGAAATCTGTTTTTGATAGTGATGGTTTAGTGCTCGATAGTCCACACACATACGGTATGTACCATCTTTCTTTTTCACTAAAAGGACTGGAGAACAAAAGGGAGAGGAACTATGCCTCACCATCCCTTTGTCTACCAATTCCTGTACTTGCCTCATAATCTCCTCTTGTTGAGCTTGTGAGACTCGATAAGGAGGTTTGTTAGGCGGTGAGCTTCCTGGAAGGAGCTCAATACGATGGTCATCATCCCCTCGTTTTGGAGGTAGGTCCATAGGGATATCATCGATGAACACATCTTGGAATCCTTTTAGAAAAGTAGACAAGTCTAACTCTTCTTGATTCCTATCATTTTCATTTGATGAAACATTATTAGCTTTTAGAGACTCTTTGACATAAATCATGTACGTAGAAACTGAGCTCTTCATTGATTTATCAAAAGAAAGAGAATTTACAAGTGGAATAGTGCGACCACGCTCACTAGCATCTATATACATGTTCTTTCTCTTGTAGGTGAAAATTCTCCTTTCAGGGAACTTCATGTTGGCAGCCATGCGATCAAACCATGGTGTCCCTAGGATAACATCCTGATGTTGGAGAGGAGAGATGAAGAAGTCTTCTTTGTCGACATAGCTTTGGACATGAAGCCTCAACTTCCCAATCAAGGGAGTAACGGAGGCTTGTTGTCCCTTGAAAGCTGCATCAGCTGTTATTATATCTCCCATCTCAAAAGCTTGAATGCCCAACTTGGTGGCCAACTCTATTGATATGAAGTTGAGAGTAGAGCCAGGGTCAAACAAGATGAAGGCATCATGCTCTCTTCCCTTTCCCCAAGCATAGGAGAGTGATGATCCTTTGCAATGAGCATCCTCTTTTGGAGCTTTGATGGTGGAAGCCCTAGGAGTCGCATTACGAGTATTCGTCTTGGGGCAAGAACGATAGCCATGTCCTTGCTCCCCACACTTGAAACATTTATGGTCCTTGCAAAAAGCTTCAAGCTCTTAAGGAGAGAGTTTGTTTTTACCTTTGTAAACTCCCTTCTCCTTGGACCGATTGTTGTTGTTGTTATTGTTGTTGTTGGAAGTGCCTTGGGAATTATTTTGTGCATTGGATTTCCCCTTTGCATCATTTTTATCTTTGTTTTCCATGGGCTTGACATTACGTCTAGCCCCTTGATGGAAACTGATGCGTGAAGCAACCATGGTGTGATGGATTACTTCGGTAATAGTACCAGGCCGTTGAGAGTTAATGTATTCGGCCATCTCTTCAGGTAATCCCGCACAGAATTGCTATCTTTGCTCGGCAAAGTCTATCTTTTGAAAGACAGTAGCTTTGAGATGTAAATCCCAAAACTTGTCTACATACTTGTTGATAGACTCATGAGAGAGAAGCTTCAAGCCGCGCCATTCGGTAAGAACTTTATCTTTAGTATCGCTTGGAAGAAATGGCTTCATGATGGAAACTCGTAGAGTTTTCCATGTCTTTGGGGCTTCTCCATTGCCACGAAGGCTAGCCCACCATTGACGAGCTGATTTTTGGAAGTGCATAGCTACATGGCGTAGCTTGGAGGACTCTGTGAAGCCCTCGTCCCCAAAGGCCGCATCAAATTGCTGGATGAAGGCCAACACTTTGTCGGTAGCACCAAAGGTGCCATCGTAGGTGAGAAAAGAGATACTCTTTCCTCCCTCCTTGAACTTCTTTAGCTTTTGTGACCTTCGCCATGCAGGAAATGATTTGCGATGTCCTCCCCTCTTGTATTCTCTAGGAGAATAGCCGTAACTTTCATCGGAAGAGGAGGAAGGTGTAGAAGAAGGAGAAGAGGGTGACCTCTTCCTAGACCTTTTCTTCCTTTGTTTCCTCTCTTGCCTTTCAGAGTGAAGAGGAGAAGGACTATAGGTTTCTCTTTTCCTCTTGGGAGGAGTAGGCGATCGTCTAGACCGCCGTCTTCGTGGAGCCACCTCTTCAGAAGAACTTAGACTTTCATTGCTTTCTTTCTCTTTGGATTCCTCCTCTCGAATGGGAGAGAGTCTTCTTTTGGGGGTCTCTTCTAGAGGCCTCCTAAGCTCTCTCTCCTCTGGGAGAGGAAGGGAAATTCCATAAGCACGAAGTTGTTGAGTAACTTCGGCTTGCAAAGCAGGGTTGCCCATAGCTTGCTGCAACCTAGCGACGAGATAATTCACAAACATGGGAGCATCATCATTAGCACCTTCATGTGCAAAATCAAAGCTATCAATGTTCATTCTACTCTCTTGATTATTGTCAGCCATGTTAACAAAATTTATGTTTATACTTAGTGTATGCTTTGGCAGTTCAAAACCTTAGTTGCCACTCCTCTTAGCCTTTGAAAATCGGCTCTTAAGTATCTACACCCACGGCTCAAAGTGGTTAATTATAGAGAGTAGAGTAGTAGGTCTAACATAGCAGAGTTGCCAAGGGCTAGCTCCTTTCGGACTTCTTATGGCTCAATAATGGTAAAGCCGTAGGCAAGTCTAAAAAGACTCCATTATTAAGTCCAAATCTCCCGAGGTGTGCACCATCCCCCACATATTGGGCTTAACAAAACCGATATTAGATCCCAGTTCCACTTACTCTATTATAATTAACAACATCAACAATTTATAGGCTACTTACGGACCTCTCTTCTTAAGCAAGAAAAGAGAAACCAAATGCTCTGATACCAATGTAATGGAATTTGCCTATTCAATTTGAGAGTAGCCAAATTTAATGAGAATACTTTCAAGAAATGATTTTGTGAGCATAGCGGGTAGACATAATTGAAGATAGCAACATAATTATAGCAATTAGTTAACTTGGCATGGACAATACTTTTGCAAGAGAGAGAATTTAGAGAACATGACAACAGTTGAGGACCGGATTTATGTGGAGCCGGTCCCCCCTCCAATAGGCATTTGTACTATGATTTCTCCCATAAAGAGAGACTTGTTACAATACATTCTTTGTGTTCCTTGTGACCTAGGTGAAGCAATGAAGATGGAAAGCTTCATGCATCACCATCATAGCATAACCTAAACTTGAAGAAAGCTTTAACTATACAAAGCCTCAGTCCCAAGACCTCAAACACCTTCGAAGGTGGAGAGAGCTAGCAGAGAATGAGGGTAGGGAAGAGGAAGAAGAAACATTTCATACGAGAAAGAGCTAGTTCCTCACTTATCATAACTCTTGTGCTAGCATACATAATAGCATAGTAATGAAGAAGAAATAGATGGCAAGCTCAAGCATTGAAGCATGGCTCTTGGATGGATTTGCACTCCATAGCCAAGAGTGTTGGTGTAGGCTCTCAACCTCTACTTGCTTGGAGAAGGAGAGGGAGCTCTTGCACTTTGCATAGTACACAATGAGAGTGTTTGTGAGTGTGTGTGGGTGATTATACCCCCTAAGCACCCCCCTAGCTTGCTTGGGTCGACCCCCCCTTGTAGCTCATGCTTGAAGCTCATTGGACCCCTCCAGGCCTAGCCAATCACAAGCAGGAGCCATTACAAGCAACATGGGTAGCCTTGGGACAAGTGTCCCCCTTTCCCCTTTGAGAGAGAGGACTTGATAAATGCAAAATCAATTTATTAAATATCCTAAATTATCATTGGACCCCTTGGGTGGCCAACCAATAGGCTTCAGGCACACCATGAGGGCAACATGGGAAGGAACTTGACAAGTGTCCTTGCTGCCTCTTCAAGCTGGGGCTTCCCTTGTGTGTGTGTGTGTGTGTGTGTGTGTGTGTGTGTGTGTGTGTGTGTGTGTGTGTGTGTGTGTGTGTGTGTGTGTGTGTGTGTGTGTGTGTGTGTGTGTGTGTTCTCTCTCATCCTCCCCCCCCCTTGTAGGCTCGCCCCCCTCCTTGTAGGGATATTTTTGACTTTGGATGAGCAAGCCCCTTAGTCATCAAGCATGACTAAGCACTTGAAGTAGGGGGTGTTCCCACAAGCATCTCAGGCAAGCTTCTCAAGGCACCTCAAGCACCTTAATCATGCACCAAGTCAATCACCTCAAGCATGGAGCCAGTCAAGCACCTCAAGCATCTTAATCAAGCACCTCAAGCATGACAAGCACCTCAAGCAGGACAAGCACCTCAAGCACGACAAGCCCCTCGAGCTTGGGCCGGGTTCCCACCTCAAGCTCAGCCCTAGCTTACCTAAGGTCAAAGGACTTTTACACACATTATTGGAGGTCTTCAATGAAGCTAACCCTAAGGTCTTATGCTCCATTGGTTAGCCTTGCTCTTGATAGACCATCTACCCTTTGGGCCCCTTTACTATTGGCCCCGTGTTGAGATAGATCTATAAGCACATATCTATATCTTAACACTTGTTCCCATTTATTCTCCCACATTAAGTGATCAATTTAATATGAGAAAATCATTTGGGTTGGTTAGATATTAGATTTTATGACATGTTGTGTCTCTGTGAGCTCAGTTGTTGTCTATTGTTACTTTGTTTTCAGTCTATTTTGAGTGAGATTGTCACGTACATTGCACTGAGAAGCACTATGCGCATCTGTCGCACGTGTCAATGCAAGGAACCTCCCTATACATTGTGTGCGAGCCACAAATGGCTCCAAGCATGCAACTAGCCTAAACTAGTAAGCTCAAAGATGGCAATGGTGTGTCACTCACCGCCCTACGCTTGCTGTCATGGAGGATTCCTTGCCGCAAAGAAGAGGGAGACGCCTCTACGCCACGCTCAATCGCCTCGCCGTTATCGTGCCGCCGCAATGCTCTCTCTCTCTCTCTCTCTCTCTCTCTCTCTCTCTCTCTCTCTCTCTCTCTCTCTCTCTCTCTCTCTCTCTCTCTCTCTCACGCATACACACACACACAAGGAGATGAAGAAGAAGAAGATGGAGATGGAGCAAGAGCACTCTTAAATTGCACAAATGAGAGAATGAGTGAATTTTAGGTTTAGTTGACTTTTATACGAGCTCGTCCCATTCACACTTGGGCACCCATGCTTAGCCAACTAGTCCCTTGAATGTTCCAGTTAGAGTGCGCCTCTCATCGGCGATCACTCTTACCCTTTTCCTATTGGACCGACAATCCCGGTACCTGACTCTACCAAATAAATAATACAACGTCCGTCTTAGGTGATAGGAATGTGCGTGAGGGTTAACATGCCCCCCTTCTTGATGTAGATTCCGTCCTAGGAAGCTATTGAGTTGAAGCTCGTTCGTCGAGGTGGAAGAGCATTTGAGATGAATGTCCTTAGCCTCCTAAAGTCACTACAAAATCAAACAACATTGGCACAGTAATTGCATTCTCATAAGCAATTAAAAATCATATGCAATTGTAGGCAGACAATTTTATTGGTAACAGAATTTTAAACCATTTGTCAGCAATAAACATTAAATTGCAATATAATCAAACGCATAAACAGTTGTAAAGGTAAAGAACTAAACAAGTCTGGGGTTGCTAATTTAACGGTCGAAAGGCACTAAAGATCGACTATTAATACCATGGGCAAGCTTCTCAATTTTCTCTGGTCAATTAAGTTGTTGAATCACGAGAGCCAAGTATTTCATGTCTGAGGGCTGACTAGAGGCTATACCTAGAAGACATTATAGTTAAGCTACGATAAAAGGAATTTCTCATGAAATCATCACCTGACTGATTACCTTTTCTTTGACCCCCCAAAGTCTTTTCACAGTGATTCAATTTTGATGTGTGTGCTTAGTTTGTATACCTTGGGTTTTTTGCTTTTCAAGGAAAGCGCCCACACTGGGAACCTCTAGGGCTCTAGTACCATATGCGATACATGTGAGTGGAGTACCAAATCAAGCTGAGGTTTCTCTTCCAGCTTAAGATTTTCCATTGTGGCACTTTGATTTTTTTGTCGTTTTCAGCATTTTATATTTGTAACTTTGAGGCGTCATATAACACCGTTACCCTCCTCCGGTTATCACACTAGTAAACTCCCTTTATAATACTTAAGCTAAAGGTCAATAGAGACTAAGCCCACTAGAAAGCCCTAGTACATTTCACACAATGCTGCCTAAATCGGATTAAGAACCTAAGTAACCATTGATAATTAGGAAGGCATTCCCCATGGTATTAAGAGAAGATCTCTAACGCCTAGCTTGGTCAAACTAGCTTAGTCAGACTGCTTGATTTTTAAACCTAGACAAGTGATTATGACAAAAAATTACATTGAATTTAATGTTTGATACTAAGCAAATGTGTTGAATATTATGCTACCAATCACAATTAAAGTAGAAAAACATGGATGCAAAAAGATAAGGGGCAATGCCAATGGACAAGAAACACCTCTTTGTGTTGATGGTCATGCTTGATTTGAAGTGTGAACGAAAGAAAGATTGCATGAAGGTCCAAATCCTAACAACAGCAACACGTTCCTATACAAACTAGGAAACACAAAGAATACATCTATGAGGCACATCAATGGGAAAAAAGGACTTTGCTAATCACTAAACTCAAAAACAGAAACACTCCTATCGTACTAATCTTACCTACCCTCCATCACTCGAGTGATGAGGATCAAAGGTGTTTGATGACATAAGTTTCTGTTTCAGTGTATCGAATGTGAATGTGTAGGTCTGGGTCAATGTTTTGACTTTTATTGTGCATACTCGTTTGCTAATTGCTCTTGCTCTTTATTATTATTTTTTTCTGTGAGTATAAGGATTTATATATACATTCCCTAAGATTGGGAGATTGAGAGGTCAGGGAGGAAGGTTGAGAGGGAAATAATTCAATAGGCTGACATGAATGAAGACTTCCCCCCTTCCTTGGGTAGGTCATACTATTTGAAATGTGCTTGTCACCCTTTGAAACCAATTGTTCCAGTTGGTAATAGGTGAGGATTTTTGCCAGTATTACCTTAGGTGCCTCATCGAGTTGCAAGGGTGGGAAGGTACTCTCCCAAGATCGAACTTGAAGTGGTTCATCAGGTGATTCTTGAATACTAGGAGGTGTGGATTCCTTTGTAGCTTCATGGAGTTCCACTATTGTAGGTGGAGGCTGTGGAGAAGCTTTTACCTCTATGGATGCATTACATGAGGAGCTAGAAGCTGCATGGAACTCCCCCCTTCCTGAGCTAAGTGGAACAAATTGTTCTTTCTTCAGTACCCAAACTAGCTCTAGAGCGGGTGTATAGCATTCACTGATTTTTTTCTTTCCACGATCGTCAATTTGTTTTGGAGCTACAGGATTGGGTGCACATGGGTCAGGTGACAGGTAAGAACACAATCTACATTTTGACACCCAGATTTTATTATTTCCTTGATAGTAGTTTTGGACTTCCAATAGTCATCTAGGAATCCACCGCCACTTTCCTTACATTTTTTGGAGCGAGTGGGACGTTTCTTACAAGGCTTCTGTTTTTTGGCACCAGCTATGGTCGCTAAAGAAGCTTTAAGGACCCACTTGTATGTTTTCTTCGTTATATTAGGATGATTTGTCATAAGCTATATGCATTGCTTGTAGCATATTTAAGGGTACGGGCATTTCATCCCCCTCCGGTGTTACCCAGGTTGTCCCCCTATTTCCCCAAGTATCTATGGTTGCTGCTAGGTGGACCCAATCCACATTGTCAGACTCAGTCATCCCAGGTAGAACATCCATATAAGGAGAATATTCCCCAACATCAGTGTCCGCTTTACACATGTAACAATACTGCAATGGGGCCGAGTGAATTGTGGTGTCAGATCTATGATCAATTATAAACCAGTTTCCTAGAGGATGTTCTTGACCAGTTACAAGATCCACTCGAATGACAGAATCTTGGAACTGTAGGTAGACATGGTTCTTAAACCAGTCATGCACCATTTTTGCTTCCCTCATGAAAGGACGTCCTAAGATCATCTTCGATGCCATAGTGTGTTCGGAGAAATCCATAACAATGAAGGTAATTCTTATTTTATGTCCAAAGACCTTGATCTTGAGATCTTCTAGCATCCCAATAGGTTTAACAATAGACCCATTGGCTATCTTCACTACTATGGTTGTGGTCACAAGGTGAGGTCTTCCCATAGTTTCCCATTAATTTTTAGTCACAATGCTAACCCCAGCGCCACCATCAAGGATTACCTTCACAGTTAATCCCTTAGTAGTGATTGGTATGGTCGCATTGGATTCATCACCCTCAAAGTATTGTCCCAACTTGTTAACAGGTATTTCTATAACAAGGTTCTCATCTAGATTGGGTTGTGGATATAAGTGTTCCTCCTCTATAGGCATCTCCCCAGCTCCATCCATTTGTGCAAATGTGGTAGCCCAAACTTCAATTCTCCATTGAGGAAGGCTCAAAGAGCTGAGACTAGCTCACGCTCTTTATATAGTTTGGACATGATGGTGGTTCTAACTTCTGAAGAAATGAAATCCATCAATTTGGCAATGTTTAACGGCACCTTTTTGGGTTTCAGTCCCTTGACAAGTTTCAGTACCGGCAATCATTAGCAGTAAAGGGGTGATTATTGAAGAACATATAGACAAATTTGTGAAACTATTCATTCTTGAAACCAGTAAATGGACTCAGCAGAGAGAAGTATGGAAGGCTATGAGCAAGGAGAAGGTAGTTGATGAATGGAAAGAGCAGCAATAATTGGAAGCTAAGATCATAGAGGATCTAGCTAAGAAGTCAGGTAGTCCCTCTATAAACATTCTTTCCATCAAGAAGTGCGTACGTCCACTTTCCCATGACTTTAAGTCACTTTCTTCTTGGATGACACTAGGTATGGCTAAGGGTCTATGGACTTGGTGAGGTTGTTGTTGCGTAGGGAGCATGGTGTCTGTAATCTGGATTTTCCTAGGTGCTGGTTCTAGATCCCTTTGGGTATCTTCTACCAAACTCCTTAATTGCTTGACTCGCTCGATCTCCTCTATAGGGTTTGGATAAGTTCTTATCTTCTTCTTGGATCCTAGCCATTGTGGCTCGTGAAAATATTCATTGTTGGTTTCTATCTTAGCGGACATTTTGGTCTCCATGGTTTCACCTGAATCAGAATCCTCTTCAGCACCGTTCATATATACGGGGTCGTCACCAGTCCCTATGTTGGTCTTTGAACTGGGGTGTGACTTCGCTGCTTTTTGCGATCTCTTCCTTCGTGTTTTCTTCTTTTTTTGAGATTGGGCAATTGATGCCGTGTCTCTTTCCTCATATTTCCGTGGCATCGATCATGTGAGTACGTTTATTGGTACCACAGGTGTACTTTGTGATGGATCTTCGGTAACCTCAATCAAATTTTGTGGCATGATGATCTTCGGTGCATTTGGATTATTTGGACAATGGGCAATCAAATGATCTATGCCACATCAATTACACATGAGTATCGGCATTGTAGACGTGCTTGCTTGATTGGTTTGCATTAGTGTGGCGTTCTTTTGTAGTCTAATAGGGCACTCGGCTACACGATGTGGACCTCCACACTCATAGCATTGAAGAGGTGGTCTCTTAGCAGTGTAATTGATATTTTGGCCACTTGTAGCAAGAGCAGCTATTTGATAGACAGATTTAACTTGTCCCCAATAGTCCTCCATGTAGTATTGTGGACTTTCTTCAAGCACATCCATCCCATAGGCAATATTAGGATCTATATCTTCCTCACAGCCTTCCAAACAAGCAATAGATGACTCACAACCCACTTGATTCACAGAAGTGATTCTTGGATGTGGTGGTTGCGGTCCTGGGACTGGAGGTGATAAGGGTGTTGTTTGAACAACATTTTGGGCCCTACGGACCATGTGTTCTGCTGTTTATTCAAGATGTGGGGCCGGCATCAATGCAGGTACTCGAGATGTGTATGTCCATGCTAAGGTTGGTCTATTGTCCATCGCGCGCTTAAATACTATGCAATCCTTAGCTTGATGACCATACCTCCCACAGGCATTGCAGTTCCCATTGAATTTTACTCTAAAAGTAGGGCATTCACTGGTACTATGCGGTCCATAGCATATTGAGCACCATTGGTTCTCCCTTCTTGGATACATATGACTGTTTTGCAGAGCACGATTATCTCTAAGACTCTCTTGAATGGCCTTGGTGAGATCTGCTAAAGTCATTTCAGATATCTTTGGCTCCTTAGCAATAGGCTTTAGGGTCATTGGATGATGCCCTGATGCTTGTGAGCTAATAGATTTAGGCTCAACAGACACTCTTTCTCCTTGAATCATTAAATTATCCTCCAATTGGATCCCACTGGTGGTGACTGCTTCCCAAGTGGTGATACCTGTAATGACTAGGCCATTGTAGATATCCTCATGTCGTAACCCCCTAATGAATCTATCAAGCAATTGATTATTATTGAAGCGCTCATTTGGATTACAACGAGAATTCAAATGCTTGAAGTGACTAATAAAGTCTCTCACCGACTCTCCTTTCTCTCGTTGGGCTTTTTGGAGCTGAGAGGCTACACCCCAAAGCACTCCCTCTCGTATGTATTCGTTCAAGAAAAATCTCCTAAGAGTAGGGTAAATCATTTTTTCTTCCACCCTTAGGGTTCTATACCAATCCCCTGCCTTCCCACTTAAGGTTAGGCTTAAATCATTACTCTTATGCAGGTCATTGTGTTCTCCAAGAGAATCGCATATTTGTTCAAACACTTCGATATGCTTTCTCACATCTCCGTCTCCACTAAATTTTTGTGTGAGCTTGGCTATTTGTATTGCCTTACTTCTAGGCTCTCTATCAGGCGTGTTACGCATATTCTCAGCAATAGCTCGACCAATAGCTTGAGAAAATGTTGCCAAGTCACCTAAGTGAGCAGGCATCGTGGGTGAAGGTGCTCCAGAGACTACATGTGGAGTAGGTATTGGCATTGGGCTTGGCGCATAGGAAGCCCTTGGGTTCCACGTTGGGTACGATGTTGTGCCATCTGGTGGCCCAAAGTTCATATGTGTGGCCCTAGGCATAGCAAACGTCGGATGTGACATGCTAATGCTAGCCGGTATAGTCCCATGGAAATAAGAACTTGGGTGTTGTGGTTGTGGAGCATAGGTTGTTGAAACAATGGGAGGGGTAGGGACTACATGAGTGCGATGACCCATAGGTGCATATGATTGGTACACACTTGTAGGTACTGTTGCAGGCATTGAGCTACCATGTAGTGGTGCTTTACTAACAAATGAGGTCCATGGCGTGTTTCTCAGCATGCCCATCACTGGAGTAGGCATGGTAGCCGTGGTGTCATCAAGGGAAAGATGAGCTAGACTTGGAAAGGTAAAGCTATCACTTGTGGGCTTAGATTGCACCGAGACCCCTGGCGAAACAACATATGGGGGATCCATCGGACTTACCGAGAGAGTCTCCATTTGCGATAAGGTTGGTTGTTTAGCCTTTCCTATATCCAAGAATCTCATGAGACCCGTTGAAGGCATATTGATCCCCTTGTTCTGTCTCTTTAACTCAATGACCCTATGGATGACCTCACAAACTATTTGTTGTTGATCCTCCACACTAGTAGCACCCATTGTGGATTGTAGGACATCTAACCAACCCACGTGATAGGTGTGGCCTGTGTATAGGTCGGTTAGAGTTTCGGTTTGTAGTTCGTACTCCCAGTTCTCATTTAAGAACGCTCCCACTAGGATTGAGGTGCTAGGGGTGTCCTTTGAGCTAGATGTAATGTTGCTTTCTAGGGGTTGGCTCTTAGTGGTCGCTAATTCAAGAGAACTCGATGGCTCTTCTAGCAAGGATATTGACAAAGGAGCTTTCGATTTTAACTCTCTTCGTTGCTCCGCCTTCCGTAAGCTCTCAATTTCCTTTTCCCTCGCTGCAAGGATATACCGCTCAACCTCTTGCACTTTGGCAAGGCTTCTACCATCAGATAATATGACCTCGGAGGGGAATAGCTCTGAAGAGTCAGGGGGTGCAGTGAATGGAGTATTCACGTGCACACTCTCTAAGGGCATAGGGTGTACGTTGGTCATGAATGGCGAATTTACTTCCCCACCCCCCTCATTTACATCATTAGCTCCATGTTTGGAGCGAGTAGCTCTACTAAAGGTTTCCTTCAAGCGGCTAAGCACGCTCAGCCCGGACCGCAGGCCCATGGCATGCATGTCTTGGCTTGAGATATCAAGATTAGGCATTGGAAAACCCTCCATGACGTCGTAGTCAGAGGAAGAGTCACTAGCCGCTATGTTTGGATCTTGGTTTGTACTACCTTGGGTCCCCGCCAAGGGCCCGGAACCTAAGGTAGGTAGATATTGAGAACTCGCGTAAGTCGAAATTCTCTCTAATTGCTCCGTCTCTAGCACACGACCAGAGCATAGATGCATGTGCCTTTGGCACCCTACAAGCATCGGCGAATAAACTCAAAGGTTAACCGCTTACTTTTTTAGGCATCCATTTTCACTCGTTTTTTAATTGTTTTAAAGTTTTTTAATGATCGGTTTTTTGATTAAAGTGTGTGATAGCTCAAAACGAGCGTATCACTGAGAGGGTCACGGTGTGCTTTACAGCACAATGTTCGGTCACCTGAAGCTCCGTTGGTCCTCAAAAAAGTCAATTTTTAGCTACGTGTGAAGCTTAAATACATAATTTTAAAGGGCGACTGAGGCCTGAGCTTGAGCGTGAGCTTGGGCTTGGGTCTGGGAGATATTCCCGATCCCGGTCCTACCTTTAAATTTTATTTTTTATTTTTTTTTGGGATAAGGTCGCCACGACGTGTGCGTGAGCACACACACACTTTACCTACCTACTTAGAACTAATACACCTACTGTTACACACTAACACACTTTATTAGTTCTAACAGATCTACTTCCTACTTACTGTACTTTGCATTACACAGAACTAACAACCTTAATACTAACACCTTATCACAGAGAAAACACAGTACCTTTCAAAACTTCATTAACAAATAAATACACAGTAGCAAAAACAAAATCCTTCTTCTCAACACACACACCTTCCTTCCCTACCTTTCCTACAATTGAAATTGCACCACAAAAGAAGCACAGAGTGCCATTCAAGCTTAGTGTATGGAATTCCCCGGAAACGGCGCCAAAAATGTGCGCGTCTATCACACGTGTCAATGCAAGGAACTTGCCAATACACTGTGTGCGAGCCACAAATGGCTCCACGCATGCAACTAGCCTAAACTAGTAAGCTCAAAGATGGCAATGGTGTGTCACTCACCGCTCTACGCTTGTTGTCATGGAGGATTCCTCCCCGCGAAGAAGAGGGAGACGCCGCTACTCCGCGCTCAACCGCCTCGCCGTCGTCGTGCTGCCGCAATGCTCGATCGCTCTCTCTCTCTCTCTCTCTCTCTCTCTCTCTCTCTCTCTCTCTCTCTCTCTCTCTCTCTCTCTCTCTCTCTCTCTCTCATACACACACACACAAGGAGATGAGGAAGAAGAAGATGGAGATGGAGCAAGAGCACTCTTCAATTACACAAATGAGAGAATGAGTGAATTTTAGGTTTAGTTGACTTTTATATGAGCTCGCCCCATTCACACTTGGGCGCCTATGCTTAGCCAACTAATCCCTTGAATGTTCCAGTTAGAGTGCACCTCTTATCAGCGATCACTCTTACTCTTTTCCTATTGGACCGACAAGCCCGGTACCTGACTCTACCAAATAAATAATACGGTGTCCGTCTTAGGTGATAGGAATGTGCGTGAGGGTTAACAAGCACCCACTGTAGAGAGCACGACACACTATCCGCGCTACACTCGGCTCTTCGTAATCGACTTTCTCTCAAACATATGGGTGCAAACAAGCTAGAAATTTCTCTCGCTTGAAGAATTGTGCATTGGCCACTTGGGTGATAGCCACCAGATTTGTCCAGCATGCTTCAAATTTATCCACAAAAACGTCAAAATTTTCACCTATATCCTATTGCACGCCTTTAATCCTCGCATCTGCTTCACCAGCCGAAACCACCTTCCGAAACTTGGAGAGAAACTTCTCTTGGAAACCAACCCAATCCTGCTTATTTGCAGCTTCTAGACCATCAAACCAAGCCTTTGATTTACCTCGCAACACCAAGGGCATTGTCTCTAGCTTTTCTTCATCAGTCCACATATGCAATGATAGCATAAATAGCTCAAAATCTTCTAACCATTCGTCCGCATCTTCATCACCATTGAAAATCGGACCCAAACTCTGCCACATGTTGGATCACGGACAATCGACCATGGAGTAATCAGCGTGCTCCTCCGTGGGGGCACCAGAAGATGGAGAGGGGGAACAAGGAACACGCCCAACACACACATAAAAATGCCTCCTATAGCTCATGGCGTACATGGCACCCCTGCCCACTTGAAAACCACCTCCAAACAACACAATCACCAAGACCACATGTGCACACGTGCTCGCACACTCACCCGAGCCCACCTAGATCATAGCACAACCCACACCCATGGAAAATGCACCAACAATCGCCGCCCTTCGCACACAACACCACATGCAATCTCTCTGTCTTTGCACACACACTGTCGGGGGGGGGGCAACACTGCCAACACACACCCGAACCCACTAGCAACATAACAAAGAAGAAGGGGGAGGGGAACCTAGATCATAGCAGAACCCACGCCCATGGAAAATGCACCAACAATCGCCGCCCTTCGCACACAACACCACATGCAATCTCTCCGTCTTTGCACACACACTACCGAGGGGGGGCAACACTGCCAACACACACCCGAACCCACTGGCACAGAACAAAGAAGAAGGGGGAGGGGAACCGCATGCTTCAGAATGGGGGGACTTGCTTCATTCAGCAACAAAAAACCAATACAACGATGGTCGTAGATCGGCGCACGTAAAGAACAAGCGCGAGAGCAAGCTCTCTCTAGCTCCCCGCATCAAGCTTCCCATGGCCGCTTTCTCCACACCAAGCTCTCTCTCTCTCTCTCTCTCTCTCTCTCTCTCTCTCTACGTGCCAGGGCCAAAACGCTTCCGCTCCCTTCGCCCTTGACCCAGCCGATCCCTTCCGCTCCCTTCACCTTTGACCCAGCCAATCCGCAAAAAAAAACACCCGCTTCAAGAAGCTCCCTTCCTTCCTTTTCAAAACAAAAACCTGCTCCCTTATTTCTACTCCGCAAGGGGCAACGACGGCCTTCTCCTTCTTTTCCTCTTTCATTTCTTTTTTCCAAAATTTTCAAAACAAGAAAGCTCCTTGGACAGCACCTTTTGGTCTCCCCCCCTTTTAAGCTTTTGAAGTTAACATCTTTGTTTTTTTTTTCCCCAAAGTCCAGCCACTCCTTCCCTTTACCTCTCCTTCCCTTTACCTTTACAAATAATAACCAAGGACCCTCGTTCTCCATATTGTCGGTGCTCTGTGCACTAATTCCTAAGCTGCAAAAAGCTATTGAAGGTTGCCGACTTGGAGTCCGAACTTGCCAACCCATGCCACACTTGAACTTTGCCGAGGCCACAAATCGGGGTTGCAAAAACCAAGAAAATCACCTGGTGGTGACCTTCCAACCATTGTCGTCAAATTTCCACCTAGCACAACTCGATCACCACAACTCAGATCATCAAGCCGTTAATCCCTATCAACTTCACGTAGCATGGGCCACTCGCTAGAACCTGGTCGAAGCTCAAAAATCATCAGATGGCACGTCTTTCAATGCTATCAAGTGGGCACACACTCGACCCCCAACAAATCTTCTATAGGCAATAACTTTCCCTCGATTGACGATCCGAGAAGATCGGCATGCTCCACAACTTGAGCTCTCCAATCCTAACCGAGGACATCAACTCTGACCATCTGTCCCCATCTCCCCTGTCCGTCGGGGCCGACTTTGGACTAGAGTAACTTCCACACCGTAGCTCCGTTTTGATGAGCCATCTGGATAGGATCCTAGAGTATCTTGAACCCTACATCCTAGGGCACACTCCCTACATTGTGGACACCTTGATCTACCATCCCAATTATCCCACTTTGTAGGCCCCCTTGGCCTAAAAAACCACTTTGGGCATACATTTCAGCCATGACCAGCTTGCCTAAGGCCTTTATACCTGCCTTAGCATCCCAACTTGCACTCGCCTGCAACTTTAGCACTGTATAGCACACTTCCCAGCACGGACCAAATTTGGTTGCACCAACGTACACTCTCCACTTGCCAATCTTCTTTGGAGTCACCACCACTAGGGATACCCGCTCTGAATTTTCCAATGGATAGATGAAACTTGTAGATAGTAGTTTTCTTACCTCCTTCAAAAGTGCCTTGTCTTTTAGAACACCCATCCTTTGTAATTTTTGTGCTCAAGGATGATTTCAAGATTTTGCTCAATTTGATGTTGAATAGTGTCAACTTCTCTCGCATCAATGTAGCCTTTGACAAACAAATTAGGGAATTTCTTTCACATTTGTTTGTACTCTACCCTTTCATCATGTGTGACGGTTTTGGATAGTATATCCTCTATGATCTCTTCATTATTTCCTTGTGGTTGCTCTTGTGACTTTACTTCTTTTGTCATCTGACTGAGAGGTTACAATTTAATACCCATCACTTATATAGAAGAATCTTCTTTAGTGGTGAGATCACTGTCTTCTTCTGTTGAGGTTGTGTTTGTGAGTTCCTCTACAATTTCAATTGGTGTCGATAGTAGGTTCTCTTAGCATTGATTCTTCATGTTGTAAACAATCCTTTTATGGTTGTCATTTTTGCATACGAGTCTCTGTGTTTCCCAATCCTACAAGGCTGACATTTGTATTAGCCATGTCCAGCCAAGGATAATGGGATATCCATTCCCTTTGGTGGTCATCACAAAGAAATCAACATGATTTTCAATTCTAAGGACCTCCACTCCCATATTTAATAAGCCCCAAGCAATGTGACCCGCTATTATTTGTCATGTTTAACTCAATCTCTATTGGATCTTGGATCCTCAACCCTAGTTTTTTCATTAGATTCTCTATCGTGATATCGACTTGATCACCTCCATCTGTAAGCCCTTTTTTGATAAGTTTACCCTTTATATAGCGATTGGAGTGATGTTCGCTTGAGCCTCTACTTGTGTAACTTTCATGAGTATCCCTCCCATGATTTTCACTCTTATGCTTACCGCTCATAAGCTCCTTCCTCACTTATGGAAATAGTGTTGGGGTACAGGTGCATGTGCCTTGCTCCATCGCCCAGGCTATGGGCGCCCACCCCCTGACACCTTCTTCTTGTGTACATATAAGGGACAACTCATACTAGAGTCTTGCTCCACCCACACACTGTGTACTCTCTCCTTCTCTCCTTCCCGCACGCACACCGCATTTCGCATACACACATCCGTGTACACACACTCTTTAAGTGGTATCAGAGCTACGATGGTGAACGACGTGTACGACGGCTTCCTGGCAAGACGAAAGTGACGGAGATCCACTATGGCGGCTTGATCTTGGTGGCGGTGGAGAGATCAAAAAAGCTTAAAAGCTTTGTGAGAATACAATGGGACCTTATGAGCTCAACTGAGAGTGATGTATACTCTTGTGGAAGCTCAGAAAAGAGTGTGGAAAATTGTTTGTAAGTGAAGGTGGTGTCCTAAAACTGTGTGCATAGCATCACTGTTTTCATATTCGTTTTTCTCCTTGTAGAAGACAAATTTGAATATTCTATCCATCATGCACAATTGTTTGACATGGTCTACAACTTTGCAAAAGAAAATTTTTACAATTTCAGCTTAGACTGACTGAATACGAAAATTGTAGATTTTTTGTTTTCGCATAGTGTGCGAGTTTGATGCACTTTTGGAAGCACGAAATGTGCTCAAAATTAGGTGCATAAATTCTAAGTTGAAGATGCAATTTCAGCTTGTACAGAGCTTGTGGTTTGAGGATTTTTAGTAGATTTGGGCTACGAAGTACGGAGGAGTTTACACCATCAAAGTGGTCTCTTCAAAGACACGATTTTTGGAGCATGCAGGAGGAGTACCTTTCACAGGTTTTGATAGGATACTTTGGCAGTGATTTTGTGTTTGGATTCATGGTGTTTGAGAATGGGTTTGCATATGGTTATGGCGCATGGATATCAATGGCGCATGGTTGATACCCATTATACATGCATTTTGGCGAGCACTTTTGAGGGCGGTGAGCTCTCTTGAGAGCTTTGTTTTTGCATTGATCAAGTTTCTAGATTGCAACTCTTATGGCACTTGTTTATGCACAGTCACTCTGTGGATGTACTTTGAGTGTGGATTGCCATTGTATATAAGATTGTGAAGCCATTTTGGCATTTCTACTCATTGGCATTGAGTAGTGTTATGGTTTATGGCTTAGAGTCCTCTTTCAGAGACTTTAGTGGTCGAGTCGGACTCCCACTTTGACAAGTTTTGACAGTTTGGTATTCTTGTACCCACTCTCGCAAGAGTGAGGATTAGCATATGCTTGTGTGGCCACAAATAGACAATCACATGTTTCAAAGGTTTTTGCAGATTTTTCCATGTTGTTTCTCTTGTGGGATGCACTTTGAGCTAGTTTTCTCTCTACTTGCGTATATGGTCATGCGCTTTAAGCTCAGTTGAGCAGTTTGTCCAAGATTGTGTTCTTGTAGAGTTTGAAGATTGTGGAGTTGGTTTTATGCATGAGGGAGCGTTAGTTTTGATGCATTTGATCATGTTTTGATGATTGTGTAGTGTGGTCGAGTTACCTCCCACTTTGTTGTTAGTTTGGCATGGTTTATGGTTGAGATTGTATTTGAGGTCTTTCTCAGTCTATAGGGGAGAATCTGTCAGATTTCTCACCATAATTTTTCTTCCACTTATGGCTGCAGATATGTGTGACAGTTTAGAGTCGCCAATGATGATTCAAGAGAGATGGCGGTCTCGTGCTTGCCGATACATACGTTGTTGGAATTGTGCAGAGCACACAGGGCACATTAGGCATCGTTGTTTCAGACGTATGAGACAGCAACGGAGATTTATACAAGATGCACATACAACTTTGACACATGTTAGACAGGTAGTTCCAGCGGCAGTCTATGTTTGTGACGATGATGTCATGCTTGCCTCAAGTGTACCTCTTGCAGATATATCTATGGTTAGCACACTTTCTCCACATTGATTGTTTTATGAGGATGCACACCACATCGTGACTGGTTTAGCACCTTCTCTAGTGGGAGTTTTGGTTGTCTACACTTGACCGATGGTTCTGCGTTTGACATAGAGGGTGTAGGAGATGTTTGTTTGTCTTTGCCCAGTGGTGCATCATACATGCTACGACATGTTTGCTATGTTCCTCATATGAGTCATAACTTGATCTCAGTGACACAGTTAGTAGACTTTAGTTGTCAGATACTACTTAGAGAGCAGTCTTTCCAGATGCATTGCGGTTCATTAGTGATTTCTAGAGGAGCCCGCAGCAGCCTAGTATATCCTATGCATTTGTCTAAGGCTCAAGATAGAATAGTCTCGGTTTTGTTGCTAGCATGCTTTGAGCGAGAGACGAAACGTGTCTCTTTTCCAGGTGAGCTCCACCATGCTCACAAGACAGAGCTTTTATTTGTGCATGACATGCTAGTAGACTCTGTAGAGACACAGATAGAGCGATAGTGCTCTAGTGAGAGACAATTGGTGTTGTGAAACTTTGTGCAAACAGAGGTAGAGTAGATCTGTTCCCTAGAGACACAAACAGAGTTGACAAATATGGAGTTTTTTTACATGCTCATGTTAGAAGCTAATGAGTTGGTGCCAGGACATAGAGTTTTGCCTATGGGTGGCAAGGACGTAGCTGCATACTCTTTATTTTATAAATAAATCTTTACCAAAATTCACAAAAATCCTTTCACTTCCTCAAGATGAAATTTTTCTTACCTATCACATCTATTTTTCTTTACAATAGAACATTAAATTCACAATCACCTACCATGCTAATCAATAATTGAGGGACACTTATTTTATTTTATTATTTTTTTACTATATATTTTTTAGCTCTTTATCATAAAATTCTATCACAAATCAATGCAATAGTTTGTTTGTTCTTCCCTCTTGTATATATTTTATTTCATAAAAAATTCTCATCCATACATGTGTAGAGGGCATCTCAATTATCGATTTCATGCCATGATGCATGGAGGGGCTCACCCTTGAGGCTTTATGCAAATTCAACAAAAGGTGGGCCACATGAAGACTTTTGTAGTGGAAAAAAATAGGTATTTTGGTGAGATTGCTGGCATCCAAATTTGAAGAAATCATCACAAGACAAAATGTAGCCCACAAACTGAATAATTGCCTCAAATTTTTTCATAAATTTTGGAGCTACCACCGTGAGATATGATTTTTTTGTGGATCTCAGTCTGCCCACTTTTTCTCACAAGTCACCCTAATCTTCTCTCACCTCCCTTCACACATTTCCACACACACACACACACATTCCTCTCCATGCCTCACTCAAACCTGCACCTTCCATGGCTTCTCTCACCCTCTTCACCATGACCATCCCCTCTCACCTCCATAGCTCCCATATGGGCTTCTACATGTACATACATTCTCTCTATATATCTCTCTCTATCACCTCTACGTACAATTCTTGTTACCTCTTCTTTATATGGATAAAATTCACCATGTACACCATGCTTAATCTCTGCTAATTGGGGATTCTCATCAACCAACATCGGCATTTTCTTTATGGTGATCAATCTTGACGACGGCGGCATAAAGAGGAGAAGGAAGAAAAAAAGACCGATGATCATTTTTTAGGATCTACACAAAGGTGAGTCCAACTTCTTCAAAGCTTCACCATCACAAGGATTCCCTCACGTCATTCACCCATCTTCATTAACTTTTTAGTGATTACTAACACTACCTACTAACCTACCAACACAAACATCCATTAATCTAACCTTAAAAGGCACCTCACCTCAAGACATGTACATAGTAAACTAACTCTCTCTCTCTCTCTCTCTCTCTCTCTCTCTCTCTCTCTCTCTCTCTCTCTCTCTCTCTCTCTCTAAGTTTCACTATATCTTATACGTATAATCATGTACGGGCATATTATACGTTATCCCATATTTAAGGACGTATTATACGATGCCACGTCAGCAAAAATGGGCAACCGTATTATTTCTTTGTTTTTCAATCAAAAAAAAAATTAATCAAAAGATCTTTAGATCTAAAGATTCTTAGATCTAAAAAATCTCTATATAAGAGCAATGTTGTGTGATCACATAACATCTCTCAAGTAAACAAGAGATGAGTAAGAATATATAAATACTAACAAAAAATAATACAAAAATTAAAAATATATTTTTGAAGCTTTAAATAAAATTACATATAATTAAAAATTAAACAAAAAAGGTGAAACTAAAAAATGCAAAATTAATAATTGTATAGTAATGCAACAAAAAGAAGATATAAATAAAAAAGAGTTAAGTCTAGTTTGGTAACCTAGCTAAAATCAAATACATCTATCAAGCTATTTATATGTCCACCTATCTTTTATCTATCTCTTTTTATTATTCAATTTTTTTATATATCTATTACATTATCTTTAATTTATCTATCTTGTGTCTATTTATCTAATTATTTTTTTATCTATCAATCTATCTATGTATCTACCCATATATCTATCAGCTATCTACATATCTATTCGTCTGACTATCTATTTATCTACCTACCTATCTACCTATCTGTCTATGTATCTATATATCTATCTATCCATCTATCTCTCTATTCTTCCATCCATCTACCTACCTATCCATCTATCTCTCTATCATTCCATCCATCCATCTATCTACCTATCTACCCATCTACCTACCTACATATCTATCAATCTATTTGTCCATCCATATGTGTCTTTGTGTATCTTTTTTTAAATTGATTATTATTATCTTA
This sequence comes from Adiantum capillus-veneris, assembly GCF_014529385.1. NCBI lineage: Eukaryota > Viridiplantae > Streptophyta > Polypodiopsida > Polypodiales > Pteridaceae > Adiantum > Adiantum capillus-veneris. Next base: position 48,873,684 of record NC_140953.1, read on the forward strand.
CATTTTTAAATTTTTGCAATAGTTTTTATTTTTTTAATATTTATACTTTCAAACTCATTATCTACCTATCTAGCTATATATATATATATATATATATATATATTCTTTATAAAAGTTAACGTTTGAGTTGCACCCAATACCGGTGGAGGTTGTGCGAGCAATTTACAGTGAAAATTGCTTTGTGGTTGCACTTACACAAAAAGAAGAGGGAGAGATTTTCTAAGCACATGCAGGCTTGGGCAATAGTGAGTAACGGAATTGGTTCTTGAAGACCTGGAAATGAGGAGAGCTTTGCACCTCTGTATCTTTCTCTTAGCACCTCCAAAATCCACAGCGGTAGTAGCATTGCAAGAGGGCGCGAATTTCTTGCAGCACAACACGAACATGTCTAAAATTGGTGGGCAAATTACCTTGTTGGCTCTATTAACCCCAAGAGTGACTTGGCTCTAAGAATGATTTTCTAAATAAATTTACTAGTTGAACCAGAATTTGATTTATCTAAGTTATATTTTAGGTTCTTCTTTTCTATTTTACTTTGTAAAATGTTTTTTTTTATTTTTTACTTTTTTGGTCTTCAAATCTATTTTTGAGGACTAAATTATTATATATAGTCTTTCATTTTTAGCTAACCTTTATATCTCTAATGAAGAAGAAACTGCGAGCTTAAATGGAGCAAAGCATACACACATAACATTTAGAGTGGTTTAGCTTTTAGATCTGAAAATCTTTAGATATAAAGATCTTAGATCGAAAAATCTTTCGATCTAAAAGATTTTTCGATGGAAAGAATTTTTTTTTATCGAAATAAATAATATGAGCTATTTGCGTATAATATAGGCTATTCACATATAATCTTGTATAATACATATAAGAATTATTATTATGGTGTATAAATGCAACCCATCTCTCCCTCCTTAAAACTCTACTTTTACCTTATCTACCATCAATAATGCTTTCTTTTGAGCCCACATCCATGACCCAAGTAGACAAAGAAGGCCGCAATGTTTTGATATTTAAAAAATCATAACCTTGATTTGATTAACTTGTTAATAAGTTTGTCAATAACTTTAATGAGGGATCTCCAACCTATAAATAGGTCCTTCTCCTTCTTGTAAATCATCTCCAACATCTCACGTAGCACCCCAACACTCTATATGCGAGGAGAGATTTGGGTGCAATCATAACCTTGTGAGTTTCACCCTTGGTGTGAGAAAAGATTTGATGCTACACATTTCAAAGTGAGAGAGTGTGAGTGCCCTATCTACAACCACTATTGTACATGGTCTTTCACTATCAACAATTGAGGTTTTGGTGCTTCAAAGGCGTGCTTGGCTTCAGAAGCTTTATCCTTTCACTTGTGTAAAGTTATTTGGCAAATGCAAGGTGACTTGTACCTTTTAAGTTCTGTTATTTGAGCTTGTTTGAGAAAGTGATTAGTGTGTTTTCATTTCCAAGTTCTTCCTCATTGTAAGAGAGTATTAAGAGATATTAATTAGAGTAATTTACTTAAAGAAGAGAAATAATTTTCACACATGAGAGATTATAGAGAAGAGAGAGAGAGAGAGAGCACATGATATACGTGGTTTATCCAATGTGGGCTACGTCCATGGGAAAGTAGCCACTCAATGGCTTTAATACTCAAACTATAAGTAGGTTACAAAGGGATTATACCCTTAATGTAACTTTTGCCTTGCTTCACTCTCACCAACTCACATCAACTTCACAATGCACCACAACATATTTTGTGTGTAGAAGAGGCCTCCTTTTATATCCCAAAAGGATTGCCCTCTCTCATAAGAGACAACAGGCTAGCTGCCCTTGTGTAGACAAGTCCGAGTTGAATTCTCTCATGCGTCCATGTGTGGCCGCCCTTGAGAAGAAAAGTCCGCCTAGAAATCAGCCACCTGCCATTGACTTTTGTCCACCGGCCAACGGTCAATCGATCGGTCGTTTTTTTATCACTTTTCGATCGTCATCTGGCCATGATATTCTGGTGAAAAAGGGAATATTTTGACTAATCTCCACACCAAACATGTGACTGCTTTCCATCCTGGCTTCTTATCCTTGAATGTGGATTGTGAAGATGAGCAAAAGCTCAACTTCTCCTTGTTGACCACCTTTGTAAACATATTTGCAGGATTTTCACTTGTGTGAACCTTTTCTAGATTTAGTTGTTCCTCTTCCCAAAGAGTACATATGAAGTGATATCTCACCTCATTGTGCTTTGTCCTTGAGTAAAACGGTGAATTCTTTGGAAGATGAATACCGCTTTGATTTTCACTTACAAGACACAATTGTCTTGCTTGTATCCAAGCTCCTCCAAAAATAAGTGAAACCAAATATTTTCTTTGCTTGCCTCTGTCATTGCTACATACTTATTTGTTAGTCTCCCTGGACAAGTTTCAACAAGTTTGGACAAAATCTGATCAAGTTTATCAACTGTTTGGTGTCCGCAGAGGAAGAGGATGAAGAACATGGACAAAAGGGTGTCCTCTTTCTCGCCTTTTTCTTCTCTTGCTTTTTGTCATCTAGCATGAACAATATTTCAAAAGAGAGAGAAATTAAGCAATTGACAACAGTTGAGGACCAGATTTGCATGGAGCCGGTCCCCCCTTCAAAAGGCTTTGTATTATGGTTTCTCCCATCAAGATAGACATTCTACAATACAATTTCTTGTGTTCCTTCAATACTAGATAGTGCAATGAAGACGGAAAATTCATGCACTACGCAAAACACTCATCAAACACAACATCAATTCCCTCACGGTCTCAGACCCAAGACCTCACACACCTTCGAAGATGGTGAGAGCTAGCGGGGTATGAGAGTAGATTGAGAGTAAGAAGGAATATTCTTATGAGAAATATGTACATCTCCTCACATAATCACTCATATTAGCATAGCTTAGCTTAGTAATTAGCATGCTAGAGGAGATGATCATGCATTGAAGCTTGGCTCTTGGTTGGATTTGCATCACAAAGCCAAGAGTTGTTGGTGTAGGCCTTCCTTCTCACAAGCTTGGAGTAGGTGATAAGCTTTCCATTAAAGCTTGAGAAGGAGAGAGAGTCTTCTTTACTTCACACATGAGATTGTGTGAGTGTGTGTGTGTGTGTGTGTGATAATGCCTCCTCTCTCTCTCTTGGTCGACCCCTCTTGCTATTTGCTCTTGCTACAGTCCTATTGGACCTCCCCAGGCTTAGCCAATGGGAATTAAGCAGTATAAGTGATAGCCTTCTGACATGTGTCCCCCTTTCCCCTTTTGTGAGAGATTTAGGTAATTATTTAATTAAACTAACTCTCATTGGACCCCTTTGCCTCCTGGCCAATAGGAATCAGGCAAGCCATTGGGTTGTTGAATGCTCATTGGTCCCCTTGGGAGACTGTCCAATAGTCTTCTAGAGAGCTTAATTCCTATTGATTCTTTTATTAAGTGTTTTTAAATTGATTAAACTAGATTTACTCTAGCCTAATTCTCATTGGTCCACCTCCAAGGCCATCCAATAGGAATTGGGTACACCTTGTGGGTATCTGGACTAGGGAGCTGACATGTGTCCCTCATTCCCTTTGTGTAAAGGGAGCTTGTGTGTGTGTGTGTGTGAATTGGGTACACCTTGTGGGTATCTGGACTAGGGAGCTGACATGTGTCCCTCATTCCCTTTGTGTAAAGGGAGCTTGTGTGTGTGTTTGTCTCTCATTCCCTACTTGCAAGGCTCGCCCCCTCCTATGTAGGGATTGCTAAAGACTTTTGGGACACACACAAAGCATCCAATTCCCCCAATGTTTGACCTTTGGACACAACCTTTGAATTTTGGAACCTTATCATTTTGGAAGTCTTAATGGGCTGAACCTTAAGGTCTTTTAAGCCCATTGTTACACATGGATCTTTTTCAGATGGCCCCCCCTTTGGATCCCTATTTTCCCTCTTTTGGATCCCTATTGTGGCTGGTCTGCTAACTTAACCAATATTCTAGCTTTTTCTCCCCTGGCACTTCCCCATATTAAATGATAAGTTTAACATGAGAAAATCATTTAGGAGAATTAGATGTTGATTAGTATGACACCCAGAAACCTCATTTACATTCTCAAATGTTTCCACATTGTCTTCCACTATTGATAGCATCTCATCTGTCACAATTGTCATTAGACATGCTAGATATTTCTTCAATTTGTAACCATCAACATGATATTTATGTTGTGCACCACTCAAATCTGCTAACACTATCAAACTTTTTGACGACAGTAAAAGAACCTTCCCATTTAATTTGAAACTTTTTCTGAAAGGTATTGTCCAACTTACTATTGTATCGCAACACCAAATCACCCTTTTTAATTCCCTTATCCTTTACGCAGTCATTAGCCTTTAACTGAGCCTTCTTTGTCACTTCTTCATAGTAGCTCAAAGCTAGAACTCTGTCCAATTGCAAACATTGTAGACCCAACAACCTTTTCTGCCAAGTATTTGTTTGCTTTTCATCTCCCAATAACAATAACTTGAGTGCAGAAATTTCCACTTCAATTGGCAATAAAGCTTCCTTGCCATGAACCAGCTGGGCAGTTTTGTAGGCTCATAATGTACAAGGCAACTTTGAATCCCAAGTCTTCCCATGTTTATGGGTCATCTTTGTTAAGATCTTCACCAACTCTCCATTGAACCTCTTAATGAGACCATTGCAGTGTGGACAATAAAGAGAACTATACTTATGCTGTATATTGAGATTCTTGCATAAGAAATCAAACCGCTCTCCTCTAAATCTTGGTCCTCTATCAGAAAGTAGCTCTAGAGGCACACCAATTTGTAGAATATATTCTCATAAACAAATTTCCCCATTTCTTTACTGGTAATCTGCTTGACAGCCTCGGCTTCTGCCCATCGTGACAAATAATCCACTGTTGTCAAAATATAAGCATTTCTTTTACTAGTCATAGGTAAGGGTCCAATAGCATCAAGACCCCATTTTTCAAACACATCAAAGGCTAGAATTTTCTTTTGCGATTCGGGCTTCAAAATTCTCTTTCCCATCTTCTGGCAAGGCAAACACGACTTGCACCAATGGTTAACATCCTGCTGAATGCTTGGCCATACATAGCCTTCTTGCAAAATTTTATGCAACATGATCTTCATGGCAAAATGGCCTCCACAAGATCCCTCGTGATTTTTTTATTTCTTGGATTTTCTTATAAATGCATATTTTTGGAGGATGCTAAACCTTTAGGTAGGACACCTATCAATAGAAAATCCATCTCCTTTGATAACACTTCCCTCCCATGATATAAAGAGGCATTTCCTTCAGCACAAACACTCAAGTGATCATTTCTTGGGAAGCATCATGAGCTTCTTCATTTTGAGACCTCTAAATATGTTGCAAACTTCATGATTCAAACTTTTTGAGCAACAATCTAACATTGAAGCATAAATATTCAGTTTAGGATTCTTATTCTTCCATACTCCCAATACTTGTTTCACGACCAACAAAGCATCTCCTTTGATCTGCAAGCGTCTAATTCCCAACTGTAAGAAAATGTGCAAACCACCTTCAAGAGCCATGTATTTTGCTTCATTGTTACTTTTTGCATCAAGTTTCAGCCCTTTCTTTGTTACAAGTTTTCCTTGTGGATCATAAATGACAATGTCTCCCAAAGCAGCATCATGACTTCTTTGATAAGAGCCATCAAAATATAACAGTGAAGCATCAAAGATGGCAAGAGTCTCGACTTTTTTCTTTTGCACCACCTCTTCCTTAACCAAAACAGGACTATCTTGAGTAAATTTTCCAGGGTAGCCCGAGTACTCTCTTCCACCAAAAAGGTGAACTAAAACTCCTAAAGTACAATAACCCATCTCATCATTGTTTGATATATTTGAATTATTGAACAACTGAGGAAGCAATGAATAACTAGTGAGAAAGGTGAAAGACTTTTGCAACAGCAAGAAGTGTCTGAATCGTCTGCAAGTATAAACCATATTGCTCATCACCAATTCAATGTCTGAGAAATCTCTTTCATGAAGAGTCTTCACTCTGCTAGCATAATGAACAGGCTTCATGTACTGAGATTCCTTCCCTTTTTGCAACAACATGGCCCCAATAGCATCATCTCCCACTGATGGGTTAACATAAAACTCCTTTTCCCAGTCAAGAGCTTGCATAATGGGTAGTGCACTCAAAACCTCTTTGGCTCTGTCAAAAACATCGTCCACAGTCATGAGACCACTCAAAGGGATCATTCTTAATTGCTTTGCTGCAATGGATACAATAGTTGTGATGCCAAAGGTATGAAATGAGACATATATTTAACCTTCTGTATGAAAGTGACCAACTATCTGGTATCTTTTGGAGATGACAGTAGCAACAAAGCCTCCACTTTCTTTGGATCCGCTTCAATCCCATGTTTTGAAATCACATGTCCAAGAAGCTACACCCGTGGCTGTGCTAAATGACATTTCTTAGGGTTCAACTGACCCCGCGTTCATCATACCTTGCAAAAGTCATTTCAAGCTTTTGAACATGCTCTTTCCTTGAACAATATACACAGAAATCATCTATGAGTCCTTTGAAAAACTTCCCAAGGAACGGGGTAAGGACCCAATCCACTTTTCTTTCAAAAGCTCCAGGCTTATTTGTCAACCCAAAAGGAAGGCAGCAAAAGCAGAAACAACCACATGGCGTGATAAAAGCAGTCTTTGTTCGGTCTTCAGGAGCAAGGATAAGTTGAAAATATCCTGAATAACCATCACAGACACTGTATCTTTCAAAATCAGCCACTACATCAATGAAATGCAAAGGGTAAGGATCTTTCTTGGTCACTGCATTTAATGGCTTGTAATCAACACAAACTCTCCAACGCTCATCTTTCTTTGTAGTGACCACTACAGGGCTCACCCATTCAACATTATCAACGGGCACAATGAGCTCTGCATCGAAAGTTTATCCACTTCTTCCTCTAAAGCATTCATTTGCTCCTTACCCATCCTTCTTAATTTCTATCATATTGGCTTTGCCCTTTCAACTAGCTCAATCTTCACACGATATCCAACAAAACCCCTTATTTCTTGATATGAAGTGATGAAAAGATTTGGAAACCTATCCAACATTGTTAAGTACTCTCTTCTTTCTCCTTGTGTCAAATTAGTACTCAACATATTTTGAATCAACTCTTTCTTCACTGGAAATTCCTGTCTAAGCTGCATCAACTCCTCAAGTTGCTCTAAACGGCTTGAATCATTTATATTCTCTGACACTTGCAATATTTCACCCACTTTTCTCTCATCCTCATCCTCATCCAACAACAAGAATGACACTCCATCCTCATCACTGGAACTGGAAGTAGAGCTACTTTTTGAATCTTCAAAACTAGCTTCACTAGTAACTTCGGACTCATCATTCTCACTTACATCTTCTAGTGCCATAGGTTGTTTGGTAGTCATATCAAACACCCTCTTTTCACCGTTCCTACCATAAACACAGATTGTGCCCTTGTCCCAATCTTGCACAACACCAACAATTCTCAACGAAGGTCGTCCCAAAATTATAGGAAAAGCTCCTAGGCTACCTGGCATAACATGAAAGTTTACTATAACCTTCACGTTAAAGACTTCAACTTCCAAATTCTTAATCATCCCCAAACACTTCACTTTAGTATGGTTTGCTTATCGAATCCAAAACCCAGAGCTTTTGCATGTGATGAGACCTAGTCTCTCGACACATGACTCTGTGATCACACAAACTTGAGCACCTCCATCAATGTAGGATTCTCCCATGCCCACACCTTTGTGCCAAGTGTTCACCACATGACAAATGCTGGGTAACTCTCCCACAATCGACACTCTGACTTGTCCATGCTTTGGCTCTTTCTCTGGATTCACTAATGACTTCCACTGCCTCTTGAGTTTGGGCACCATATTCATCAACTGTCCAAATGTACAATCTACTTTCCTCCCAATCAGGTCTTCCTTTAAACTGTAAGTTGTTTGGATTTCTTCCAAAGGTAAATCTGCTACTTCAAACCATCTACAAGATCTTCTCTTCCTCTTGGCTTTCGCATCTTCACCCTCTTTCTCCTTTCCTTTCTTTTTGCTAGGACCTGGAGTGGCATAGCCTTCCCTCTCTCTTTTGCCCATGGGCAGCATATCTGCTTCTTTCTTTTCAACTGCACAATACCAACATGACCACCAAGGTTGAGGCTAGATTTTCCTGTTCAGTAACTTGATTTCCCTGTATATCCAAGGCATAATCATTAGCTCTATTAGGAATCTGTTGGGGAAGTGGAAACATATCACCTCCCATCCTTGTTGGCTTTGAACAATAAGTGCTAATATGACCAAATTCACCACAATTGTAACAGGTAGGGATGAACCTCCTCTGCGGCTCAAAGACACCTTGTCCATGATCCCCATTTGCATTAGGTTGAGCTTCACATGCTTGGGCCATTCCTCTACCACGATCACGACCACGATCACCTCCACCTCCAAGAACACCGAGTCGCAATTCCTGCATCATGTCATCATGTCTTGTATATTTCGCTATAACTATTTAGTATTAGCAACCCTTTGACCAGGTTGGGCTCTAAATTAAACTCTGGCTGATTTCCCTCATTTTTGCCACCATTACTTTGCACAGGGACCGCTTTCCCATACTCATTGAGTCTTTGAGCATTCCATTCTTTCTCCCTGGCGATAGTGATGACTACTTCGAAGGTAGCGGGCCTTTTCAGCTCAGCTTTGAACTTCATACTTTTAAGTTTGCCACAAAACGGTCCTTCTTTAACATGGAAGGAGGGATTTCATTTCCCAAAGCTCGGGCCCATTTATCCCATAAACGGGTGAATTGCATGACAAAATCATCAACACTTTGATTAAACTTTTGAGTGTACCCCAAAATTTCATGCCAAACTTCATCAGGTACCTCAATGGATCTGTAATATGCTAGGAAATCTTGCTTCACATGATTGTAGTCCAAAACCACCCCTGGAGTTTGTGCTTGAACCAACTCTTCATGATTGTGTAACCAAACTTTTGCCTCATCCTGTAAACTGTATTGCAACAGTTGCAACAATATAGCTTGGTCTGGTATATTTTGTAGTAAGCAATTGACTTCCAATTTTTCAATAAAAGTCTGTGCATTCTCATTAAGCAATCCATGAAACTGTGGGAACTCGTCCGCCATGTTTGATTGCCACAAAAACACTTACATGTGACAAGCTCGAGGGATGTCGATGGATCGCTCGAGTACCTAATCCACCTCACACTGGGTAACCCGGCCCCCAATGCTTGGCTTCACAAAACCTCACGACCCCCCAAAGGCTGCAATCCAATTATATGATCGTCTCAAGTGCTGTCCAAAATTTGCACATACATAGGCGGTTGTCCATAAGGACCCACATTCCTTTTACATTCTCTGCCTGCAGAATAGACATATTTCACAAGAATTGGAGCATAGGAGAACTTGCTCCTCCATGGGGGCACCAAAATGATGTTAGCGTGCAAACGACAAGAAAAATGAGTGCCTCTATAGCCTTGCACGAATCACACCGTCGGAAGGAAGAACTATTACACTGCCGAAAACACATGTGATAACCACCTGTAGAGATTTATGAAAAACCCATCAAGCATGAAACACACTCAAAATTAGGAGAAACCAAGGACATCATGGCAAAGCTCATCTCCTGGATATGTCTGTAGAGTATCCATAGGCAAAAGACAAATGAGAGATGAAAGCATTATGGCCACTTGAACATGGGGGTGTACCCTTTCTTGCTAAAAAATGAGCTCTCTAGAAGTTGTGCAGGTGTTGCAGCTATTAAAGTGGGGGCTCTCTTATCTTTTATTCCCCAAAAATCTTCTCTCTCTTCTCAGCCGACAAGGCTTCATTTGTAGGCACCTTCTAATTGGCTCATTTTAGGCCTTTTTGGGGCAAAAAATGAGGTGTCGGTGACCCTTTGACCAAGGAATGGGGTGGGGGCAATGGCCGGGGGCCAAAAGGTGGAGTTAGGCACCTGTCCAGCTGAGTGTGTACTCAAAAACTGCACTATCTCTCTCCCCATGAGCCCACAAGCCCCTCCATGGCAAGCCTTGAGAGCCTCTCACCAAGTGATACACACATAATGGGCTCCCCCTTTAGGCTATATACCCCCCACCTTCCACTTTTCCCTTCCCATGTGGGATAATTCCCCCGCCACATGGAACTTCCTCCTCAACCGTCCCAACTCCCTCATGCCCAAAAATTTCCAAATTTTTCCCAAAGCATGAGAGCTTCTCGGACAATTTCTCCCAAGCATAACTTCCTGCTCCGGTCACGGAATGGCACACCGTAACACATGGCTCAAAGCCCATCACCTTGGATACATCTAGAATTCTTAAACCTCAGCATTTCTAATTCCAATTATCAAGTTGGCCCAGTTGCCCTTGTCGCATGCACCTACAATCACTTTCTAAGTTGAGACCGCCCATTTTGGATGCTCATAACTCATGATGTACATGTTTAATTCACGAGCTATAAAGCATGGCTGAAAATATTTATTAAAAACCATGTCTTTGGGACCCAAAAAACCCAAAACATCAGCATTCAAGCTTGGCAAAATCACACCTTTGTACATGAAGTTTTACATGGTCACTTCCAAGACTTGCAGGGCTATATACACATATATTCATGAGGCTAGTGGGCAAGCTTTTTGGCATGACCAAGTGACTTTATGCTCATCCAAAAAATGAATGACATTGTAAAAGGTAAAGTTGACTTGCAAGGTTGATTTGCTTCAGTGTTTGCCTTAGCTTTACCTTTCTCAGTTATGGTTGGTTATCTCTTTTCTGCATGGACTTGAGAAGATTGGGGGACTATTACTCCTATCATTGTTAAAGCTTTTTGTTGTTGTTAAAAGAAGATGCTCATCCGGTTGCTCATCAAGACCAGACTCTCTTTGATGTGACGGGACTCAATGATGTAGAAAGTGTCCTTGAACTCCTAGGTACTCAACTTGAGTACGACCTCTTCCACTCCAAAGCTAAGAGTTTGCATTTTCAAACTTGTGTACACCGTTTCTTCTAGCTCTTTGATTGGTCCACATGCCATAAGACATTAGATTCTTTATTGTATATGGATCTATTGTAGCTGAACATATGATTTTGAGTCCTATTTCCCCACATATGCTAAATTTGATCATTGTAGGAGACAATCAATCTGTTGTTGTATCCTTGTCCTTCTCTTGATCTTGAGTTGTTGAACATATTATGTGGAACTTGATTCTTCATTTGCTTTTAGTTGTACATTTTTTGGAGTCGGCTTCTTTGAAACAATTGTTGTCGAATCTTTAGGTATGCCAATGATGACATATTATCATGGTTGCTTTTCTTCTCATGGTTTATTTTCTTCCTTCGATAGAAATTTTGCCTCATGATTCATGACAACATTTGTCTCACCTATTTAGCTTTCATACTCACAATTTTCATTAGCTTCCTTCAACACCTTTATCATAAATAGGGAGTTATGTCAAAGCCTTCCTCATCACAAAACTTCGTAGGCGTTATTTCATTTACACACATATCTAGAGTAGCCAGTATCTAATCCCAACCAAAAGGTTCAAACAAAGCTTCAGGAAATGGCTCTCAAATGTAGTCCTCATCCTCTATTGACCCCTCTATGACATTCCCACTTTCAGATGCTCCACAAATCCAAATACATGCTTTGTTGTGCAACCATGCATGTATTTCTTTTTCATGGACTGTAGTCAGGTCAAAGTCTTCCACACTAGTCAGGTCAAACTATGATCCTTGATGATGACCATCGTGGTAACACCCTTATTCTGCAATTAGATATGGTCATAGCCCCAATCTTGCACCACCTTAAGTTGACACATGAATGGTTGCCCCAAAATGATATCAAAGTTGTCGCCCTTTTCAAAATCCACTACTACAAAGGTATGCTCGTACTTGATTCTTCATGAGGATACTATGATTTGTTCCAGCGTGCCCAAAGGTCTTTCATAAATCCATCTACAAGTTGCAATTTCGTTTGTGTTTTCTTAAGAGCTGGTCTCGCCCAAGTTTTTCTAATATTTCTTTTGTCTCTATGGCTACTCTAGACCCGCTATCAAGTATGGAAATTGTTTTGAATCTTTTGTGATCCACTAGTAAGGTGTTGTTTCCCTCTTCTCCTTCAAAGTAATCTCCCACCTTGTTTACATGTATTGGTTTTGTCTTTGGATTATCATGTTCGTTTTAGCCTCGCTTACACAGTGGCGTTTATTGGGGATCCAGGTCAATGTGTAGATGATAGGAGGGTCTCTTAATGAGGACATTTGTCGGGGTAACCATGTGTGCAACATGGCAAGAAAGGGAGGATTTCTTTAAGGTCAGCGCACAAATAGTGAGAGAGTAAGGAGAGAGCAGGTTTGGAAGGATACGTCCTATTCCTTTACTCATACATTCCATGTACAGGAAACTCCCTCCAATTCTAGGACTTTCACTAAATGCAACTGAAAACGATTTATTCTTCAATCATCATGGCCGTTATGACACTGTGGCAAGAATCTACTTGTAAGTACACTTTCCAAATGGTTATTCCAACTTTACATTTGCTTTTACCACACCTATTTTCTAGAGAGAGAAATTCAAAATTCTATTTTTTTTAGAAGGCCCTCCAAATGACTTCTGAAATTTCCTAATGCTTTCTTTCCACATCTGCACCCTCATTTTATTTATTATTGTCTTTTTGCACATCTCCAAGTCACTCTTCTCTTCTTCTTCTTCTTCATATGAAAACTCGATAGCAACAGCAATGGCATGATCAAGAGCTTCTCTTGCACCCACGATACCAGTCATTGTCATCTATAATAAGTTTCCCAATCTTTGCATGTGTGTGAATTATTTAGTAGCTTTTCAAACTCCTTCTTCTCATCTAGATCCTTGTTTACACATATCATGTATCTTCAATTGTACATTGATGTACATTACAACCTTGAGAGGCAATCGTGGGAACCACCTGCCCCAATAAAGGAAGAGAATACACTCAAGAGAACGCAACCCATGAGCCTCGAACCCTCAAACTTGGGGTTATAGCACAAAGGTTTCACCAAGTGAGGCCATTCTTTCAGTGTAGAGGGCTAGAGGCTAAGGGTGCCTTATATTGGCCCCTTTACCCTATACCTTTAAGCGGAAAATATCCCGAGCGTGGGCACTCTGGGCAGGTTAAAACAAAGAGCCTTAAACTTAAGGGCTATTCATACCACATGCTTGCCCTCGCTTGAGTTGTGCAGTTGCTACGACTTCCTTGTCCCAAATGTTTGGTCCCTGGCGAGTTCTGAGAGAGAAATAAAGTCTTCTTCCATATCTCTACCACTACCCAAGACGCCATCTTCCTCACGTTGACAGCATCCCTTCCTCCTGAAGCTTCCCTCATGTGCCTCGCCCTCCAGTGATTGAGGATCTATACGAAGTCGAGGTGTGTGTAGCAAGGAAGGCCTGACAACGCTTAATAGATCAATGGGATTGTCTCGCATGTCGTTTTCTTTTTGTAGTGCTTACATTTTTTGTTGCCGCCCTCTGTGAACAAGAAGTGGAATGGTAGAGCTTAAACTGGGCCCTGGTAGAAAGTGCAAGACATGTGAGGCCGATTTGTTTTTTCTTTTTTTTGGGGGGGGGGATGATTTTTAAAGCAATGAATTTTTTTTGTAGGAACTATGTAAGTGTTCATCTTGAGTAGTAAGTCTTGAGATCAAAACTCGTTGGCTGAGCTCTCTTATTCCCTCTCATATTTTGGGCGACAAACTTTTGGTAAGAGGGAAGAGCGTGTATACGACAGAGACAAAGTGTGCAGGCGGGTTGGGAACATTGGCAAGAGCTGGGCATGGGATTGCGCAGGCAGATGGGCAATAGCTGGCGGGCGATGAGAGTATTCCTCAACTCGCCCTGCGTGTGAAGCCCGCTTGTAGGCCTAGGGTTATTTTTTGTGTTGCAGAAGAGGGGAGAACACACATACCTTGTTTATCTGCTTCGCACCCAATGTCAAGCTCTCACATGCACAGGATAGGGGGCCGGTTGTGCAACATTTCAGGGGCCCATGCTCGTGTCTACATGTGAAGCAATAGCCAGACTTCCCCCTTGGGTGGCGCACTAAGTAGATTCTGGGGCTATGCATAGATAAGTCTCTCATTGTCCTTGTCTTTCATGCACTTTTCTGTCAACAACACGTCATTGGCTATTTTAGCATATATTAATGGCCTATGAGACCAATCAGTTACAAATTGGTGAATCTGATACTATGTTTGGGTACAAAAAAAGCAATACTAAAATGAATCTAGAAGTGCTTACTAGCTCGAACTGTGTGGGGTACTGATACAATGGTTGCCCAAAACAAGAGGGTGATATAATTGGTGATGAATCCATCCTCATCGCTACTCTGGATGTCGAGACAGTATGGCTCGAATCCTTTGCTTTAGTCTCTGCCATGCTGTGAATCTCCTCTCCTCTCCATAGCTCCAATGCTCAGTCAATGAGTACCACAGGTGTGAGTATGAGCTCAGCTTTGTAGTGGTGGCTGCTCCTCTATCTATCCCATTGATTGACGCAAAGAAATCAGTAATCTCTCTCTGGGATTGTCTCTCTCTAGGTATGTGAATATGCGAGACTGTAAAGAGTGTAACCACATCGAGGGTGTAAGGAGTATCATTGGGGATCTTCCAATTACTTAGCCTTGTTTGGTTCTTTCTTAGCAGCTACACTGAAGAGGATGTTATGTGATGGACATGCGAGGAGCTCCAAGAAGTCTATCATGCATCGTCAACTATTGATTGGGAACTTTCTACCTCTGTTGATAACTTAGATCAAGTTTGAAGGACATTTACGTGCAACATTCCCACCATTGTACTGTTTGTTAGAAACTTGATACAGATAAACTCATCCAAAGTATGCAGCAAATCGTGGCTTGTAGTAGAAGATGCAAGTGTAGCAAGATGTGAGGCATCATCATGCACCTTTGTGCTTAATTGGTAGGATATTTCTTTTACCTTGGGTTTATGATATTTATCACCTTTTAATGCTCAATAAGTTCTGACATTGCCTATGTTGTGATCTCTTTGTTGTTGCTCAAAATGGTGGTGGTTATTTTCTCATGGTATAGAAATACTCGTCGAGGCTTTAATGTGAATGTGCAATGCTGCTTCAGCTTTCAACGATCGTAGACTCCATGGCTGAAACGTTGGACATTCAATGCTCAGTAATTTTTGACATTGCCTTTTTACTGTAATCTCTTTGCTGTAGCTCAAAATGGTGGGTGTTATCTTCTCATAGTACATAAATATTTGTGTAGGCTTTATTGATAATGCATGATGCTTCAACTTTTAATGATCATAGAGGAGGTATATGACCTTATTTTAACTTTTGGACTCTACACATACATTTTATGTCCTTGGTTTTTGTTGCTATACTTTGTTCATTTGAACCTACCTTTGATGTGTTATGGTAGTGTGTATTAGTATTGTTTTTATGTTGCTTGTTATTGAGGTTTCATTGGTTTTGTGTGTAGAACAATCAAAAGTAGCATAAAGTGAAGAAAAAAGTATGAAACCTTTTTTTTAATGGGATGGACATTGAAAATGAATAATGCCTAGTGTTAAATTTCTATGTATGTTGTTGTATATTTCAGTCATGTGTAGATGCCCTGTTTTTTAGAAGTATTTAGAAGGAAGATGTGAGTTTTACGCAAGTAAGCATCCCGACTATGTGCTGGTCACTTAGTTTGTGCACATGCGGTTGATAAACTTTCTAGATGATGGTGGGCAAGCAATTTTCTTGGTGTAGATGTCTATGTCAACCGGTTTTGCCTAATCACCGAGTTGGTCTACCTCTCAGAGTTGTTGATTGTGACACATATTTGTTTGCAGTTGATTCCAGGTCCTGTCTCACGGGCTGTCCAGCTTAACACTTGCTTGGTAGATACTGGGCATTTGATAAGCCCGCTAAATTCAGGATAGAGAGTGGGCTAAGAAGGAAGCATATCACGTCTTAACTTGGTAGACATTAATTGTCAGTGTTAAGGTTGACTTGTGTATTGCACTCAAAGCACAAGTGAGGAGTATTTAATGAACAGGGTCTCGTCTCTCCTAGCCTCTCTGATATGTCCAAGAGTGTTAAGGTTGACTTGTGTATTGCACTCAAATCACAAGTGAGTCCAATAAATTTAATGAACAGGGTCTCGTTGCTCCTAGCCTCTCTGATATGTCGAAGAGTGGGTCTTGCTATCTCTTAACTCCATAAAACTACCTGTTTGAAAATACTCTTCTTCTTCTTCTCACCCCTTGTATATTAAGCCATGAGTGAGCGGTACTAGTTGTGTGATGCAGCCACTTCTATCATCCAAATTGTGTGGCAGAGATGATTTTAAAAGACAAGGATACCAGTGACAAAGTTGTTTTGGAAGAGTCCATCAAAGAAGGGAAGGGGTTTGCATGTCCCATGCAAAAATGCTACAAATAAGGCAAAGGGGAAGTCAAAGAATAATGGGATTTGCAATTTGTTGTATGTCATAGATATTCGCGAACATGGCATCGTAAATGTTTTCCTTTGTAAGTTATGTCTAAAATGTTGCTATCACAAAGAAAGAGGTTCTATTGGTGACATTAGTGCTACTTGTATTTGACAATCCCCTTCTTCTCATGATGGCTCTGATGAGGAGGAAGATGATGAACCTCAAAGAGGTTGGGACAATCTTCTACCCGCGATTCATTGGTTAGTGGTTCTTTTCATATGAAGTCGCTTTTGTTTCTCTTTTCTTGCTATTGGTCTCTAGACTCTGGTTCTTTTGTTAAACAACAGTTATTTGGATCGTTTATTCAATTTTCTCTTCAAGAGTTTTGGCTTTGGTCCTTTGAATTCTAATTACCCAGCTTGATTGCAAGCTTTCCTTAAAGTGAACTGGAAACGCTTTTAGCAAAAGCTTCAAGTTTTGACCTAAAAACCACGAGCTTTTAAGTTTGCCTTTATTTTATAGTTCTAATACTCTATTACACATTGTTTAGAATGAATAGAAACGTTTGAGTTTGGTACATGATGTGTGTGTGTGTGTGTGTGTGTGTGTGTGTGTGTGTGTGTGTGTGTGTGTGTGTGTGTGTGTGTGTGTGTGTGTGTGTGTGTGTGTGTGTGTGTGTGTGTGTGTGTGTGTTTACTGTTATTTTTCCAACTATACAGAACTATATAGTGAATTGCACCATTGAACACAACTAGTAGACTTCAAGACACGATACAATCGTATTTATATACTCAGAGAACATGATCATAAATTACTGAATTAATTTTTCAAGAATGAAGTACAATATGTCACTTAGGAGGAGTAGGACGTCCTCTGGTAAGTGAAGGAGAGATCGGTACCTGCCACCATCCAAACATCAAAGCTTATTAGAATAGGCTACAATGAATGGGTAAACAGGTACCAAGTGACCTCTGCCACTTGTTATTGCTGTCACACCCCTAGAACAACCTCCTACTATTATCCTGAATTTTGATTTTTTACATTGGTCGGTTCAAAAACCTCTTTTGCTTTCCTAGGTAAGTATTCCCCAGTCCTATAGGGTTCTATTGTAGGTAATTTAAGCTCCAATCTGGCCATTTGTAGCTTTTTATTAATTGCCTTCATGTTCTCTGGGTTACTATTCACCCTAATTCGTGCTGTCAACCTTACTTTGTTTGGTTCCTGTATCAGACAAGCATTCATTTCATGAGCGTTGGCAATCATTGTTAAAAAAAAATTGCCAGAGTTCTGTTTGTTTTTCTAAACAATTTTCAAAAAAAACCATAATTGTATCAAGGTTTCAAACATTCCAATTATCTTCCTGTATGTGATTCAAAACCTGCTCTCAAACTATTTATCTTGACAAGCAACCAGTTGCTTTCCAAAAACACCTTAATATGCATGTCTTTCAAAAAAAACTACCTTTATCAATACCTGCAAATGATTGGTTAAGCATAATCCAGTCTCAATCACAAAAAGCATTTCCTTATTCAGATTAAGTTTGTAACAACCAAGTTACTCCTATATTTTTGCTCAGACTAGCAAAGCCAGCTTGCTCATTCACTATAATATGTTTCCGGATCAGAGAGTAAATTCATGAAAGGATTCTTTAAGTCCAGCAATATATGTGATTCAGCAATCTCTCAAAAAAACCACACTTATTATGCCATTTGTTCTCGACAAGCGACCACTTCCATATTAATTCTCTTCCAGAACTACTTCATGTACACATGCCTATGCTCAGGTATGCACAACTGAGTGTTATCAACTACCAGACAACATTCATCCACATGCATCTGTGTGATTAAGTGGGTGTTTATTTTAAAAAACTGAAAAAGCTGAAAAAGCGATCTAAGTAACCAGACTTTATGTTAGTTGATCACGCATGCATTATCTCTTCAATATTCCTGTTATAGGTTCCTGAAGTCTTAGTTTCCCTATTTCCCAATTAGGCGTTTTATCCTGCTTGAATATATTCAATAATCCAGTACTCCAGCTAATCGCATCAGCTCATGCCTAGTACGAAAGCTATATTGCAAATGATATACAGAGTAAAGATCAGTACAGTTTACGCTCATGCCCCAGTAAAGATCAGTATAGTTTACGCTTTTAAAGACCAGAATTCTCGAGTAAGGGTCAGTACACTGTTGCATGCTTTGAAAACCGTTTTATGCCTTTTTTCCTTGCGGATTAGTGCACGCTCTCTTTGATGTTATGCAGGTCATCATGAGCCAGATGTTAAATATGCTACCTTTATGTAGAATTTATTCATATAAATTCATCCTTATTGACCGTCAGTTTAATACCTCAGCTTTGCGCATTAAGACAGTGCACCATATGTGTATGTATGGTGTGTTAAGCTCAATAGATCAAGGTGGAGATCTACCTGTGAACTCGTCATTGCCTCCTTCAGCGTTAGGAGAAGCCTCTGTAGGGAATGTCAACGCACGGAGTCTCCTCCAATCCTTTAGGTTCGGACCAGCTTTTGGGCATTGATACCTGCGTATGTGCAAAGGGCGATGGTGCAGGTGTGGTGTGTGTGCTCGATGGGCGATGGTGCAGGCGTGGTGTGTGTGCTCGATTGGGCAATGGTGCAGGTGAGGTCTTGCTATGGTTCACGCTGCGTTTATATGCCCCTCATTAGCTCTACCCAATTCGGTGCTTTCAAGACAGCCATGCTCCTACCTCCGCTCAGAGACTATGTTTAGCAGTAATCCATTTATTTTATTCTTAGCATGTGAGATTCCTTTAAAATTGTGTTGTGCCCTAAATCCATTAGGCCATATTCACGTGAGAAGACATCGAGTCCTTTTATTCGTTGGCACCAATAGAATGTTCCATTCCAAACAAAATTTGAATACAACCATATGCAAAACAATTTCCACGAGTATGGCATAAGATGTTCTCCAAAACCCTCCGTGGCATTCACATTGTTCCTCCACTGCTTCCTTTGCCTGATAGTGTATGTCCGACCGATTTCTGCATGAGTAGCAAGTTACCAACATATTTACCAGGTTCTTAGGTATCGTGTAATGTGTGTGTGTGTGTGTGTGTGTGTGTGTGTGTGTGTGTGTGTGTGTGTGTGTGTGTGTGTGTGTGTGTGTGTGTGTGTGTGTGTGTGTGTGTGTGTGTGTGTGTGTGTGTGTGTGTGTGTGTGTGTGTGAGAGAGAGAGAGAGAGAGAGAGAGAGAGAGATTTTAATAAGAAAGAGATACATTTAGAGAAAAAAATTAAGTTAATACCTTTTGTAATGTTTTTTGATTTAATAAGTGAAGTTTTCCATGGTTTTTTATGAGCATACCATTATTTGTTATTTAGAGAACAATCCATTTCATATGTGTGCCTTAGATCCCATGTGGGAAGCCTACTGAGTAGGTGGCTAGTATCATTTCTTTTGAGACTGAGATTTGTATCAGTTTATAGGGGAAATGATGTCCGTCTTTTGACAAATTACATTAAACTTATTGGTTTATTTTAATTTAGTATTCATTACATTTGTTTCTTTTCATGGTTTGTTCTCTTAACATCTATTGCAAATGAAAACACACTAAATTCTACACTTCTGTTCATTTGCAGCTCAACATGTATTTTTGCAAAAGCATGTGCTTCTAAAATTGTTATGTTACTAGTATACATAAAATAGTGGGTCATTACATTGCGTACGAAATCCGTATGAGGGGGGATGGATCATTGCGAGAACATCTGTATCTTGTAGGGGAAAGATTAGCATGTAAGATATAGTACATAGGTGGGTTTCTCTAATTTTTGATGCACGCAGGTGACATCCCCCCATTACGAATTGTGAATCCCCCCGGAGTTTTTTGGGCTTCAAAGCTGCAAAAAGTGGTTTCACTTTCTACTACGGAAGTGTAACATTTAACGGTCTAGTAACTTGTGTGTAGCGAAAAATAGCATGAACATAGTGAGCATTTCATTAGAATAGATTCCTAATGAGAATAACAAGAGGGTGGAGAGAGCAACAAAAAGTATAACACCTAGTTAGATAGCATGAACAATACTTCAAAAGAGAGAGAAATTAAGCAATTGACAACAGTTGAGGACTGGATTTTAAAGAATCTGGAAGGGACCATAGTACCTTTTTGCTAACTTAGCAAGTACTTTTGGTGTCCTGTAGGATTCTTGCCCGTTGTGTACCTTAGTTGAGCCTTGTGAAATTTGAGTAATATCCTATTATTTTCTTTAAAGGCTTGGGCTCTTCTATGCTTATATCAGAAGTAGCCTTTTGCCTTTGCTATGAGATAGAGATATCATCCTTAATCTTTGGAAAGATTCTTGTAGGTCTTGGCTATACTCATCTGCAGCGAAGATCTTCCCGTGTACCTTAAGTAGCAGGGGACTTTTTGATCTCCCCTCAATTACCTTGAAAGGTGCTTTTCCCGTGAAAGTATGTACAATGTTATTGTAGGCATACTCCACTAAGGGTAAGTACCTCTCCCATTGGGATCTTTGATCTGCTTCCGTTACATAGGCTTTTAGTAGATCGAGAATTGTTCGGTTAGCTATTTCACTTTGGCCATCCGTTTGCGGGTGATAGGCCAAAGAGAAGTTTAGCCTTGTCCCTAAATTCTCAAAGAGAACCTTCCAAAAATTACTGGTCATTCTAGGATCTCTATCCGACACTATGGACATTGGCAAGCCATGGTACTTGAAGATTAGTGAAATGAAGAGGGTTGCCATTTGATGGGCTTTAATAGTCTTTTTGATAGGTATAAAATGAGTTGTTTGCTAAACCTGTCTACTATCATCCATGTTCCCGTATTCCCATGGATTGACTTAGGGAGTTCAAAGATAAAATCCATGGATATGCTCTCCCATGGTGAATTAGGTATTGGCAAAGGTTGAAGCAATCTCAGTTTCTTCCCTCTATCAAACTTCGTCTTTTGGCATACCACACATTTAGAAACATACTCTTGTATGTTTGCTTTCATGGTAGGCCAATAGAAATATGTTTCCATCCCTTTTAGGTTAGACTAAATCCCTCTATGCCCTACATAAGGAGGAGCATGAGATTCATTAATTACTTTCTCACGTGGTGAGCTAGTAACGTATAGTCTATTGCCATAGAGAAGATAACCATCTTGTAAAGTAAATGATTCCTCTTCTTCCCTAGTGCAAGGGTTGAAATCACATCTCTAAAATTGGGATCAATAGCATACTCATCTATCATAGAAGATAGATCATTGTGAGTTGCTATGGAAACCGCATTCACTCTCGGTCGTCTTGAGAAAGCATCGGCTAATTGATTATGCTTGCCAGCAATGTGAGCAATATGAAAATGAAATTGCAAAAGAAAATTTGCCCACCTCATTTGTTTGTTGGAGAGCTTGGTCTGAGTCATGAAGTACTTAAGACTTTGGTGATCCGTTTGCAAAATGAAAGGAGTTTTCAATAAATAGTGCTTCCATGAGTCTAAGGCATGTAGAAATGCGAGGAGTTCCTTTTCATATATGCCTAGAGCTTGCTCAACAGGGTCGAGCCTTTGACTTTCATAGCCTATGGCGTGCCCTTCTTAGACCAAAACAACTCCAAGGCAATCACCACAAGCATCACATTGGACCTCAAATGGCTTTGAGAGATCCGATAGTGTAAGCACATGTTAAAAGATAAGCTTTTCGAAAGAATTTTTTAACTTGGCAGACCATGTATACCTAACATTTTTCTTTGTTTTCCTTACCTACGATGGCACTTTTGGTGCTTTGGTTAAAGTCTTGGCCTTTATCCAACAATTCGATGTGGCGTTTGGAGATGAGGGCTTCATGGAGTCCTCTAAGCTACACCATGTAGCTATGCACTTTCAAAAGTCCGCCAGACAATGGTGGTCTAGCCTACGGGCCAACGGTGAAGCTCCACGAACATGGAAAGCTTTAAGAGCTTCCATTATGAAGTAGTTTTTGTCCACCTATGCCAAAGACAAAGTACTCACCGAATGGTGAAGCTTGAAGCTCTCTCCCTAAGAATCCATCCACAAATATGTAGACAAGTTTTGGAACCTACAACTCAAAGCCACTGTCTTCAAAAAGTTGGATTTTGGAGAGCAAAAGGAGCAATTTTTTGCGGGCTTAACCGAAGAAATGGTGGAGTATGTCAACCCACGCACCATATTGGCAGTAATACATCATACTATGGTGGCCTCTCGAATCAATTTCCAAACAGGGGCTAAGAGGAATTCTAAGCCCCCTGAAAAAAAGGGTTCCAATGAGCCTAAGGGGAAGGACAATTTCCAAAAGCCTTCCTAAGGGAAACTCCAACAAAGCTCAAGAGAAGGGAGATTATAAAGGCAAAAATAAACTCTCTCTTGAAGAGCTTGAGCGTTATCGTAAGGATAACTGGTCTTTCAAGTGCGGCGAACAAGGGCATGCGCACCACGCTTGTCCCCAAAAGGACAACCTCCATGATCCTTCTAGAGCTACCTTGGTCGAAATCCAAGAGGAGGAAACTCACCACAAAGGATCTCCTCTATGCCATGCTTGGGGAAAGGTAAGAGAACATGATGCTTTTATTCTCTTTGACCCCGGTTGTACTCATAATTTTATATCTATAGAGTTGGCCACCAAGCTAGGCATACAAACCTACGAGATGGGAGATGTCCTACCCGCAGATGATGCTTTCAAGGGGCAAGAAGCTTCAGTCACTCCCTTAATCAAGAAATTGAGGCTCCATGTCCAAATCTATATGGACAAAGAGGACTTCTTTATCTCTCCTATCAAGCATGAGGATGTAATCCTAGGGGCACCATGGTTTGATTGCATGGCTGCCAATGTTAAATTCCCTGAAAGGAGAATCTCCTTTAAGTTCAGGGAAAAAGATATGTATATAGATGCTAAGGAAATGGGTAACACTATACCCATTGTAAATGCACAAGCTTTCAACAAGTCAATAAAGAGCTCTATTTCCATGTACGTGATTTTTGCTAAAGATTCTCAAAATGAACCTAATGTTTTAGCAAAAGAAAATATACACAATCAAAAGGAATTAGAGTTATCCAATTTTCTCAAGGGGTTTCAAGATGTCTTTATTGACGACATCCCTTGTGAGCTACCTCCTAAACGAGGCAATGATGACCATGCAATTGAACTTCTTCCAGGAAGTTCACTGCCTAATAAACCTCCGTATAGAGTTTCTCAAGCTCAACAAGAGGAGATTATGCGGCGAGTGCATGAGTTAGTTGAGAAGGGCATGGTTACGCCTAGTTCATCTCCATTTTGTTCTCCTGTGCTACTAGTGCAAAAGAAAGACGACACATATCGTATGTGTGTCGACTATAGAGCACTAAATAGGATCACTATCAAGAATAGGTTTCCCATTCCACGGATAGAAGACCTATTTGATAAACTACAAGGGTCCACCTACTTCAGTAGGATTGACCTAAAAAGTGGCTATCATCAAATAAGGATAGTTGATCAAGACATTGTTAAGACCGCATTTTGCACTACATTTGGTCTTTATGAATAAATTGTCATGCCTTTTGGCTTGACCAATGCACCAACCACATTCAACCGCTTGATGGAGAAGCTATTCAGGCCTCATCGGACCTTGACTGGAGTGTTCTTTGATGATATCATCATCTACTCTAATTCATTAGACGAACACAAGAGACACCTCCAAGTAATATTACAAGTTCTAAGAGAGAATAAACTTTATGTTAATCGAAAGAAAAATGAATTTTTCTTACAAGAGATTCAGTATTTAGGTCACATTATCTCTCAAGGTGGCATCCAAATGGATCCATCAAAATTAGAGGTAATAAAAGGATGGCCTAAACCAAGGAATCTTCATGAGTTAAGAAGCTTTATAGGTATGTGCGGATACTATAGACGCTTCATAGAAAAGTTATTACTAATAGTAGGACCATTACATGACCTAACAAAGAAAAATGTTAGGTACACATGGTCTGCCAAGGAGAACAATGCTTTCGAAAAGCTTGAAGAAAAGCTTATCTCTCAACCTGTGCTTACATTACCGGATCTCTCAAAACCATTTGAGGTCCAATGTGATGCTTGTGGTGATTGCCTTGGAGCTGTTTTTCTTCAAGAAGGACACGCCATAGGCTATGAAAGTCGAAGGCTCGACCGTGTTGAGCAAGCTTTAGGCATATATGAAAAGGAACTCCTCACAATTCTACATGCTTTAGACTCATGGAAGCACTATTTATTAGGGACTCCTTTCATTCTGCGAACGGATCACCAAAGTCTTAAGTACTTCATGACGCAAACAAAGCTCTCCGACAAACAAATGAGGTGGGAAATTTTTCTTTCGTAATTTCATTTTCATATTGCTCACATTGTTGGCAAGCATAATCAAGTAGCCGATGCACCCTCAAGACGGCAGAGAGTGAATGCGGTTTCCATAGCAACTCACAATGATCTATCTTCTATGATAGATGAGTATGCTATTGATCCCGATTTTAGAGATGTGATTTCAGCCCTTGCACTAGGGAAGAAAGAGGACCCATTTACTTTACAAGATGATTATCTTCTCCATGGCAATAGACTATGCGTTACTAGCTCACTACGTGAGAAAGTAATGTATGAATCGCATGCTCCTCCTTATGCAGGACATAGAGGGATTCAGTCTACCCTAAAGGGCATTGAAACATATTTCTATTCGCCTACCATGAAAGCAAACATACAAGAGTATGTTTCTAAATGTGTGGTATGCCAAAAGACGAAGTTTGGTAGAGGGAAGCAACTTGGATTGCTTCAACCTTTGCCAATCTCTAATTCACCATGGGAGAGCATATCCATGGATTTTATCTTTGGATTGCCTAATTCTATCCATGGGAATACGGGAATATGGACGATAGTAGACAGGTTCAGTAAACAAGCTCACTTTATACCTGTCAAAAGGACTATCAAAGCCCATCAAATGGCAACCCTCTTCATTTCACAAATCTTCAAGTACCATGGCTTGCCAATGTCCATAGTGTCAGATAGAGATCCTAGAATGACCAGTAATTTCTGGAAGGGTCTCTTTGAGAATTTAGGAACAAGGCTAAACTTCTCTTCGGCCTATCACCCGCAAACGGATGGCCAAAGTGAAATAGCTAACCTAACAATCCTCGTTCTACTAAAAGCCTATGTAACGGAAGTAGATCAAAGATCCTAATGGGAGAAGTACTTACCCTTAGTGGAGTATGCCTACAATAACACTGTACATACTTCCACGGGAAAAGCACCTTTTGAGGAAATTGAGGGAAGATCAAAAAGTCCCTTGCTACTTAAGGTACATGGGAAGATCTTCGCTGCACATGAGTATAGCCGAGACCTACAAGAATCTTTCCAAAAGATTAAGGATGCTATGGCTGCTGCTGACAAGCATAGAAGAGCTCAAGCCTTTAAAGAAAATGATTGGGTCTTACTCAAATTTCCCAAGGCTCGATTAAGGCACACGACGGGCAAGAATCCTATGGGACGCCAAAAATACTATGCTAAGTTAGCAAAAAGGTACTATGGTCCCTTCCAAATTCTTAGGCCAATCAATGAGATGGCCTATCAACTCAAGTTGCCCAACCATTGGCTCATACACAATGCTTTCCATGTGAGCCTACTAAAGCCTTACAAAGGAGAGCCACCTCAAGAACCAACTATTGAAGACCCACCGGAGATTGAGGACCAAGAAGAGGTGTTGTAGCCCGAGTCCATTCTCCGACATGAAGACAAGGTACTAAGAGGCGGTAATACTATCCGACAAGATATTAATAAGTTTAAGAATTATCCTTTTGAAGATGCTAGATGGATCAAGGCATACAATTAAAGGATAACCCAAACCTTGCCAATGCTTACAATGCTTTCCGAGAGTAAGCAAATGTACAAATATTCAAAATGAACAAAATTTTTGTCTTATAAGACTCTCTTTTTCTTTATTGTGCACAAAAATGAAGTAGTATGCATGCTTAGATCAAGTTTGCGGAGACGACATCTCCCGAACACCAAGTAGAGCTTGTCACTCTACTATGGAAGATGATAGGACTAATGGGCAGACATGCTTGCGGCAGCCTCAAGCTCTCAAGCACCAAATGTACTAATCATCCATTGTGGAATGATGTCGTAGGGTAACATAGGGATCTTCTACCCGCTAGGAAAAAGGACTAATGAATATGCTTTATCTTCTCTACCCCATAGTTGAGGACGACTATGATTTCAAGAGAGAGGTAATGTCATAATAATCAATATCTAATTCTCCTAAATGATTTTCTCATGTTAAACTTATCATTTAATATGGGGAAGTGCCAGGGGAGAAAAAGCTAGAATATTGGTTAAGTTCGTAGACCGGGCCACAGTAGGGATCCAAAGGAGGGACAATAGGGATCCAAAGGGGGGGGCATCTGCAAAATAGCCATGTGCAACAATGGGCTTAAAATACCCTAAGGTTCAGCCCATTAAGACTTCCAAAATGCTAAGGTTCCAAAATTCAAAGGTTGTGTCCAAAGGTCAAACATTGGGGGAATTGGATGCTTTGTGTGTGTCCCAAAAGTCTTTAGCAATCCCTACATAGGAGGAAGCGAGCCTTGCAAGTAGGGGATGAGAGAGAAACTCACACACACACACACACACACACACACACAGGAACACAAAGGGAATGAGGGACACATGTCAGCTCCCTAGCCCAGATGCCCACAAGGTGTACCCAATTCCTATTGGATGGCCTTGGAGGTGGACCAATGAGAATTAGGCTAGATTAAATCTAGTTTAATTAATTTAAAAACACTTAATAAAAGAACCAATAGAAATTAAGCTCTCTAGAAGACTATTGGACAGTCTCCCAAGGGGACCAATGAGCATTCAGCAACCCAATGGCTTGCCCGATTCCTATTGGCCAGGAGGAAAAGGGGTCCAATGAGAGTTTAGTTAAAATACATAATTACCTAAAGCTCTCACAAAAGGGGAAAGGGGGACACATGTCAGAAGGCTATCACTTATACTGCTTAATTCCCATCGGCTAATAAGCCGGGGGAGGTCCAATAGGACTGTAGCAAGAGCAAATAGCAAGAGGGGTCGACCGAGAGAGAGAGAGAGGGGGGGGGGGGGCTTATTTTTGCAAGGTATTATCACACACACACTCACACAATCTCATGTGTGAAGTAAAGAAGACTCTCTCTCCTTCTCAAGCTTTAATGGAAAGCTTATCACCTACTCCAAGCTTGTGAGAAGGAAGGCCTACACCAACAACTCTTGGCTTTGTGATGCAAATCCAACCAAGAGCCAAGCTTCAATGCATGCACATCTCCTCTACCATGCTAATTACTAAGCTAAGCTAAGCTATGCTAATATGAGTGATTATGTGAGGAGATGGACATCTTGCTCGTAAGAATACTCCTTCTTCCTCTCAATCACTCTCATACCCCGCTAGCTCTCACCACCTTCGAAGGTGTGTGAGGTCTTGGGTCTGAGACCGTGAGGGAATT
Organism: Adiantum capillus-veneris; assembly: GCF_014529385.1. Taxonomy (NCBI): domain Eukaryota; kingdom Viridiplantae; phylum Streptophyta; class Polypodiopsida; order Polypodiales; family Pteridaceae; genus Adiantum; species Adiantum capillus-veneris. The sequence continues at coordinate 48,901,598 of NC_140953.1, forward strand.
GATGTTGTGTTTGATAAGTGTTTTGCGTAGTGCATGAAGTTTCCATCTTCATTGCACTATCTAGTATTGAAGGAACAGAAGAAATTGTATTGTAAAATGTCTCTCTTGATGGGAGAAACCATAATACAAAGCCTTTTGGAGGGGGGACCGGCTCCATGCAAATCCGGTCCTCAACTGTTGTCAATTGCTTAATTTCTCTCTCTTTTGAAGTATCGTTTATGCTATCTAACTAGGTGTTATGCTTTTTGTTGCTCTGTCCACCAAGAACTCTTGTTAATCTCATTAGGAATCTATTCTAATGAAATGCTCACTATGTTCATGCTATTTTCCGCTAGACTCAAGTTACTAGGCCATTAAATGTTACACTAGGAATGAACTGCATCAATTGTTCACCCTATGAACCTCTGCTTGTCATGAATGATCAAGTAGGCTGGGGGGGTTGGCAAGCTATGTCAAGCATTTTTTGGATGAGCATAAAGTCACTAAGGTCATGCCAAAAATCTTTCCCACTAGCCTCATGTATATATGTGTTTATAGCCCTGCAAGTCTTGGAAGTGAAAATTTCATGTACAAAGGTGTAATTTTTCCAAGCTCAAATGCTGATGTTTTGGGTTGTTTGAGTCCCCAAGACAGGTTTTTAATAAATATTTTCAGTCGTGCTTTATAGCTCGTGAATCGGATATGTACATCATGAGTTTTGAGCATCCCAAATGGGCGGTCTCAACTTAGAAAGTGATTGTAGGTGCATGCGACAAGGGAAATTGGGTCAACTTGATATTTGGAATTAGAAATGCTGAGGTTTAAGAATTCTAGATGTAGCCAATATGATGGGCTTCGAGCCGTGTGTTACAGTGTGCCATTCGGTAACCGGAGCAACAAGTTATGCTTGGGGGAAATTGTCTGAGAAGCTCTCATGCTTTGGGGAAAATCTGGAATTTTTTTGTCATGAGGGAGTTGGGAAGCTTGAGGAGGAAGTTCCATGTGGTGGGGGGATTATCCCACATGGGAAGGGAAAAGTGGAAGGTGGGAGGTATATAGCCAAAAGGGGGAGCCCATTATGGGTGTATCACTTGGTGAGAGGCTCTCAAAGCTTGCCATGGAGGGGCTTGTGGACTCATGGGGAGAAAGGTAGTGCATTTTTTGAGTACACACTCAGTTGGACAGGCGCCTGGTTCCACCTTTGGTCCCGACCACTTTCCCCCACCCCATTCCTTGGTCAAAGGGTCATCAACACCTCATTTTTTGCCCAAAAAAGGCCTAAAATGAACCAATTAAAAGGTGCCTACAAATAAAGCCTTGTCGACTGAGAAGAGAGAGAAGATTTTTGGGGAATAAAAGATAAGAGAGCCCCCATTTCAATAGCTACAACATCTAGACAGCTTCCAGAGAGCTCATTTTTTAGCAAGAAAGAGTACACCCCCATGTTCGAGTGGCCATAACTCTTTCATTTCTCATCTGTTTTTTGCCTATGGATACTCTATGGACATCTCCACAAGAACTTTCCCATGATGTCCTTAGTTTCTCCTAATTTTGAGTGTGCTCCATCGTTGAATCTCTACAGGTGGTTATCACAGGTGTTTTCGGCAGTGTAATAGTTCTTCCTTCCGATGGTGTGATTCATGCAAGGCTATAGAGGCACTCGTTTTTCGTGCCGTTTGCATCAAAAGTTTAACCATTGACAATGTGGTGGAAACCCAAGCAATAGGTTTATCAACCAAAGTTTCCATCACAGCAAAGCCTCCAGAAGAAGATGAAGAAAAGCAATAATTTGGCAAAAGGTGCCACAAGGGGCAACATTACCAAGTTAGTGATTGAAGGATTGAGAAATTACTCATCTAGGCAAAAGAAACAATGCTAAGTAAATGAATTTCTAGACCCAAAAATTGCAAGGGTCAACACTAGTATGTGTGTGTGTGTGTGTGTGCACACACATGCGTGTAGCATATTGAGCGATAATCTATTTTATAAAAATATATAGTATACTTGGAAAGGAAACTATCACTTCATTCAATGGATCCTATCTGTAGGGAAAACAAGGTCTTTGATGAGTGGAAGGCAAAACGCATCCCAAATGGTAACTGTATAGATGCCTATTTTAAGGACTAGGCCTGTAACTTGGGTATCTCAAGGCACAGGCTGTGTTGGAGGCTTTCTCCACATTTTTTTCCTAATATAATATAACTCTTCCACTCACAAACGAGAGTATGGCCAAAAAAAAATATTGACTGCTTGACTTAAGAGTGTGGTTTTAACTAGGTTAGGCATATCAAGATCATATGTTTGGTAGCCATGGAAGTTCCACCTACACTAGCTCTCTTGAGAGATTTGATAGTAAGGGTATGCACATAGAGCCATCATAAGATTTTCTTTCTATTCCTAACTTAATGTATTAGACCTGATGAGCTTGGCTGCTTGATCTATAGTGTGACCTTAAAGAGGCAAGGTGCTCGTGTTATTGTACAATATACTATGTGTATTTTGAGCATTGAACTAGTCTTGTTGTGAAATGAATATGGAAAGTTATGGACAAGGCTTGTACAATGGGTTGAGGATTGCAATGAAAATATGTGGATGAGCTATCAAAGTTATAGTCATTTGTTTCATAGCAGTGCATCCACACTTGTTCCAAGTTGTGGGTGCTAGTTGACATACATGTGAAGTTGGTGAAGTATGCTACCGAGCAAAATGCAGCAGACCAATTGTTAAAGAAAAAATGTCCAAAGAATGTGTGGGGTGTTGTAACATTTGACCAGTTCAATAAGGACACAATCATGGAGATAGAGATACCCTCTCAATAGCCTTAGGCTGCTATGAGTGAATTTCCCTGGAACAGTAGTCACATACCATAGTATCATATAATTGTGGATAGTCCATGTTGGAAGTGCATTTGAAGAAGATGCAAGCATTTATGGCATGCGAGATTGCCATTATTGTCATTCAAAATCCAAGCTTCTGGATACATTGAGGAGCATATCAAAGAAGGGCTTTGTGTTGCTCACCATGATGCACATGGATTATGTGGACAATGGGAAGATAAACACAAAAATGATACAAAAGCTTAACTTTGTCCCCAGCCTTGGCTACACCATTGCACTTGATTGATGGAGCAACTACCAAAAAAATCCCTTGATTAGTATCATAATAATATGTCCTAAGGGCACAATGTTCTTGGAGGCTATAAATACATCCTTGAAAGACAAGACCTCAACCTACTTCAAAGAGTCTATAAACAAGCAATCACTAGTACTTGTAAGCAGCCAAAAAATCACTAGCAAACAATCATTATGGTGAGTGGTTCAAAGAAGGTGATTTCCATTGTGATAGATAATGCTTCCAATGACTAGGCAGAAAGTTTGGTCATTTGGTCATCTAGGAAAATAACAAAAAAGCACTTGGGTCTCACACACTTGTATGCATTTTAGATTAGGTGTTATTGGAGGCAAACCACATCCTTAAATTCATAAGGGAGTACCACTTTTTTTGTCCTCTATTTTGACCTAAGTATCCTAACAAAAATATCCAAACATTTGTGAAACCAAATTCACAATCACCTTCTATGTGTTCAACCAGGGAACTATTATGAATAGATAGTGGGATGCCTAGATTGCTAAATATCCAAGCTATCAAGTAGCTACTACAAGGTGCAGTTAGTTAGTATAGTCCATCATGTTGAGAAAACTGCTACAAGGTGCAGTTAATTAGTATAGTCCATCATGTTATGGTGCAACTTGAAAAAACTGGTGGTGTTAGCAATCCATTCATAGAGCTATTTAAAATTGTGGGCATTGACAATTTTGCGTTGATAGATCTACATGATATTTCAAAAGCCTTCAAGATATTCAAAGAGTTCAATTAGTTCATGATAGAGAGAAGCCACTATTAGTGCCAATAGCTACACGTGCTAGGTGCATATGAATATGAGTACATACCTAAGTCTCATATGCATGTTCATGCTACAAGCAACGAGACTTGAAGAGGGTGTGCATGCACTTGTTTCTCGGTAATGGAGGCATTTTGCTAAAGGGTGCTTTGTCTTTGGAACATAAAAGCTATCAAGAACGTAAGTGCCCGATTGTTGTGAAAGGAATATGGACTGCAAGAAATTGGAGTTGTTGAAATACCAACAAGGTTTCTACCTATTGTAGCATCAAGCGGGTATGAAAGAAACATGCTAGCCTATGCTTTTGACTGTTTGAACCAAATGCATGCAACAATTTGGTGTATGTATTTTGCAATATGCATCTCATCTACACACCAACTTCAATAACCACTGACGGACGCAAAGCGGACCCCGAACCCTGACGGCCTCTAAAACGCCGGGGGCCGAATGGCACGCCTCGAGCCTTCCACGGTAAAGTGAACATGGGGCACTACCTAGCTTTGAGCGGCTAGGACGCAAAACCACGATGATATGAACACCGCAAACCTACACACCGAGAGAGAGAGAGAGAGAGAGAGAGAGAGAGAGAGAGAGAGAGATTTGCAAATGATGAAAACCCTCGGGGGTGTGAGGGTGAATTATTTCTGCAATATTTACAAAGCGGCATGCCGTGGTGGTAGAGAGGTAGGGAGAGGAGGTGGTGCAACCTACTTGGTGCGTTCTCTAAGACGACTCAATGATTGTGAATACTTACGACCAAGAGCGTGCATACGTGTGTGCATCAACCATTGGAGTCGAGAGATGGATGTGGTTCCCTTCGCATGATGAAATTCCCAAGGCAAACCCAACATACAAGCCCCCTCCCCGTGATGGTGATAGTGTCAATCCTTCCCACTACACTCTACCAAATGCTTGGCTCCTCACGAATTGCCCCCCCCCCGATAGTGACCTCTCAGTGCCAATTTATAGGTGTTGGCTACTTGGATTATGATAATCCCAGTGTGGTTAGGGTAAGCTTAATCGGGGAGACAAAGCAAGTGGTGGGCCCGGTGTGGTTGACCCTTGCTTTGTTTTGGGAGGTTATTAAAAGATGGGAATCTCTAGGTGGGCCTTTGTGACCATCACCTAGAGAGAGGATGTTTACAAAAAAATGGAAATTTACAATGGCTCGGGTGAAAACTGAAGATAATGATGAAAATAACCTATAAATTACTGGGATGGCGTCGTGGTTGCGTGTTGCCGGCGAATGGTGTGCTGTTGGTGCATCGGTGTCGAGTGTACTTCTTTTCGGAGTCGGCCAGGGCATGCCTTCGGCGCATTTTCTCTTTTTGTTGTTGGGTTGGTGGCGCGTGCTTTGGATCCTTCTTCTTTATTCGTCTTGTCGTAGTCGTTTTTCCTTCATTGTATTGTGGTGCGGTGCGTATATGTGTGTGTGTGTATGTATTCGTGCATGAGGGCGGGTGTGTGTGTATGTATATGTATGTGTGTGCGAAAAACGTGCGTGGGAAGGGGGGCTTTATATATATATAATATATATATAGTTTTTTTTTTCTGTTGATGGCGGATGGCGGATGGCCTGCTTTCTACTGCACGAGGCGGGGGGAGGGGAATGGGGTAGGGGTAGAGAGAGAGAGAGAGAGAGAGAGAGAGAGAGAGAGAGAGAGAGAGAGTGTCTGTGTGTGTGTGTTTGTGTGTGTGTGTATTGTGTGTGTGTGTGTGTATGGATGGCCTGCTGCGGTGCGTGAGCGCCCGGGTGGGAGAGTGGGTGGTCCTGCGGACTGAGCGCACAGCGCCGAAGGGAGAGAGAGGGGAGGGGGGGTGATTGTGTGTGTGTGTGTGTGTGTTGTGTGTGTGTGTGTGTGTGTGTGTGTGTGTGTGTGTGTGTGTGTGTGTGTGTGTGTGTATGGTGAGAGAGAGAGAGAGTGGTCCTATTGCTCCTTTTCGTGAGAAGGAGAGAGAGAGAGGATTCCTCATGCGTGGCCTAAGCGCCCGAGTGAGAGAGAGGGCGGTGTTCGCGGACTGAGATGAGAGAGAGAGAGATTGAGAGGGAGAGGGAGGGGTGATGTAGTGGGGTAGGGGAGATGTGTGGGTGAGAGAGAGAGGGGGGGGGGGGGGGGGGGGGTGGGGGGGGGTTCTACTGTCTTGCATGGGAGCTTGAGGACGAGGGGAGGGAAACAATTCAATGGGGTGAGGAGTGAGGGAATATATCAGCGGGCCAAGAGGGGGTGGGAATGAGGCTGA